>NC_090823.1:21037257-21353976 GCF_000390325.3 Nicotiana tomentosiformis | reverse complement strand
AAAGTTTAAAAAGCCAACATAGCCTGTTTTTGTTAATGTTATCCAATAGATCAAACAAACCAAAAATATGGATTTTTTAACCTCTCACTTGGTAAATGGTTCAGTCGATTTATATCTTTGTATGGTATTACAACAATAATACAAAATTAATACTAAACGATAAGTACTTATCTGAGGTTAGAGCAACTTGGTCAGGAGTCTAAGGATAGTTGATTACCTAAGCGGCAAGTCGCTTTCGCCAATCCGTAAGAGTTTTCTTCATCTGAAAATGAGAAGAATAAAATGTAATGATGAGGGAAGCAAAAAATTTCCAACTTCTTTAGTTACTTGGAATTTGTAAAAGGCAGGGAGAAATAGCTTTTTAGAACAATTGTGTCTGTAATTGTGACTATTCCTATCTCAGATTTTTTTTAACTACTGTTAGATGACCTTTAGATGTGATCTTTCAAATTTTAATAGAGTACTTAATAAAGAAAAAAGGCAAAAATTTAAGAAAAAAGATTAATGGGAATTCTAGTCCCTAAGAAGTATCATGTCAACATTCTTTGGCCCTCCTTTATATATACAGAGATTGTATAGTCCGATACAAATTTTTCTGTCCCTTATATCTATGTTAGGGAAATGCTGACAAATCCAAAATTTAAGGTGCAGATTCTTCAAAACCTAATGCTTTCGGTTTAAATTATGTATACGTACTTGGAAATTTGAGGTGTGTATTTATTTTCAAACTTCTTTTGCACAAATAGCCCGCTATATTTATTGTTTATTTTTTTTAACCATATACATAGATTATACGTTCATTATACACATATAATACATAAATTATGCATGCATTATACCCCGTCGGCTATTTTTAGTTTAAGCGGTTAGGTAGACGACTATTTGTGTTAATTCCTCTTGTTAATTTGGACCAATTAATGGCATGTAGATATATTATAAGTTTTGTCATATATAAACACCTCCCCGTTACATGACCAAAAAAAATGCATTGATAAATGAACGATGGAACTCAACTTGTGAATAAAGCTGGACAGAAAATTGAAAGATTCGTCTGGTTCAATCAGATAAATTATCTTCAACGTATAAATTGGTCTAGAAATTCTCTACTTCAATATTACGACATAAATAAATTATCGGGAAAAACATTAGGGAAGAAAGCCGTTTTTTTCCTTTAATGAAAAATATTTTCCAAGGTAATTCCTTTGTGGTGTTTGGTTGCCAGAAATTGACTTATATAGGGAAAAAAAACAAATCGAAAAAACTGAATTCAAAAGAGTAAATCCAATGAAATTGACCCTAATAGCAAAAACAAAACAAAAAAATAAATGGAATAGCATATAAAACCAAACAAGAAAACAGAATGATCAGTCACGTAACAAACTAGAAAGGAAAAAGATGCACTCGTGATTCATGTGAAAGACAGGAAAATCCTAGTTTCACATGTTCTGTCAAATAAGGTTAAAGAAAGAAAACACAAACAAACACAAACATAAACACAAACACAAACACAAACGACACGTCTTGAATCATTTTGGATGGAATCAAACTAAAGATTCCAATTTCTATAACATCAACAAAAATGGTTGATTTTTCTTTTTCTTTTGTCTTTTTGCATATTAAACTAATCATTGCCACGTTTGCATGACTCGGGCGATGAGATAATGTTTCATTATTTTAAAGAATATTAACTAAGAAGGTATTTTATAATGGGCAATGTGTACTCTAATATTTAGGTGATTCTTTTGAAAATTTAATAGGATTGCCAAAAGAAAAACAGTCAAGGAGTTGCAATAAGAAAATATTATATAAAATGTTATTCTTAATATTTCTTGATAAACCATTCTGCAATAGATAAATTCAAGTATATACCTAATTTGGTGTTTTTAATTTTAAAATGAATTCGATCTTTACCCTATGAATTGAAGTAAAATATTTAAAAGATTTTGGATGGAAGTGTAGTGGTTGTATTTGTTATATAAGTTTAGTAACTAGTACTATGCTTTACTTCAAGTCTTTAATATTAACATATAAAGATACAACATAAGTACATAGCGCTTTTTCTACATTTTTAAAAACCATTTGTTTTATATGTCAATACATCGAATGAGTACAATGAGTTCTCATCAATTTCAAATGGTATGTTTCATGTGTTAAGTGTTAATGTAACATTTTAGACGAATCTCATTTTAATAAAATAAGATAGCGTACATAATATATAAGGAAGCATAACTTGATCCTAATGATATGTCTTGAAACCGCACCCCTAAATTTGAAGTGGACTAAGCTATTGTGCACATACATTATTTAACAAAACACAAAAGACTACACTCTCTTTATTTTAAAAAAATAAACCATTTTATTATTTGGGGAGTCAAATAAGATTTTGTTTGACCATATTTTTCTCAAATAGTTTGTAAACATTTTGAACTGTTAGCTATGGTAACTTATAGTATTTTTTATGTAGTTTCTAAATATATAAATTTTATTTTTCAAAAAATCTTAAAGAATTTATGTTCGAATTGAAAATTAATCAATTTAATCTATGTACTCTGAAAAGATTCAAACAAATTGAGACGGATGAGTAGACAATATATACAAGGAAGCATGACTTATCCAGTAATGCGTGCAGGGGCATATATATGACTAAGGACATGGGTTCACGTGAATCAATATTCGTCTCCCTAAATCATATATAATAATGTTATATTTTTTTAAAATTATTTAAATATATGTGTGTACACCCATGTTCAAAGACTCCTATGATACAATAATTATAGAGTGTACCTCTACGAGTAAAATTAGCAGTTCAAATCCTACTTCTCGCAGTCTTATTTTCGGCACGGAGCCTTGATATATACGTGAAAATCACTAAAAATTTAAAAAGAATGTAATTTTGAACCTATAATTTAAAAAATATAGTGAGTTCACATTAACAAACTAAAGTTAAACACGTAATCCAAAATTCACTTCTTCACAATAATGCATTCATCCTCTTGAAATCATGAATCCGGCTCTAACGTCGACTAAAAAAGAAAAAGTAGAGGAAGAAAAAATATATTTTTATATCTTCACTTGGAAAATATTCCAGTACTTTTTTGTTTTCTTTTTTGGAAAGATCTTAGGTATATACGTGGAAATTTTAATCCTTTAAAAACACCATTCTCCTAGCTTACTTGACAACTCCAAAAACTCTCCCCCCTCACTCTCCAACACACACACCAGAGCAAAACAAACAAACAAAAATGGAGAATTCCATAGAAATGTTTGACGTAATAGTAATAGGAGCAGGCATAATGGGCAGCTGCACAGCTTATCAAACATCAAAACGCAGCCAAAAAACACTCCTTTTAGAGCAATTTGATTTCTTGCACCATCGCGGTTCTTCTCATGGCGAATCAAGAACCATACGTGCCACTTACCCCGAAGATTACTACCCGAAAATGGTCTTAAAATCCGAAACCCTCTGGAGAGAAGCCGAATCCGAAATCGGATACAAAGTTTACTTCAAGACTTCACAGTTTGACTTAGGTCCTACTGATAACAAAGCTCTTCAATCAGTTATCTCTAGCTGTGAGAAAAATTCAATCCCCGTTCGCGTTCTTGATAATAAACAAGTGTTTGACGAATATGGTGGATTGATTCAGTTGCCAGAAAATTGGGTTGGTGTTGTTACAGAATATGGTGGTGTTATTAAGCCTACAAAAGCTGTGTCCATGTTTCAAACACTTGCTGTTAAGAATGGAGCTTTTTTGAAAGATAATATGGAAGTAGTTGAAATCAAGAAAGTTGAAGGGGGTGTTTTGGTTAGTGTTAAAAGTGGTGAGGTGTTTTGGGGTAAAAAATGTGTGGTGACAGTTGGACCGTGGATGAAAAAGTTAGTTAAAAGTGTAACAGGAATTGTACTTCCAATTCAACCTTTGGAAACAACCGTTATGTATTGGAAGATTAAAGAAGGGTATGAGTCAAAATTCACTATTGAAAATGGTTTTCCTACTTTTGCTAGTTACGGAGAGCCATACATATATGGAACTCCGTCGCTTGAGTTTCCGGGATTGATTAAAATTCCAGTACATGGTGGGCGTCTTTGCGAGCCAACAGATCGAACGTGGACGCCCACAGTATCGCTGGATCCACTGAAGCAGTGGATCCAGGAGAAATTCGGAGGCTTTGTCGACTCCACAAAACCGGTCATGACACAGTCATGTATGTATTCTGTGACCCCAGATGAGGATTTTGTGATTGATTTTCTTGGTGAGGAATTCGGAAAGGATGTGGTAATTGCTGGTGGATTTTCGGGGCATGGTTTTAAAATGGGGCCAATTGTTGGGAAAATATTAGCTGATCTTGTTATGGTTGGAGAAGCAAAAGATGTGGAGTTAATGTACTTTGGGATTAAGAGATTTGAGAAGAATCCTAAAGGAAATTTGAAGGAATTTGATGATCAAGTGAGTTCAGCTCATTCACTCTCTTAAGTGTAGCATATGTTAATTTGTTTGTCTTATTCCATTGGTATTGTGGCAATTGTACCTATGTGGTATCTTATCACAAGGATATGGTTATTTAACTCTCACCAATCAGGTGAAAGTTTAACTTTTTTGTTGTTATTTGGAAATTCTAATAATAATTTTACTATAATTTCTTTCAAATTTATGAGCTATAAAATTATAATGTATAATCTCTCCGTTTTAATTTATGTGAGCATATTTCTTTTTTAGTCCGTGCCAAAAAGATGACCACTTTTTTTATTTGAAAATAATTTACCTTTATACAATGATTTATAGCCACACAATATATATAGCACACATATATATATATATATATATATATATATATATATATATATATATATGCGCCTCATTTTACACCACAAGTTTAAAAATCTTCACTATTTTCTTAAACTTCATGCTCAAGCAAATGAGTTCATATAAATTAAAATGGAGGGAGTATTAGTTAACTAGATCTTGCTATGTCAGTATACCAATGTAATGAAAAAGAGTTAGTACTTTTTTAATTATCCCCTTTTAAGATCCTTGAATTTTTTTCTTTTATTTTTATTTTGTTCATGTTGCGACTTTCACAATACTTAGCTGGTCATTTTGTAATAGGGGTGGGTACTCGGGTAATTCACACTGGATATGAAAATTTAGGCTTGAATTTTGATTTTTGAATTAAAGAAATTATAATTCAAATAAAATCGGATTAGATAGGATTTTTTAAAGTTCGGTTTTGGAATTGGCAATCAGTTTGTGTGCTTGGAAGATAAGAAAGGATAAACAACTGGGGAATTGGAATTGGCAGTCAATTTCAATGCTGCAAACGTGTGAATAGGGAGATACAATTATTGGTACCAAGTCAAACTCAGGACCACCATTCCTTATAAAAAGAGAGTCAAATAAAAGAGAGTTTCTCATCAAAGGAAGTGGACTCTAACAAGCATGTAATAAACTAGATCCCTTTTCCTATGTATAATTAGAAAAAGATCATGTAAAAATCATGAAAATTTGGAAAAATATTTTCCTCTTTTTTATAGGGAAGTTATTTTACTCCAATTGGGAAAAAATGAGTTCAATGAATAAAATTATTTAAGTTAATCAAACCTGAAAAAATTGAAATATATTTTCTAGAAAATATTTTCATTTATACTAAACACACCCTAGATGGAAAGTTCTATTTCCCGCTTGAGGACCGACGACTTTGTTGGTCACAACTAGTATTACTTTTTTGACAAAAAAATTACAGAAATATAATATTTTTTGGGGTGAGCTTTAATTTTTGAACCCCGCTTGTCCATAGGAAGAATTTTAAGGTTAAAAGTGGTGCCCATAAAGTAAGCGAGGGATAATACTTGTTAAACTTAAAATTCTGCCCACAGGACAAACATAGACAAAAATTCAAGACAATATTCCGTATTTCTTTTTGGCCCAGTTATTCACAATAGGCAACATTTTCTAGTTTCAGGTCACCACTTTGAGTCACGTCTTCAAGTGTTAGATCAACCTAACTCTAATATCAATAATTATAGTTGTGTTTGGCAGCTGATATAAAATTTTCAAATTTGAAGCAAGTGTTGGATGAGATGGCTTTCCACTTGAACCAAATTAATACTAAGATGGAATGTGCAAATATTCACATAAAATTGTGGCTCAGGGTTTATCAAAACGCAATACTTTCGGCTCAAAGCATAAAATTATGAGTAAAAAATTATTAAAATTATAATTAAAAGAATATCTAAACCTATAATTTTAAAAATTTTAAATTTTAATGAGTTCAATACTAAAATTTTTAAAGGTTGAACTCATATACTTTAAATCCTGAATCTGCTTCTACTTGTAGGTCTACATATAATCTGCTGAAATTATTGTTTCATGTCAGATGTAGAGCCACAAAAGCTCAAGGATGGTTAATAATGGACACCATTCGTCAGAGAATTATAATGTATGTATAAAAAATTATATAATGTATAAAAGTTAGATATTATTTTTATACATTTATATATCTATATTATATTAAAAGTACGAAGACCCTTAGCGAATTGTCGTTCGCCTTTTTTACCCTTTAAAAATAGAGTTTAGACTAGACAAAATAGTAATTTAATTATTTCCCTAATAGTTATGATTTTTTTTATTTTCCTAATAGTTAGCAATTTAATTATTTTCCTAATAGTTAGGATTTTTTACTTTTCTAATAGTTAGGACTTTTTATTTTCCTAATATTTAGGACTTTAAATCAACTAAAATTATAGTTATTAAATACTTTCTTATTTGAATTATTTAGAAAGTCCTAATATTTAATAATTTAAAATCAAATAAGATTTTATTTATGTAAATATTTTCCTTACTTGAATTGAATAAAATAACTACCAGCATGTAATTATAAGTATGTTTCTTCCATATAGAATACAAAATAATCCTAACTCCATACAAAGAACGTGTGATATACAAAATTAACTTTGTAATTAAGTATGTTTCTTTCTCTAGATATAAACAAACCAAATTAAAACATCCTTAATAAATTATGAAGTTTAAAAGTATAAAAGAACAAAGTTTTGTATTTATCAAAAAACAACGAGATTTTTGCTCTGAAAAGAATAGTTAATGTTAGGTGGAAGAATTATTTTGAAAACTAACATTCTGGTTAGTTGTCATATTTTGAATGTGAAAAATAAATATTCTCATAGGAAAAAAATAATTGTTGATATTCGAGAAAATAAACATAACAAAACTATAAGTATTTAAAGATACCTAACAACCTAAAATTTTATAGAGAGAGTTAATTGCCACATAGTGAAAATTGATCTATACACCAACTTTTATACCTTTTGAAAAACTAATTTTTATTTAAAAAGTAAATATACGTTTAAAATAGTTGTCTAACATGTAGAACTAAACCTGATTTTAATTTTAACATAAATTTAATATTTTTACTGCTTCTAGAATAGTATTAATGTAGTTCTTTTAGAACCCGTGAAATCCATATAATTTATTACAATCATAGACTCTTAGTTCTTTACTAATTTGTCGAAAACAGTTACTACATTTTTTCTTATTGATTGAAGTAATATCACAATTCGTATTTTCTCAGCGAGAAAAAAAGAGAGCATCTTTTATCAGTTAGTTGACTTTATTTGTATTTTCTATACCAATTTAAAAATATTTAACTTTTCAAATAAAATTTTACGAGAGTGTGGTTGTAATAGATAGAAAGGTTTTCTAAAACGCGAGGTCGTCGATAACAATCCTTAGAAAGCGTGCTTTTATATTGTGCATTGTTGGACAACAATTATAACTACAATTAATATTTAAAACTTGGGACTAGCTAATATTAAGATTTGAATCAGCCAAAAAAAGTTATTCTCTCTAATGTTAAGAACAAATAATTAAGTCCTAATTAACCAAAACATTCTTTGACTTAACTAATTTATAGAAAATCTAAGTCATTCTTTTCGAAATTCATCATATAATTAAATAAGTTATAAGTAATTATTAAAAATGCAAACATTAAACAATAAGATGAAGGATCATAGACAAAATATATTCTCAGTGAGTTGTCATTAATTATTTTTTATTCTTTTGGTATTCATTTAAATAAATGATAATTCCCTATATTTTTCTATGTACGACGTTACTTATCATAAAATATTAACTTAATGTAGGCATTTTAAAACTCACCATTTGATAATTTAATTTACATGTTCTTCTGTACATATATTTTATTGATTGATGCTAAGCATTGACGCTTAGCACACGTACAACGCACGTACACTAAATATTGAACACCTCAACGAAATTCCTAATTGGCTTCAAACATTACGTGGAGCCGAAATGCTGTAGATTCCTATTGAAGCTAAAGCTTAACGATTAAGTCTGGTCTGGAATCAGATGCTACAATTCATTTCAAACAATATCAAGATAGGATCAAATTAAATCCTCTTCGCTTGTCTTTTTTCTCCTTCGTTTTACACTTTGAGAAATTTAGCTAGTTCATGGGTATGTGCATGAGCTTCACGGGAAAAGGTCAGTCGCAATTCTTCACTTCTTTTACCTTATAACTTAATTAGATTTAAAAGATTATGTCAATCACTTTCACAGTTTAAGTTTACTTAGTGTTTACATTTCTCCGAATATTACTCCCATTGTTTTAAAAGGCGTGAGCGTAAGGCGAGGCGTTTTACATATGCCTCAGCGAGGCATAAGCCCCGAGGCACGGGGCGTAAGTCCCATATATATTTAATTTTTAATATTTTATAAAATAATATAATTACAGTAAATATTTATAAACAAGTAAAATTGTATAAAAAATAAAGAAAATTATAAATATGTTATATATATATATATATATATATATATATATGTGCTTCATCCCCATAAAAAAATTAGTCAAAACAATCTATTATACGCTACTTAGAAGCTCAAATAACTTGAGTTCGTTGCTTTTGGGAGATGCTAACAGACTAGCAGACAAGATAAAGAATTGGGAAAGACCATGAACTGGGGCTTCAATCAATAAAAAAGGTCTTGACTTTTAGAATTTAATACATTTCAGATCCTTTTTAAAACTTTTGAGTAATTACCAAGCTGAATTTTAAAAATTTGGGTATTATATGAAAGACTTATTCAACAAATTTTGTTTTAATTTGAAAAAATATCTGGGGATTGCGCCTCGCTAAAAAAACTCGCCTCAAATGCGGCGTACGCCACGAACGCCGGACGTACGTCCTGAATTGCTGGGCGTACGCCTCTTAAGACTTTCGCCCTGGCGCGTTTTTGGTGTGCCTCGCCCCAAAAACGTCTTTTAGAACACTGATTACTCCCTAGTTTCACCGTCTAATTAATCCTCCAGTTTTTCGTTATTTACGGGTTAGGTTGATGGTATTCCTAATATGAAAATCTTGTATAAAATATAATTACTTAGGGGGTACTTTATGCTAAATCGAATGTGAAATAAGAATACGCTTATTAGCCATGTAGGCAGTGAATTATTTAAAAATAAAAATATCTTTTTAGAATAAGTAATTCGTGTATAACACTTTCTTTATTATTAATTATTGAATTAAAATTCTTTTATTATTAATTATTATATAAACAATCCCTCCATTATATTCCTCGCATAACTAACACTTGAACCAAATGATCCCTTGGTGTTTTGTTAGTCACAAACTAGAAGTGAACTATAAGATACGATTTTGCAGTGTTTTACAAATATTAGTATCTTAATAATTGTACGTGATGATTTATACATTTATTTATATGAATGAACAATAAAATTTAATTAATGAGAGAAATTTTATGTATAATAATACAACAATCGTCTAAATGCTGAAAAATATGATTACATTAGCGTAATACATGAATTTAAAATAAAAGGACATCATCAAAACCTACACAAATGATCAAGTTTGTCATGTTAGTTGGATAATTATGTATTATAGTTTAACAGTATTTAATGTGATGATATCTTAACGAATACTTCTTTGTGGACAATATTTTTTTGTGTATGTTTCCTCCTAATGCTTTGGTTGCTCTACCTTAACCAGAACTATTGTTGTCGATCTTGATATCTCTCTTGAAAGTGCAACATACAATTGTTTGTGTAAGAAAATATACTGCGATAAATATAGTCAAATATTTAGGATGTTTGTCCTTGTGCTTTATTTATTATATTTGCAAAACATAAACATACTAAAAATTATTTTCACACAAATTTAAACTGATATTCCTTAGTTTCGGAAGACGAAAGTTGAATTCAAGGATAAGAATATACTTAGAAGCACATTGACCGGTATCATAATTTTTGCATGTAATGTTATTATCAAAATTTTTATATACCACATGTGTGCTATTACATAAGCTATTCGGCGTATCTAAATTTTTCAGTAGCATTACATACATATTTTTCTTCAAAATCAACCTATATACAATGGAAGACCAATTTTAACTTAGTCTATTATATAAACGGTGGCACTAACATACGTAAGAACGAATAAACTTGACAACAAACATGTATGGTAGAAGGTCATTTGGTATTAAAGTATTTAAGTATTCTTCTTGGTAGAAATTATTGATATCATTTTGTGGAGTCAAACACAAAATAACATCTTGTTTTTACTATAAAATTCTGCAATCAACCTTTTATTTAGTTGATAACATATTTATTTCTGCTAGCTACGACATCTTTTTAATTCTATCATGCCATTTTGCACAAATTATATTTTAATCTAATGATAGAACTATTTCTCTTATTAAATGCACTACTATTACCATTGGGATTGATAACCAAGTGTTCATGAAGAATCAAATAATCTTTTAATTGATGCTCTTCTTCGTTTCTGACACGAAGCAAGAAGACATTAAATACTGGATCTGTTCTTACTTTATATTTCTTGTCAGTTGAATCTTTTTTATTTGAGGCTAGAAGTATAACTTTGGCAAGCTAACTTTTACGGTCTCTGCTTTTATCGATTTTAGAACTACTGGTAGTACTTGACATAAATCACATCCCAAACCATTAATTTTCACCAAACGGTTCATTAATATCTAATGTATCTCTAGAACTTTGGGCAATTATTTCGATCGTTTGATACTTAGCCATAAGTGTTTCATCCCATATTATCAATTTTGCTTTCCTTATAAATTTAGCACCATTGTTCTTCTTTGATATATTAGTGATGGTTATTTAAGTTGTTTGAAGAGTTATATCAAATCTAAAGTGGGTGACATCACAATAAAATCGTTGTTGGTACACCATTAGCTTTTAATGCTAATAGTATCATGCCTTTTGATATGATATTTGCAAGTAATGCATGACATAGAAATATTATTTCGTTTCCGCTGGAGGCATCTACAAAGAATAATCCCGTTGTAAACCGACATTATATTCATCATTTTATAATAATATAGATTATTTTAGCTATTTGAGTTTTTTTATAAAATATCAATGAAAAAATAATACTCCTAAGCTATCTATAAATAAATATTTATGTGGTCATTTTTTTAATTCAAATTATGAGTAGTTATTACTTATTGGGAGATCATGTCCTCTATTTTTTCAAACTTTAAGGCCCAGGCCCATTTTTGAGTTTCAGCTTTCTTGGGCTTAACCCAGTAAGTCCAGTTTTCAAGCCCATTTCATATCCATTAGTCATCCAATTATTGACCCTAAAATATCTCTCTATACATTCCCTATTCATATTCCTCACTTTCTCAGCAAATCGGGGTGGCCTAGGGTTTTTTTTGTTGTTGTTGTTGCAGTTCTTCACTAGGGTTTCAGGTTCCTCTCTCCTCTTTCATCAATCTCCAACCTGTAGATCTGTATGCTTTGATCTGTTATTTTAATATTGAAGTTATTACTTCTTCTCCTATCTTTAGATGCTTAATTTTGTGAGTTCCGCGAATCATAATTTTGTTGGAAGTTTCACAGAATTGGAAAAAAAAGTTTTTTATTTTATTTAATTTGATTATGTTACGGATATTTAGGATAGTTTTGTATGATTTTTTTGTGTATGAAAATAGTGTTTCATTGAACTCTTCAATTGATGCCCTTTATTGTGATTAATTTCTAATCTGTGCATAGTTTAAGCAGCTTTATAGGTAACTGTTTTTATTAAGAGCTTAATTTATATACACCGGGCAAAGAATATTTACAGGTGTAAAGGAAATCCTACACTGCTCTACACTTCATAAAAAAATGGGACTTGTAATTTAGAAAATAAAGCAGGTTACTTGCTAGAACAAATAAAAATGACCTGATAGTGTAAAATTTCTTTACACTTGTACTGTATATAATACTCTTTTGGTATAATCGAGCTGGTGACCAGTGTAACATGATATTACATCATCAGTGTATACAACTCAAATCTGCAATAATATAAGCATACTACAGTGCTACCAAGAAAATAGAGTTGAAAATACCCATTTGTTTCCGAGGATTTTGGTGAATTTCTGACAGTGCAATTCAATTTCTTAGTTATTAATGTGATAGGTTCTATTCATGTTTGCCTGAAATCGGTGTTCTTTAATAGGTTATTATTCCGAGATGTCAAGGGTGTATGTTGGAAATCTTGATCCTAGGGTCACTGAAAGAGAACTGGAAGATGAATTCCGTGTCTTTGGAGTTATAAGAAGGTAAATCAAATTATACACTGAATTCTGCATTTGTAATTCGTGTGCTTTGAAATTATTTGCATATTCTACAAGTTAGTTGAATTGAAGAGAGAGTAACTACCTCTTATGTATAGGATTTTTGGTGCAACTTTATTTTGTTTTTGGCTGTTGAATACTGCCTATGCAGTAGAGTAACTAAATATTTTGCTTACAACTACTACCTATTATAAGTAGTTGCTAGTTATTCGTTCTACATTGCTTGGATTGTTTGGTAGATTCCTTCGTCAGTTCTTGGATGACGTGTGCACTAATAATCTAACATGGAGGAGCATTAAAGTCTTATTTTGTGATCAGCTAAAAGAATTTATATTAGTCTAGCTTCCCAGCTTGCTGAGTATACCTGTGACCTGTCTCCCTGAAACAGTACTTATATGCAATGGAGGTTGTATTTTGCTAATTTTATAAAAAATGAGTGTAAAATACACCGCAAGTGCATTATTTCCTAATATTCATAACTAACTTATGAAGGAAGTTTCTAATGAAATGGGATGTGGTATAAAATTTCCATGCTTTTGTTGCTATTTGATGTGTTGAGTCTGTGCTGCGTACTCTTCTGAATAAAAAAACACTGATTAATGGATGTCAAAGAAAGTGATATGTTGAGATTTAAACCAAAGGGATTTGGCTTATTAATTCTAGATATTAAGAGCATTGGTTGCACTTCAGTATCACTAGAGGTTATTTCATTTATGGAATTTGACTCCTTATTTTTTCGATCATTCTTCTTGCTATAATGCTTTCTGATTAGCACACTTGATCCAAAAATATAAATACTTGCAGTGTTTGGGTTGCAAGACGCCCACCTGGTTATGCTTTTATCGACTTTGATGACCAAAGAGATGCACGCGACGCAATCAGGGAAATTGATGGTATGGTTCCTTACTCCTGCATATTGTTCAACCTTCTTTTTGGCAGCCCGATGTACTAAGCTCCCGCTATGCGCGGGGTCCGGGGAAGAGCCGAACCACAAGTGTCTATTGTACGCAGCCTTACCCTGTTTTTCTGCAAGAGGCTGTTTTCACGGCTTGAACCCGGTCACATGGCAGCAACTTTACCATTTACGCCAAGACTCATATTGTTCACCCTTCTGAATGGGTTTATTTATCTTATTTATGGCCATGCAAATTTTAGCCTTTTCCGGTGTTCAATCCCTTTTGTTTTATATTTTAGGTTGATAATCACTTTTATTTTTATGCTGTCGCTCTATACTATAGATTCTGTAGTGTTCAGCAAATATGTCGGGAATTGAAGCATTTGATGGTGTTCTCTTCCTTATACATTAAACAGGGAAGAATGGATGGAGAGTGGAGCTCTCGCACAATTCTAGAGGAGGAGGAGGAGGAGGCCGCGGAGGTGGTCGCGGTCGCTCTGGAGGCTCTGATTTGAAGTGCTACGAGTGCGGTGAGGCTGGTCATTTTGCTCGTGAGTGCCGAGGGCGTGGAGCTCCTGGAAAACGTAGAAGTCGCAGCCCTCCTAGATATCGGAGGAGCCCAAGTTATGGTCGCAGGTCAGAAGAAAACTTCATTTCCAATATACAGCAGGACATGACAAATTCGCTTTTCCCCTCCTGATTTCCTTTTTGAAACAGGAGTTATAGTCCTCGTGGACGTTCGCCCAGACGCCGAAGCCCATCGCCTCGTGGTCGTAGCTATAGCCGATCTCCTTACCGTGGACGAGATGAAGTTCCTTATGCCAATGGGTGAACTTACTAACTTGGGAATCTTTTATTGTGTCATCTCTGTTTATTGGACATTCTTTTCTTAATAATGTGTAAATTTGGTTAAAGTTTGGTATTTAGATACTTGTGCATGTATATGTATTAGGATTTGTCTCTTGAATTGTTATTTATATTATTTCGTATCCATTTGGTCCATCATGCCTTAGTTCGTGTAGCATTGGTATTGACAGTGTTGTTACCTACTTATTTTTGGTTTTTGAATCGGGATGTTTGGTCTCATGCAATACAAACTTGTTATATTATTTATTCATTCGTATTGATAAAGAATGTTGTCTTTTTCCTTAGCTTCTCTTCTGCTTTGTATGCAGAAATGGCCTCAGGGACCGAATCAGAAGCAGGAGCTGAATGGAAGAGATGATTTCTTGTCTCGATCAGGAGTTTTTGGATGTGTTACTATGCTTGACTTAGTCGCAGCTGTGTAAGTGAGGCCATGCCCTCAACTTAAACGGGTTTCAATTTCGTTTAATATTATAAGTGTGTTTTTTATTTTCTTAAACTTTTTCCCATTTTAAGAAGCACTATCTTAGGGACTTAGACCTTATGTATTTTATGGCATCTATTACTTTTAGAGAATGAAAACGTCTTATGAATGCTGCTAAAAATTTATTTTTGTTTTCTTGTGTTGAGGTGTCTTCTGCTACTGCTTCGTTGGTTTTCTGCTCCCACACTCTGTGGTTTCGTTCTTCACTGCCCTGCTGTGGGATCTTCAATTTCAAAGATTGTGGATCCCAGCTAGCTACTACATCACTATGCTTCTGTTTGATTGAATCTCTGCGGCTATGACACGCCTCACCTCAAAGTGTAGTGGTAATTTAAGTAGATATTAAGGATGATGAATGGCATCACAGTCAAATGGCAGGTACCTAATCTGTTACAGAGTGGTTTGAGGAACTCACATTCTTGTTAAACAATTGATCGCCACTTCAGCAAGGTCGTGGGGCTGGGTATCTGAGAGTTATGAATCTTACTCATGGAAGTTCCTGGCATCGAGGATTGCATCAACCTATGGGCCTGTGATTCCCTTTGCTTTTTATGCTGCTGCTATCCTCTTTATTTTTTTCCCTTTTTAAAAAATAAAAATCTGCTTCTCTTTATTTGATTTAAACTATTTTGTGTTCTTTTTCTTTTCATCATTTCTTTATCAAAAGCTTCCCTTTTTCCTCAGCATTATCTCTCCGTGTTTATGGGGAGAAAGGAACAAATTTTTATCAAAATATTGCTAGTCAGTTTGACTAATTTTCAAGATGTAAACTTCTCCGCACAAATTAACATAGAAGTTTTCTTTTTTATAAGTGGCCTTATAACCTACTACAGAGTTTGCATTAAACCAAGTAAGACCTGTGGTACACTTTGCTTTGGTATGCTGTATGTTCCTGTTTTTCTCTTTCTTTTGGTTTTAATGATATTTTTTTCCCCTTTAAAATTTGTTTTGTTTTGTCAAAAGTTTCGCGATATAAACTTTCTTTTCTTCCCAACAAGTTCTGGAGAAGTTTCGTTTTGCTTAAAGCCCTTGGTTTTGTAAAAATTTAGAAGAGTGAGTGAATTGCTTGGGAGTGATTACATCAATCTCCATTTAATTGACCTATAGTGTGGATTGTTTCATTGCCCGCTTTGACCCCCTGGGATACATCATTGAGCTGACTGAGGTTTTCAACCCCGATAGAGCTTCCCTGCCTTCAGGCCTTCGTCTCTTCGTACTGGTTTTTGTCCTTCCACAGGACGGGCTGCTTTGTTGCCAGCTATTGGTAGACATTCAAGTCATTAAACCTTGTCTCTTTGCCCCTCACCCTTCCCAAATTTCCTGCTTGCAGCAGCGTTGAGCATCGTACTAAGATCTATTTTTGTATTCATACAGTTTGAAATGTTTAAGGTTTTTCACCAGTTGCCTAAATTGTTATATTGTGCTAGCCGTAACAATCTTCAGTTTTTGCACGTCTACTTCACATGTATTTTCAATCTGTGAGAGGTTCATGTCTTGAGAATAAAGAGGGGAATAGGCTTAGCCACCCTTTTCTTGAGGATTTTGCCCCGTTTTGACATTTTAATTATCAGATTTTTATTGCTAAACTATACATAGATATTTGCAAGCTAGTAATGGACTTAGGGTGTTTCTTTGTTCAGTAGCATTAACACTTTAAATTTCTTTGCTTGAATTGTCACATTAGGGGTATGTTGAGTTGCTTGAGTTTCAGTATTATGTTACCGATTTGGTGTTGTTCAACTTCATTGGCTTTCATCTTTAAAAAAAACATCAGCAGGATAAGTTTTTATTACATCCGTTTCAATTTATGTGAATCTATTTCTTTTTTAGTTCGTGTCAAAAAGAATGATCTTTTTCCTTATTTGGAAACAGTTTACCTTTATGCATTGATTTATAGTCATATCTCATTTTATACCACAAGTTTAAAATTCTTTTTTTTTTTTGCTTAAATGTCATGTCCCAGTCAAATGAGTTCACATAAATTAATTGAAATTATTACTGTACACTTTATTCTATTTTATATGGCATATTTAGGAGGAAAATACTATTGCTTATGGCCATATTTAATACTTCAAAAATAAATAGTCATTTTGTAACATTTTTTATACAGTTCTAAATATGCAAGTTTATTGAAAAAAGTTGAAATATTTTGGGTTTATATTATACTAGTATACGTACTCGAGATGCGTGGATCGATTCAAAAAAAAAAATAGCGAAGATTAAATTTAGGCAACAAAACAAATAGATGAATTTTATCGGGTTGTCTCTATATTATTGTTGCGAAGGACTACCAATCCCAAGTTACTTGTGAAAAAAGGGCTTGAGTTAAAAACTTAGCAGCAAGAGAAGAATATGAAAAAAAAATTAACCTCAAAAAGTTTAATTTTTTGATGAGGCGAAAAACCAACTAACTAATTTAGCTTTGCTAATATATCCATCGGCTTGCCACTTCCTGTTAATAAGCTACCTGACAACAAAAAGAAAATTAAAGAGAGACAAAATAAATACTCCGACTAATCCATAAGGACTTAAAGTATGCTTCTATATTAGTTGATCAAATAACTCGACCAACTTACTTGAATTGCCATCAATAGAATTTTTAAGTACCTCAAATATTAGGGGTTAAATTTGATAAGAACTATTTCATTATAGTCTGCTCAGAATCTTGTAACCACAAAAGCTACTAGTGGCATAAGGAGTCTATCCGATATTAAAGAATAGATTTGATTTACCGGAGAAGATGAATCTCCAGTAAATCATCCAACATTTTGCAATTTTCTTTTCAATCCTTTCTTCATCAACGATATGAACTAACGCCGAAAGAATAGCACTTGTCTGCAAGAAATACTCTGCAATTTGTGAAAAGTATAAAACGTGATTAAATGACAATATAAGACTGCAATTTGCAATTCAGTCTATAACATAAGATTTACATCACCTTCGTCTAATTGGAATACTAAAAATATGAAGCAAATGAATTGGTTTAATAGAATTGCAAATAAACAATTCAGAGTAAGATTTGAACCGCCAACTTCACTAGTAGAGGTGCACCAAATTGTGTCCTTTAAATGAAAGCAATTTAGATATCCAGACTCACTCATTAGAAGAACGGTATGGTAGATGAAGATGTAATACATAGAATTCAAAACCGGATGACTAAAATGGAGGAGCCTTGCGGGCTAGCAACGTGAGTGCGACTTATTAGAACAATTGGAAGACCAACAATGTTACATGTGTGTAAATACTGAGCCTAGGTGTCTTAGAAATTTGAATGCTATGAGGGTAATACCAGATTATACGGGATTAGAGATGATTGCGTTGGCAGAGAATGCAACTAACTCACGAAACATGTATATGATAAAATGAATAAGTTAGCCTAAGATGATTTGGTTATGCTCCACGTATTCCTACAAATACATCATTTCGTACGTGTGGCACTACAGACACATCATTTCATAGTTCTACTTACCCTCAGTTTATGTTCTTCAAAATTGAACTGACAGTGGTGTCCAATGACTCTGCAGGACAATTTAGTTGAAGGTATAGTTGCATCACTGTCCCTGGTCTATTTTTCTTTACAACTTTGATCTCTCACAACTGATTTAAAAGATGCTGTATTTGAGGTATAATACAACCGCTTAGAAAAATAAAGGCATCAACATCCAAAAAATTGGTGCATGATTCATTCCCCAGCATCTCATTTCCTTCTTATTTATGGGGTACTTGACTTTGTGTCTATATGCATGTGAGGATTGATAAACTTGAAAGAACTTTAGGTTAACCAATAACGTCAAAGTTCTTTTAACTTTAAGTTACAAAGTATTAAGATATAATTTTCAAAATTTCAAATGAGCTTATTGCTAAATCTGTACGCCTTTGCTCTTATTAGATTTACTTGAGAGGTTTGATAAGTTATAAATGAAGGTAATAGTTCTCTGTTTTTAGCTGTCCCTGAGTTTCGCTAAAGTTAAGATAGTTGTAGTTAATCACTGAAAAAACTAAGATCTATTTTTAATAGTTCTCAGTTTTTAGCTTATCGCTAAAGTTTCACTTTGTTTTGAAGTTCTTTAAAATCTGAGTTTGTTCTTTCGCAGTTAAACACTTAAAAAGCACCATAGACTCGAGGAAATCTACTTTTGTTTACAAGTATTGTATGAAAGCTAGAATATGTAGATTAATTCAATCTGGAACTAGAAGATATAAACCTCATATGTTACTGGGAAAAAAGATTAAAACCTATTCATCCTTCAGATGATATCAAATCAACATCCTGTATTCTTTCATGTATTGCATGTTCTGAAAATAACAGACTACCAATGCCTGTTTTTTATTTTTTTCAATTATTTTTTATTGGTCTAACAAAGTGGTATATTGTGGTCGATGTGTGAGGTGTAGATTTTTGAGAGTGAGGTTATGAACTAAGAGGCATTTTGTATCAGGAAATTTATGCTTTCATTTTAGTTTCCCATCTTCTACTTTAGTCTTTTTATATTAGTAGCTTTATTTAGTGTATTATTGTCACGATCCGAAATTCTCACATTCAGACTGTGATGGCGCCTAACATTTTACTTGCTAGGCAAGCCAACGTTAGAATAATATTAATCAATTTTTAAATTATTAATAATCAAAGAAACAAATGTGGAAGCAAAGTTTGAAATATAGTGAATAATCCATAAAAACAACGGTGTCTAAATACCATCCCAGAATTGGCATCACAAGTGCACGAGCTTCTAGAATAAATACAAATAAAGGTATGAATAAAATAAAGCTGTCTGGAAATAAACACATATCTAAAGTAAAATAGACGGAGACTTCAGAACTGTGGACGCCATACAGTTATACCTCATGTCTCCTATGGTAGCTGAAATCCGAGCAAGTCTATGGTGCGCCGCTGGGACCAACTCCAAAATCTACACAAAAAGTGCAGAGTGTAGTATCAGTACAACCGACCCTAAGTACTAGTAAGTGCCGAGCCTAACCTCGACGAAGTAGTGACGGGGCTAAGGCGGGTAACTTACATTACCTGTACGCAATATTAGTAACAACAACAATAATAGAAATAAATCAGGTAACTCAGCAGTTATAACCAATTATCATTTCCATCAATTCTGTTGCAGCGTGCAACCCGCTCTTACAATATATTCATATTCGGTTATGTTGCGGTGTGCAACCCGCTCCTCCAATATATTCATTTTAATCAAGTCTGTTGCAGCGTGTAACCCGATCCATCAATATATATATATATATATATATATATATATATATATATATATATATATATATATATGTCGACTTTGAAATAAGTCTGTTGCGGCGTGCAACCCGATCCTCCAATATGAACTCTTAATAAGTCTG
Source organism: Nicotiana tomentosiformis (assembly GCF_000390325.3). Classification (NCBI taxonomy): domain Eukaryota; kingdom Viridiplantae; phylum Streptophyta; class Magnoliopsida; order Solanales; family Solanaceae; genus Nicotiana; species Nicotiana tomentosiformis. The sequence goes on along the minus strand of NC_090823.1, from coordinate 21,333,743 downwards.
TTGTGACGTGAAGCTCGCAAATGCGAGAACCTTCACATTTCCGCTGCCTTCGCAAATGCGAAGAGTATGTCGCATTTGCGACAATTGGCCCTTCGCAATTGCGAAGATAAACTCGTAATTGCGAAGATAAACTCGCAATTGTGAGAACTGCTGGCCTAGGCTTTCTTCGCAATTGCGATAAAAATCACACAATTGCCATACTTTCTTGGTTCGCATTTGCGATGTATGATCTCGCAATTGCGAGATCAGAGGCCTGCAACAGGTTCAGTTATACCAGCAAAATTTTCTAAGTTCAAAACATCCCGTGGCCTATCCGAAACTCACCCGAGTCCTCGGAGCTCCAAACCAAATATGCAGCAAGTCTAAAAACATCATACGAATTTGCTCGTGCGATCAAATCACATAAATAACACCTAAAACTATGGATTTAGCACCAAAACCCATGAATTCCTCAAGAACATTTCAAAACTACTATCTTCTCAACTGGACATCCGAATCACGTCAAATCAACTCCGATTGATACCAAATTTCACAAACATGACTTTTATATATATATATATATATATATATATATATATATATATATATATATATATATATATATAAAATATGTACCGGAATCCGGAACCAAAATACAGGTCCGATACTAACAAGATCAAATATTAATCAATTTCTTTAAATCCATAGAATTTCAGTCTTATAATTTTCATCAAAAATTTATTTTTCGAGCTAGGGACCTCGAAATTCGATTTCGGGCATACGCCAAAGTCCCATATTTTACAACGACCTTCCGGGAACGTCGGAACACATATCCGAGTCCGTTTACTCAAAACGTTGACCAAAGTCAACTAAAAATCAATTTTAAATCCCAAATATTATTATTTCATAAATTTCCACATCAAGGCTTTTCGGATTTACGTCCGGACTGCGCACACAAATCGAGGTATGTAAAAATAAGGTTTTAAAGGCTAACGAGCCTGTAATAGAGTCTTAATTCACAAGATGACCCTTTGGGCCATCACAATCTCTACCTCTAAAATAACCGTTCGTACTCGAACGGACATAAATAAATAAAAAATACCCGAACTGGCGAACAAGTGGGGATATCTACTCCGCATGTCCGACTCGGTCTCCCAAGTAGCTGCCTCAACAAGCTGACCTCTCCACTGCACTCGAACTGAAAGGTAACTCTTTGACCTCAACTAACGAACCTGCTAGTCTAGAATGGCTACCGGCTCCTCCTCATAAGTCAAATCCTTATCCAATTTGACAGAGCTGAAATGTAACACGTGGGACGGGTCACCATGATATTTCCGGAGCATAGACATATGGAACACTGGATGAACCACTGATAAACTAGGTGATAATGCAAGCATATAAGCTACTTCACCCACCCTTTCAAGAATTTCAAAGGGTCCGATATACCTAGGGATCAACTTGCCCTTCTTTTCGAACCTCATTACACCTTTCATAGGTGAAACCCGAAGCAATATTCTTTCTCCAACCATGAATGCAATATCACGAACTTTACGATCGGCATAACCCTTTTGCCTAGACTGAGCTGTGCGAAGTCGATCCTGAATAATCTTGACCTTATCCAAGGCATCCTATACAAAATCGGTACTCAACAATCGAGCCTCTCCCGGTTCAAACCAACCAACTAGCAATCGACATCGCCTTCCGTATAATGCCTCATATGGGGTCATCTGAATGCTCGACTGGTAGTTATTATTATAAGCAAATTCCACAAGCGGCAAGAAATGATCCCACGAACCTCCAAAGTCTATAACACAAGCGCAAAGCATATCTTCCAATATCTGAATAGTGCGCTCTGACTGCCCGTTTGACCGTGGATGAAATGATGTACTCAACTCCACCCGCGTGCCTAACTCACGATGTACAACCCTCCAGAAGTGTGAGGTAAACTGCGCATCTCGATCTGAAATAATAGACACGGGCACACCGTAAAGGCGGGCAATCTCACGAATGTAAATTTCAGCTAACTTCTATGAAGAATAGGTAACTGCCACTGGAATGAAATGTGCTGACTTGGTCAACCTATCCACAATGACCCAAACTGCGTCAAATTTTCTCTGAGTCCGTGGGAGTCCAACAACAAAATCTATAGTGATACGCTCCCACTTCCACTCAGGAATTTCTAACTTCTGAAGCAAACCACCAGGTCTTTGATGCTCGTACTTAATTTGCTGACAATTCAGACACCGAGCTACATATGCAACTATATCCATTTTCATTCTCCTCCACCAATAATGTTGCCGCAAATCTTGATATATTTTGGCGGTACCTGGATGAATAGAATACCTGAAACTGTGTGCTTCTTCAAGAATTAATTCACGAAGCCTACCCACATTAGGCACACAAATACGACCATGCATTCGCAGAACCCCATCTTCCCCCACAACAATCTGTTTGGCATCACCATGCCGCACCGTGTCCTTAAGGACAAGTAAATGAGGATCATCATACTGCCTCTCTCTGATACGCTCATATAAAGACAAAGTCTTAAAAGTTGTTACGCTTACTGACGACGAGGGAATTATAAAGAAATACATTCCTTCAACACAAGAAGGACACATTCAAAGTATGTTTCTATTCTCAATTTTTCTCAATTTTTTTATTTGTGATTGAATTACATTTTAATTATGATACACTTTTTTATAGGACCCAGATTTCAATAATAACGAAGTTAGTCATGAAGATAACGAAATCACGGTGATTTTACAACTCATTATAAATATTTTACATAATTTATTATTTTAATGTAATGATTTGCAGGTTATAAAATAATAATGCAACAAGAACTATAGATTAACTATTGATTTTCACAAGTTTATCTGTTTTAAATAAGTAGGATTCGACTGAAGATAATGAGTTGATCGATATTGCACATACACCTGCCAAGATAGGTATAACTAATCCTGCAGCGATGGTTGAAGAAGATTCAAATGCACAGTTATCAGAAAATAAGATCAAGAGAGTATTTAAAAAGAAGAAGACAACATAAGTTGTTTGCATGTGTAATTGTTGGAGAAACTAAGAATAGTCTGTTTAGTTAGTTTATTAGTTTTATTAGTTATGAACAAGACGTTTGAATCATTTCATGTTTTTTTTTTTCTGGTATTGAACTTTTCCTGTTTAGTTATTTTTGTATTTTCATTTGTTATGGACAAGATATTTGAATTCGTTCATGGTTAGTTTACAAGGGGGAAAGAATAGACAATTTCTCTTGCCCAATATGAGTTCTGCACAGTATGATACATCATCTAAATCTGCAGTAGCGTCCGAGGACGAATCCTCCAAAACTCTCTCGTGTTGGTCTTTGCTTCCAAAAATGGGAAACCTCGGCATATTTCTTCCTGGACCTTCATAATAAGGTTCAAAGTAACTATAAACAGGTGACGAAACATTCAGTGTTCCGTTCTTACTATGAAGCAAATAACCACAATTTCCTATTGCTTATGGCCATATTTAATACTTCAAAAATAAATATATTGTCATTTTGTAACATTTTTTATACAGTTCTAAATATGTAAGTTTATTGAAAAAAGTTGAAATATTTTGGGTTTATATTATATTAGTTAAATGAGTTGACCCATGTTTCAAACCCTGTGGGTTTAGCTTGCGAATCACAAACTGCAATACCTTTATTTTTTGTTTGGGGGCGGGGAGTAGGGGTGGATTTAAATTGCAATATTCTCTTAGCCAGAGCCTTCTTACATTGCTAACGTGAGAAAATGGAATAATTGGAGGTTAATCTTAATTATAATAAAAAAACACATACGTATTTATGTGAATATATTCTTATTAAGTAATGTTAAGAAAATGAAATTTAAGCATAATAGCTCAATCCAAAAGCTATCAAGAGAAGGGAAAATATTTTTCAAATCTTTTCTTCAACCTTCCCCACCCTACTCCCCATCCCCACCAACCCCCTCCCCCTACACCCACCCCTACTCCCATCCCCACCACACCCACCGTAAATAGAAATATTATTAAGAATACTTTTTTTCATCATGTCGTAAATAGAATACTTTCTTTTTCATTTCAACAAATGAGAATTTTTTTTATGATGTAGTAAAAAGTAGTTTCTTTCATTTCAACAAAAAAAGTATTTTCTTTTCATGATTTAGGAAAAAATATTTTCTTTCATTTCAACAAAATGATGTAATAAAAAGTAATTTCTTACATTTCAACAAAAAATGTACTTTCTTTTCATGATTTAGAAAAAAATATTTTCTTTCATTTCAACAAAATAATAATGCAGTAAAAAGTATTTTCTTTTATTTTAACAAAATGAGTATTAATTTCTTTTCATGATGTAGAAAAAATATTTTCTTTCATTTCGACCAAATAAGTATTAATTTCTTTTCATGATGTAGAAAAAATATTTTCTTTCATTTCGACAAAATAAGTATTAATTTCTTTTCATGATGTAGAAAAAATATTTTCTTTTATTTTAACAAAATGAGTATTTTCTTTTCATGATGTAAAAAAAATATTTTATTTCATTTCAATATTTTCTTTCATTTCAACAAGACGTAGTAAAAAGTACTTTTTTCCATTTTAACAAAATGAGTATTTTCTTTTCATGGTATAGAATTCTTTTTTTAACAAAATGAGTACTTTTTTCATTTTGCCGAAATAGTACTTTCTTTTTCAACCAAAAAAGAGTACTTTCTTTTGTGTTATGTAGCACAAACTTCAACCTTGTTTTTGCGTGAAAAAGTAAAATGGCACATTAGTCCCTTTGCGTTTGTGTGAACTTTTAAAAAAATAATTAATTTCTTGAAGAAAATAGAGTGCTGAAAACATTGAGTATTTGGGGTTTGGGGGGAGCGCAGGAAATATGGGTATTTGGGGGGAGAGGGGTAAGGAAAGTATAAAAAATTATTTTTCTAAAAGATATTTTTTTCTCTCTAAACAAACACTAGAAAATATTTTCCGAAAAAAGTTTTTCACTCACCCAACAAACAAGAAAAAATAAGTGATAAAACCACTCATTTTCCAAGAAAACATTTTCCTTCATACCCAACACACCCTTAAGGTGAGAGTTTCAAAATCATATAAAAAGATAATTAACACCGCCTCATGCCCAATCTGGTCAATTGGAGCAAGAATAACATAACACAATGGCCCAACATTGAAATTTGAATGAATCAAGAATAGGGGTGAGTCGATTCTGATACCAGAATATATTCTTTGCAAAAACATGGTCAAACAAAACTCCCCAAATAGTAAAATGCTCTTTCTTTTTTAAACGAAGATAGTATTAATTACTCTCACTGACAATCTAAACTTTTGAGACATTAATTAGAGCAAAGATCAAACCATGGTTCAAGTGTGTATATGTACAGTACTTTTGGCTCCCTTACTTGTCGACCAAACCGTGTAACTTCTCTAACAATTTTCAGCTCTTCTCTATATAAGAGATCCCTCAGCTTCCCCTCCCACATTAAACACAAAAGATCTCTCTCTCAAACTTAGCCGGCCATGAAAACACAAAATTGGTCACTATTAAAGACACTGATGAAAAATGCAGCCAAGAAGATAGCTTTTCTACTTAGTTCTAACATGCATAAATGGAAATTAACTTCAAAAATCCTTAGCTTTCGAAGGAAGCATCCTATAAAATTATTCAAAAAGTGTAAGAGCAGCTCCTTATATGATGTAATTCGCGACATTGATGAATTTGAACAACGGGATGATCCTTCTATACGTTGTATTCAAAGAATCAGAAGTAATGTGGATAACGATGATGAAAATGACATTGATCGAAGATCGGAGGTGTTTATTGTTAATTTTAGAAGACAACTTAGATTGGAAAGACAGATTTCTTTGGAGCTTCGGTACAGTACATGATCATGAAGATTTCTTGTTGAGCAAGTAATCGACTGTTTAAAAGTTTTTGGAGAATATAATTTGTTATTTATTTATTTTGTTTCTCAATTCCTTGTTCTGCAGCCAAAAGAATAAGATATATATATATAGAAATAAATGTTGGTCTTATGTTTATTAAACAAATTAAACTTGTATTTAATTGATTTTTTTCTTTGTTATTGTGATTACTGTTGTAATTATATTATAAGTACTGAATTGAGTATTGCAGCTTCTTCTTTTTCTCTTGAGTACTATTGCATTCAATTATCAAATAATTTCTCTTAGATTGACTATACAAAATGAAAAGAGGAAGGGATTCGCCACTCGCCCACTACATTACTCCCTCTTGTCTAAATCCATGTGGTGTAGTGTGATTGGTCATAACGTTTAAGAATTCTAAATTTGTGTCTTTAAATATGTAATAATATTTGTGTGATTAAGAGTAAAATAAAAATTTAAGTTAAATTATTTCGACACTTTAAAAGATGACATTCTTTATGGAATGGACATAATGAAATGACTTAATTTGTATACACTAACAATGTAAAGATCATTTTAACTCTATTTGTGAATTTTAATTGGTTATAAAAGATTATTTACCATTAATACCACAATGCCAATAATTGTCATGACCCGGAATTCCCACCTTCGAGACTGTGATGACGCCTAACATTTCACTCGCTAGGCAAGCCAACGTTAGTGTAAATCATTTGCCATTTTAAACATTTCAAGTAATTAAGCCCATTTAAACTGAAATAAAGCTAAAATGATGTGCGAAAAGGTAAAACAACCAAAATGTGTGTAAGAACAATTCCGGACCTGGAGTCACAAGTGCACGAGTTACTAAAAATTCTACAAACAGAGTCTAAAGAAATACAACTGTTTCGAATTAAATGAACAGTAAATAAGAAAAGAGGAAGGGGACTTCAAGGTCTGCGGACACCAGCAGATTTACCTTGAGTATTCAAATGTGCCAATCTAAGCAGATGCACCTCACGTACAGCTGAGACCAATACCAAAATCTGCACAAGAAGTGCAGAGTGTAGTATGAGTACAACCGACCCAATGTACTCCATAAGTGTCGAGCCTAACCTTGACGAGGTAGTGACGAGGCTGTGATACGACACTCACATAATTAAACCTGTACAAACGAAGATATATATGCAACATAACAACAAATAGAGACTAAGTGCGTACGATTGGGAGGGGACATGCGAAAGGGGAACAAGATACAATAACTACAACAGGAATAACAACATAAGACAGTTAAATAAATCATGAACCAATGAAAACGGACAACATAATAAACAAAGACGACACGACATCACCCATCGTGCTTTTACTCTCAACCTCACTATAAAACAATAATAATGGCACGACATCACACTTCATGCTTTTACTCTCAACCTTTCCATGAAACGATACACCCTTCGTGCTTTAATTCTCTTCCTGAGTATGTACTAATCAATAAATGAAGCAATAAATGATATGATATCACCCTTCGTGCTTTAATACTCTCACGCACCATGTAGTAATGAATATAAGAATTTGGGAGATAGAATAAGCAAGAATAAACCTTACGTCAATAATGATTCCAAAATACTAAACCTCAACTTCCAAAATACTCAACCATCACAATTAGTCCATAAATACGTAGAGAATGATCAAGTAGGTAATCAACTAAGCTAAGCATGGATATCATAATTAAAGAAGGCAATAAATTACAAAGAAACAAGTCCCACCCGCATGATTTAACCCAATAACAACGCATAAGTATTCGTCACCTCACATATACGTTGTACCCATACATTTAAAAACGTAGAAAATAGGCAAACAAGTCCTAATCTCTCAAGTCAAGGTTAACTACGACACTTACCTAACTCCGCAGTCAATTCAGAGCTCTACCGGGGCCTTTCCTCTAGAATCCGCCTCCAAACCATCCGTATCTAACCACAATCGACTTGATAACGTCAAATAATGCTAAGAGAATCAATTACAATACATAAAGGTAGAATTTTTACACATTTCCCAAAAAAGTCAAAAAAGTCAATCCCTCGCTCGCTTGGTCAAAACTCAAGGTTCGGACCAAAACCCATTTACTCATTCACCCTCGGGCCCGATTATATAATTAGTTTCGAAATCCGATCCCAAATTGAGGTCTAAATTCCGAATTTGCAAAAAATCCCAATTCTTCCTAAATCCCTAGTTTTCTACCATGGAAGAACAATGATTAAGGCTAGAAATTAATGGGTGATGTTAGAAAAGAAATAAAATGAGTCAAAGTATACTAACCTATGAGTTGGTGTTGAAATTTCTCCTCCAAATCGCCTCTAAGCCGAGCTCTAATGGAAAGATTATGAAGAATGGGTGAAATCCCATTTTTGAAATGTTTAAATGACTGGGCGTCAGGATTTTGCGAGTTCGCAAAGGGCCTGCCGCGTTCGCGAAGGGCCTAACGTGTTCGCGAAGGCTGCTCCCCCAGGCCTCCACATTCGCGAGCCAATGCTCGCGTTCGCGTAGAAGAAAGCACTAATCCTCCTTCCAAGGTCTAAAGCCTACATGTTCGCGAGAAGCTGGTCGCGTTTGCGAAGGATAACCCCCCATTACTCCACATTCACGACCCAGCTATCGCGTTTGCGATTAAGGTAATCCACCCCATCCCAGTTTACCCTTCGCGATCGCGAAGAAGGAAACACCAGATGACAGCAGAAGCTAAAGAAACCAAAATTTCTAAGTCCAAAAATTTCCTTAGCTTATCCGAAACTCACCCGAGCCCTTGTGGCTCCAAACCAAATATGCACACAAGTCCAAAAATATTACACGAACTCGCTTGTGCGATCAAAACACCAAAATAATACCTAGAACTACGAAGCAGATACCAAAACGAATGCAATTTTCAATAAAACTTAAGAACTTTCATTTTAACAACCGGACGTCCGAATCACGTCAAATCACTTCAGTCTTGCACCAAATTTTGCAGACAATTCGTGAATATAGTAATGGACCTATACCAAGTTCTGGAACCAAAATCTGGACACAGTATCATTAAAGTCAAACATCGGTCAAATGTATAATTTTTTTAAATCTTTAAACTTTAATTTCCCAACAAATTGCGATAACTCGGGCTAGGGACCTCCAAATGCGATTCCGGGCATACGCCCAAGTCCCAAATCACGGTACGGACCCACCGGGATCGTCAAAATACGGATCCGGGCTGTTTGCTCAAAATGTTGATCGAAGTCAACTTGAATGAATTTTTAAGGCACAAATTCACATTTTAATCAATATTTTTACATAAAAGCTTTCCGGGAAAAGACACAGATTGCGCACGCAAATCGAGAAATGCTAAAAGGAACTATTTGAGGTTTTAAAACACATAATTAAGGGTTAAAACTCTAGATGACCTATCAGGTCATCACATTCTCCATCTCTAAAACAAACATTCGTCCTCGAACAGACATAGAAAAGTACCTGGACTGGTAAAAAGGTATGGACTCGGACTCCCAAATGGCTGCCTCGATTGGTTGACCTCTCCACTGTACTCGAACTGAAGGATAACTCTTTGACCTCAACTGTCGGACCTGCCGGGCTAGAATAGACACCAGCTCCTCCTCATAAGTCAAATCCTTGTCCAACTGGACTGAGCTTAAATCTAACACATGGGACAGATCACCGTGATACTTCCGGAGCATGGACACATGGAACACCGGATGGACTGCTGATAAACTAGGTGGCAATGTGAGCCTGTAGGCCACATCACCCACTCTCTCAAGAATCTTAAAAGGCCCGATGTACCTAGGGATCAACTTGCCCTTCTTTCCGAACCTCATCACACCCTTTATGGGTGAAACCCGGAGCAACACCATCTCTCCGACCATGAATGCAACATCATGAACTCTACGGTCGGCATAACTCTCCCGCCTAGACTGAGCTGTGCGAAGTCGATCCTGAATAATCTTGACCTTATCCAAGGCATCCTGTACAAAATATGTACCCAACAACAGAGCCTCCCTTGGCTCGTATCATCGAACAGGCGAATGTAACCGCCTCCCGTATAATGCCTTATAGGGAGCCATTTGAATGCTCGACTGGTAGCTGTTGTTATAGGAAAACTCCGCGAGTGGCAAGAACTGGTCTCAAGAACCCCCGAAATCGATAACACAAGCGAAACATGTCCTCCAATATCTGAATGGTGCGCTCGGACTGTCCGTCCATCTAGGGATGAAATTCTATGTTCAACTCAACCTGCGTGCCCAACTCACGTTGTACTGCTCTCCAAAAGTGTGAGGTGAACTACGTACCTCAATTAGAAATGATAGACACAGGTACACCGTGAAGACAGACGATCTCGCGGATGTAGATCTCAGCCAACCGCTCTGAAGAATAGGTAACTGCCACAAGAATGAAATGTGCTGACTTGGCCAGCCCTTCCATAATGACCCATACCGCGTCAAGCTTCCTCTGAGTCTATGGGAGTCCAACAACAAAATCAATAGTGATACGCTCCCACTTTCACTCAAGAATCTCTAACTTCTGAAGCAAACCACCAGGTCTCTGATGCACGTACTTTACTTGCTGACAATTTAGACATCGATCTACATATGCAACTGTAGACACTGAAATTTTAACAGATCAAGATAAATCCTAAATTCAAGACGACTCTTGAAATATTAGGAGTCTATTAGGGTTACTTGGTGGCTACTCCACCAAAAACCTAATTTATGCCTTTAAAGAAGGCTATATATGTCCTTCAAAGATGATCTCGACAATCCCATAGTGCACAAAGAGATCACATATATGATTTCGAAATTCCATAAAAATTCATGTAATATTCATTAGAGATCAAAGACATATCAAATATGTCTTGCTCAAAGTTCTAGCAACATTCAAGATTCAAATGGAGTGTTGCTATATTCTTCTTAATCATCAAATACATCAAGGAGATGCATATCATCCTACGTTCGAGAAATACGCCGCTAAGGCCCTCGAATTATGGATAACAAATCGGAGAGAAGAATCAAGGGATAAACAGAGTTGTAACCTGCAATGTTTATCAAAAAAATCTTTTTCTTTATAGTTGTTTGTGATTGTAGTTTTATTTTTCTGCATAAATTTATTGCAAACAAAAACTATATCCTTCTCCACCAATAATGCTGCCGCAAGTCCTGATACATCTTGGTGGCACCCGGATGAATGGAATATCGGGAACTGTGAGCCTCCTCAAGAATCAACTCACGAAGCCCATCCACACTGGGCACACAAATACGACCCTGCATCCTCAAAACCCTATCATCTCCAACAATGACTTGCTTGGCACTACTGTGCCACACCGTGTCCCTAAGGACGAGCAAATGAGGGTCATCATACTGCCGCTCTCTAATGCGCTCATACAAGAAAGACCGAGCGAGTGTACAAGCTAGAACATAACTGGGCTATGAAACGTATAACCTAACAAACTGATTGGCCAAAGCCTGAACATCTGATGCGAGCGGTTTCTCTCCAACTGGAATGTACGCAAGGCTGCCTATACTCACTGCTTTTCTACTCAAGGCATCGGTCACCACATTGGCTTTCCCGGGATGATACAAAATAGTGATATCATAGTCTTTCAACAGCTTCAACCACCTCCTTTGCCTCAAGTTGAGATCCTTTTTTTGAACAAATACTGTAGACTCCGATGATCTGTGAATACATCGCACGACACGCCGTAAATATAATGCCTCCAAATCTCCAGCGCATGAATAATGGTTGCCAACTCTAAGTCATGAACATGGTAATTCTTCTCATGAACCTTCAACTGCCGCAACACATATGCGATCACCCTGTCATCGTGCATCAATACTGCACTGAGCTCAACACGAGATACATCATAATACACCGTGTAAGATCCTGAACCTGTGGGCAACACCAACACTGGCGCCGTAGTCATAGGAGTCTTGATCTTCTGAAAGCTCAACTCACACTCGTCTGACCATCTGAACGGGGCACCCTTCTGGGTCAATCTGGTCAATGAGGCTGCTATAGATGAGAACCCTTCCACGAACTGACAATAATAGACTGCCAAACCCAGGAAACTCTGGATCTCTATAGCTGAAGTGGGTCTGGTCCAGTTCTGAACTGCCCCAACCTTTTTAGGATCCACTCTTATGCCCTCTGCCGATACGACGTGCTCCAAAAAGGCGAATGAGTCCAACCAAAACTCGCACTTTGAAAACTTGGCATATAATTGGCTATCTCTTAGAGTCTGAAGTACAATCCGAAAATGCTGCTCGTGCTCCTCTCGACTATGAGAGTAGATCAAGATATCATCATTAAATACAATCACAAAGGAATCCAGGTAGGGCTTAAACACCCCTTCTCGACCATATATCGATCCTTCACATAAGAGATAACCCTGCTGGTAGAATGGCCAAGAGTCCCCTCCACTCCAATCGAGGCAACCCCGGCAAGGCTAGGGTCACTGTCTTGGCATGACCAATATAGTATGATAAGGTGACAACCATTCCATACTCAAGATGACATTAAAATCTACCATATCAAGAAGTAGGAGATCTACGCTAGTCTCAAGACTCCCAATAGTAACCACACACGAGCGATAGACACGATCTACTATGATAGAATCTCCCACAGGTGTGGACACATACACAGGAGCACTCAAAGAATCACAAGGCACAACCAGATATGAAGCAAAATAGGATGACATGTAGGAATCCAGATCAAATAGAACTGAAGCATCTCTATGGAAAACTGGAATAATACCTATGATGATAACGTTAGATGACTCAGCCTCAGGTCTAGTTGGGAAAGTATAACATCGGGGTTGGGCCCCACCACTCTGAACCATGTCTATCAAACGACCTCTAACTGGTTGGCCTCCACCTTTAACGGCTTAACCCCCACCTTTAGCGGCCTGACCTTCACCTCTGGATTCCTGACCTCCGCCTCTAGCTGCCTGAGCGGGCGGTGAAGCCCGGTGCCAGAACCATGGCACGAGAACCTTGTTGTTGTGTGCTGCCCGGTGACCGTGGGCAAAATCTAGTAATGTGCCTCGGATCACCACAAGTATAACAAGCCCTCCATTGTTGACCCTGGAACTGGCCCTATCGACCTGAGTAACCACCCTAAAAACTCTAGAGCGGAGGTGCACTAATAGGAGCTGGTGGTGCACTATAGGATAGCTGGTCGGGATGAGACACATAAGGGCCGTAACTACCTGACACACTATGAGATGCCTGGAGCGCTGACTGAAACGTCCTGGGAGGATGGCCTCTACCAAAAGTACCCCTACCTCTAGATGAGGCACCACTGAACCCACCGAACTGACGAGGCCTCTTATCAGACCCCTGCATCCTCTCCTGAGCAAGAGCCATCTCGATCCGCATATCAACATTTACAGCCGTCTGAAAAGAAATATCACCCCCGGTCTTCTTGGCTATCTGTAGCCTGATAGTGTAAGTGAGTCCATCAATAAACCTTCTCACCCTCTCCCTCTCAGTAGGAAGCAAGATGAGGGCATGATGAGCTAGATCCATAAAACGGGTCTCGTACTGAGTAACAGTCATACTGCCCTGCTGGAGATGCTCAAACTACCTGCGATAATCCTCTCTCAGTGTGATAGGGAGGAATTTCTCTAGAAATAGCTGTGAGAACTGATCCCAAGTAAGTGCAGGCGACCCAACTGGTCTGGTCAACATAAAATCTCTCCACCACATCTTGGCAGAACTCGTCATCTAAAACACAGTAAAATCGACCCCATTGGTCTCAACTATACCCATGTTCTGTAGCACCTCATGGCAGCAGTCAAGATAATCCCGTGGGTCCTCAGAAGGTGCACCACTGAAGTGAACTAGAAAAGCTTAGTAAACTTGTTCAATCTCAATAAAGCCTCAGAAGACATGGCGGGCCTATCATCGGCCTATGTCGCAACAACTGGCTGAATTACCCCAACTGGCGAGGCTGCTGGAGTCAGATACTGGGGAGCCATCTGCTCCAGAATGTGAGTAGCGGGATTCTGTGCTCCTCCCCAGCCTGAGGCTCCACTGTTGGTGCTGGTGCGCGAGCTCTAGGCTGAGCTCTGCTTCTTTCTCGGTCCTGGCACGACCTCGGCGTCGACCTCTGCCCCTCATAGGAGCTGCCACTGAGGAATCCGTCTGTTGTCCAGCTGTAGATGCAGTACGTATTCTCGCCATCTGCAAGAGAACACGAATAGAAGAGTTCAATCATCAATGATAGAATAAAGTCGCACGACAGCGAAGAATAGAAGTGAAATTTTTCCTAAAATCCATAGCCTCTAGAAGATAAGTACAGACGTCTCTGCACCGATCCTCTAGACTCTACTAAGCCCGCTCATGACTTGTGAGACTAGGCAACCTAGTGCTCTGATACCAATTTGTCACAACCCGAAATTCTCATCTTCGGGACCGTGATGACGCCTAATATTCCACTCGCTAGGCAAACCAACGTTAGTGTAAATCATTTTCCATTTTAAACATTTCAAGTAATTAAGCCCATTTAAACTGAAATAAAGCTGAAATGATGTGCGAAAAGGTAAAGCAACCAAAATATGTCTAAGTACAATCCCGGACCCGGAGTCACAAGTACACGAGCTACTAGAAATTCTACAAACAGAGTCTGAAAGAAATACAACTAATTCGAATGAAATGAACAGTAAATAAGGAAAGAGGAAGGGGACTTTAAGGTCTGCAGATGCCAACAGATCTACCTCGAGTCACCAAATGTGCCAATCCGAGCTGATGCATCTCACGTACAACTGGGACCAGTACCAAAATCTGCACAAGAAGTGCATAGTATAGTATGAGTAAAACCGACCCAATGTACTCCGTAAGTATCGAGCCTAATCTCGACAGAGTAGTGACAAGGCTATGACAGGACACTCACGTAATTAAACATGTACAAACAAAGATATACACGCAACATAACAATAAATAGAGACTAAGTGCGTGCGATTGGGAGGGGACATGCTAAAGGGAAACAAGATACAATAACTACAATAGGAATAACAATATAAGACAGTTAAATAAATCATCAACCAATGAAAACGGACAACATAATAGACAAATACGGTATGACATCACCTATCGTGCTTTTACTCTCAACCTCACCATGAAACAATAATAATGGCACGACATCACCCTTCGTGCTTTTACTCTCAACCTCTCCATGAAACGATAAATACGACACGACATCACCCTTCATGATTTAACTCTCTTTCTCACTATGTACTAATCAATAAATGAAGCAATAAACGTCACGACATCACCCTTCGTGCTTTAACACTCTCCCTTACTATGTAGTAATGAGTATAGGAATTTGGGAGACAGAATAAACAAGAATAAACCTTACGTCAATAATGATTCTAAAATACCAAACCTCAACTTTCAAAATACTCACCCATCACAATTAGTCCATAAATACGGAAAGAACGATCAAGTAAGTAATCAACTAAGCTAATCATGGATATCATAATTAAAGAAGGAAATAAATTACAAGGAAACAAGTCCCACCCGCATGCTTTAACCCAACAACAATGTATATGTAGTCGTCATCTCATATACACATTGTACCCACACATTTAGACACGTAGCAAATAGGCAAACAAGTCCTAATCCCTCAAGTCAAGGTTAACCACGACACTTACCTCACTCCGCAGTCAATTCAGAGCTCTATCGGGGCCTGTCCTCTAGAATCCGCCTCCAAACCAACTGTATCTAATCACAATCAACTCGATAACGTCAAATAATGCTAAGGGAATCAATTACAATACATAAAGATAGAATTTTTACACTTTTTCCAAAAAGCCAAAAAATGTCAACCCCTGGCTCGCTTGGTCAAAACCCGAGGTTCGGATCAAAACCCATTTACCCATTCAGCCCCAAGCCCGATTATGTAATTAGTTTCGAAATCCGACCCCAAATTGAGGTCTAAATCCCGAATTTTCAAAACCCCTCAATTCTTCCTAAATTGCTAGTTTTCTACCATGGAAGAACAAAGATTAAGGCTAGAAATTAATGGGTGATGTTAGAAATGGAAGAAAATAAATAAAAGTATATTAACCTATAAGTTGGTGTTGAAATTTCTCCTCCAAATAGGTCGAGCTCTAATG
The DNA here is from genome assembly GCF_000390325.3 of Nicotiana tomentosiformis. Lineage (NCBI taxonomy): Eukaryota > Viridiplantae > Streptophyta > Magnoliopsida > Solanales > Solanaceae > Nicotiana > Nicotiana tomentosiformis. Next base: position 21,317,722 of record NC_090823.1, on the reverse strand, counting down.
GAAAGATTATGAAAAATGGGTGAAATCCCGTTTTTGAAATGTTTAAATGACTGGGCGTCAGGCCTTCTTCGCGTTCGCGAAGGGCCTGCCTTGATCGCGAAGCACAACAACCCAATTGGCCTACGCGTTCGCGAAGGCTGCTCCCCCAGGCCTCCGCGTTTGTGAGCCAATGCTCGCGTTCGCGTAGAAGAAAGAACCGATCTCCCTTCCCAGGTCCAAAGCCTACGCATTCGCGAGAAGCTGGTCGCGTTCGCGAAGGGTAAGCCCCCCATTGCTTCGCGTTCGCGACCCAGCTATCGCGTTCGAGATTAAGGAAATCCACCCCAACCCAGTTTATCCTTCGCGATTGCAGAAGTAACTTCGCGATCGCGAAGAAGGAAACACCAGTTAGCAGCAGAAGCTAAAGAAACCAGAATTTCTAAGTCCAAAAACTTCCCTAGCCTATCCAAAACTCACCCGAGCCATCGGGGCTCCAAACCAAATGTGCACACTGGTCCAAACACATTATACGAACTCGCTCGCACGATCAAAATACCAAAATAACACCTAGAACTACGAATCGAATACCAAAACGAATGAAATTTTTAATAAAATTTAAGAACTTTCATTTTAACAACCGGATGTCCGAATCACGTCAAATCACTTCCGTCTTGCACCAAATTTTGCAGACAAGTCATGAATACAGTAATTTACCTATACCAAGGTCTAGAACTAAAATCTGGATCCGGTATCAACAAAGTTAAACACCGGTCAAATTTTTTGATTCTTTAAACCTTTAAACTTTAATTTTCCAATAAATTGCGATAACTCGAGATAGGGACCTCCGAATTTGATTTCGGGCATACGCTCAAGTCTCAAATCACAGTACGGACCCACCTGGACTGTCAAAATATGGATCCAGGTCCGTTTGCTCAAAACGTTGACCGAAGTCAATTCGAATAATTTTTTAAGGCACATATTCACATTTTAATCAATTTTTCACATAAAAGCGTTCCGAAAAAAGACACGGACTGCGTACGCAAAATCGAGAAAGGTTAAAAGGAGCTATTTGAGGTTTCAAAATACAGAATTAAGGGTTAAAAATCTAGATGACCTATCGGGTCATCACAATAATGCTTATCAAGAAATTTATCGGTAATTATTTAATAAATAACCCAACCAGCGCATATATAATTAAATTTTTAAGAAGTTTGTGAATGTTTTTTTCTGTAAACCACGTTTAAATAGTTGCTTCGAAACCATGCTTAACGGTATACATATTGTTAATTCTACATAAAAGTTTTCTTCATGTAGTTTTTGGACTTACTCCTATTCTTGTAAGGTTGAAGAATTAATCTTCTTCATAGAAACTACGAGGTCCAATCTACACCATTTTAAGTTAAACCTGCACTATTTTGATAGTTATTTTTTGTAACTAAATATTTTTATTTATCACTAAGGAAACTGTACAACCATAACTAACTAACACATTTAGCTATCCAAGTATATCTGTCCAACTGCTACATGGCCAAAGAAGTTCTACTAGAATCTAAACGTAAGTACTTCTCTTCTAATTCTAGCAGGCGCTCTCACATTATAAACACAAGCAATATCTCTAGCTAAAGATTCACTATTTCTATACACTTTTTCAAAGATTCTCATATTTCTTTCAATCCATATTATGTGTATATCAGCTTGAAGATCTGCACAGCTTGAGACTTCCTCTTTGATCTGCTAATAATCTCTTGTTGATATTGTTGCCATCCCCCTGTATTCATAGGTCGACCTTATGCCCATTGAAGCACTGCCACACTTTTTTTGGAGAATTCACAGTCCAAGAAGAGGTGCTCATTAGTTTTATCAGAACTTTGGCACAACACACATTGAGCATTTATCTCTAATCCCCATTTGACTAATTTGTCAGTAGTTAGTAGTCTGCCCTGCATCTGCAACCACAGGGTAAACCTAGCTTTTGGTCGAGCAACATTGGAGAATATCATGCATTTTCATGGTACTTTAGGTTCATTTCCCAGCAGCTGTATGTATATTTGCCTTGTGATGCTCTTTCCAGCTTTAAAATTGCATTGAACTTCTTCCAGTGTAGACCTTGCTTCCATAATCTTCCTGATCATCCAACATGCCTGTTTAGGTATTGCCACAGAGATCATTGAATGGCCTTTGATATAATATGTGTGAATCCACTTGATCCATAGTTTATCCTGCTTATGTGCTAGATCCCAGCAAGTTTTTGCTATAGTCGCTTTATTCCAAATGTAAAATTTGTCAAGTTAAGACCACCAACCATAGGTAGCTTCTACAATATGCATCAACAACTTTTAAAACTTTACCAAGTAGTACAAACAGTTGGGCCCAATAAACTTGCACACCTTTAGTAACAAACTTATGAATATTTTGACCCTTTGTAAAATTGACTGCCCATGAAAGATTACGTCAAAGTGAAATAGTATATTAAATGATTTCTGTATCTAAATTTTATGAAAACATGATATCAGCAGTACATCTTACTGGTAGGGTTGGCCGGTTGGTAGGGTGGGGTGGGGTGGGGTGGGGTGGGTTGGTTGGAAATGACACAGAAGATGTTTGGAAAATGACTTGCCTTCTCGTGCCACAGAGTTTCCAGAAAATAGAGAAAAATGTGTTCTTAGAAAAAATATTTTTCAAAAATATTTAAACTAACCAAATATAAAAATAATCAAAGAAAAATATTTTCCTTAAACCAAAAACTCGTACCTTTAATAAAACTTCCCTTCAATGTCCTATTGAATTCTACCTACAACCTTAAAGTAAAAGAATTCATGAGATTTAAAGAGCGACCAACTTGACATCCAGTTATCTAATTTCACCAGTATTTTAGATATTAAAGTCACTATATTTGTAGATACTTATATTCGGTTAAACGCGTATTTGCAAATGCTGAACTTTAATATTTGCAAATATAAAAATAAATTACTAAAAATTACGGTGAAGTGGTATGTATTCCTCTCTTCTTAACCAGGGGTCTTCCATTCGAGCCCTAGCTATATATGGAGTCGCCTTTTACAGAAAAACTTTATCCCCAAAAATGAAATTTTTTAGTGTGAATCCGAATTAGTTGGGGCCCAAAGCGGATACAGATAACCGAAAAGAGAAGATACGAAAAATTAAACTATCTACGGGCAAACGGGACCTTAGCTTATTAAGAAGAAATCGTGCTTAATGTAGGAAATGCAGTGTAGAATTTATCTTATGAAAGCATAATTATATGTTGTAAGTAACACGTGCAGTGTAGAATTTATCTTATGCCATTAATTCATAAAAAAACTTATAAGTCAAGAAAAAAGATATATAATAATTGATTTAGGTTAGTATTAATATGACTTTTCTAATTGACAACTATGTAACTGAATCGCTGTCCAACGTAGGACCGTGCAAAATACATATCCAGAGACTAGGTAATAGAAATAGGAAAACATGTTTCCTGAAGTTAACACAAAATGAAAACTTAGTAGTAGTGTGCTTTTGTAGCATGTGGAGTAGCGAAAATGATATACCAGATTTTCTCTTTTATTATTGCCATTATTAATTTTCAGGTTCTTTTCTTTAGCCTATTTATTAATTATCATATAGACTCTTGAAGTCTAGATACTAATAAAGTACGTAGATAACTTTTGCTTTTCGTTTTGTTTTGGCTGCTCTCCTTCTATTTGTTACCACTAGTAGGGGATGATATCAAGAATACTAAAGAGGATATAATAATGTCAAAGAAAATGCTAGAGTGAGACGAAACATGTAAATGATGTAAGATGGTACTAACAAAGTTTGGTTAGATTCAGTCTTGTGAATTGTAGTGAAATGATAAATACTTCTTCATTTTTAATTATAGATGTCGAGTTCAATTCCTGAATATATATAGAGTCGTCTTTGTTAGAAATCATTTTACCCCTTATAATATGAGATTTTTTGGAGCGAATCCAGATTTAAGAACTCCAACACAGATCAAATAAAAAGTTTGTATATAAAAAAGGATTAAATATTAGATATTCAGGAGCCTTTTTTTGGGAATCAAATTTGAAACTGATGTAATCTTTAAGACTAGCATAAATAGGTATATATAGTATAAAGAACATAGGTCACATCATCAATTTTTCTCTCTTTTTCAAACTTAAGGTAGCAACTAACACACAGTTGTATGAAAAAGAAAATGTATAGTTAATTACTTTGAAATGTCATTCGTGGGGCTTGTATTGCATGTTCATGACCACTATTATCATGAGGGACCTAGTAATATATAACACCATAACAAATTCTTATAAATTTACTTTTAGAAGAAAAAGTTTAAATTATGACACAAACCCGTCTTTATTTATGAAGATATGATAAGATAGGTACATTATATTCAACTCTTTCACAATCAATCAACTCTTTTTCATCTTAGTTCCTCCTATATAATAGACCCCTTGTTGGCTTCCTTTCATTTCCACACTCTAGAACACAAAAGGCAAACCTAGATCTTCTCTAGCAAATTACAAAACATAGCCATGAATATTACACAAAGCTGGTCACTAGTCAAGGCGTTCAAAAAGGCAACTAAGTGTACCCAAAAAACACTCAAAAAGGCAACCAAGAGGTCACTTTTCTACTTAATTAGATCTAACATGCAGAAAAAGAAACTAACTTCAAAAATCCTTAAATTTCGACGGAAGAATCCTATAAGGTTATTCAAGAACTGTAAGAGCTCTTCCTTACACTATGTAACTCGCATTATTGATAAGAGAGCAGTGGTGTTTATTGCTAATTTTAGAAGGCAACTTAAATCGGAAGCAGAGGCAGATTGAAACTTTTAAGTTTATGGGGTTTGGATCACATCCCTTTTTTGCTTATTTGGTACTTGAAGACTACTTATACCTAAGTGGATTTCTTAATATAAATATAGGATATGAGTCAAACCTATTGAATTCTCATAACTTAACGGTAAATTAATCCACACTGGTTGGAAAGACAGAATATTTTGGAGCTTCAGCACTGGAAATGATGGAAATTTTCTTGCTGAGCAAGTAAGAAATATATTGAGAGTTTTGGAGAGTATTTATTTTGTTTCATTTCCTTTATTGAGTTCTGCAGCCAAAAGAGTAAGATAGCGTTGAGTTAGTTTATAGTATTTGAGGGTCTTAAATTTAATATACATATATGTTGGTGAAAGAGAATGGCTTATATGGTCATTTCTAACGTTCTATAAATATAGCAACTTCCTTAAAGTTGAAAAAAAGAAAAAGAGTGAAAAAATGAAAAGAAATTATGGCTAATGGGAATTGAATCAGTGACCTCACGAGAGTTTTGAACCCCTTGAACACTGAACTATGCTTTTGGGTTGTGTCAAGGGGATTCAAAATATAATATATAGAGGGAAAAAACAGATTTTGCCTTATAAATACAGTGTAATTTTTTGACGAATAGGGTTTGGGTACCCTTCCACCCCTAAATCCGCCCCTGCCTACGGTATGCTAGGGCTTTATTAGGTCCTAAAGGAAATTGTTTGTATTTCCCTAATTCTTTAAAGGCAACGGTATCTCATTAAACTTTTTTCTTTGTTTTTGTGATGATGATTACTTCTATTATTAGTAAAGTAATGTTGAATTTGATTGTGGTATCTTCCTTTCTTTATTGAGTTCTGCGGCCCAAAGAATAAAATAAAAATTAATATAGGTCTTAATGTTATTGAACAAACTGATATTTTATCTGTTATTGTGATGATGTTTACTGTTATTACTACCCCTGCTACGACTGGTCTACTATTGAACTAGTATTTTGACTATTGTAGCGTCTTCTTTTTTCTTTTATGAGTAGTATTGGTTTCAGTCATCAAATAATCTCTTAGCTTGATGGTAAGAGATTATCCCTACCCCGCCCCCACACCCCCAAAGTCAAAATTCATGGTATAAATTTATTAGAAAATAGTTTTTGTTTCCTTACTTTCCAGCTTATGTCTACTTAAGCTTATAAAATATTGACCCTTTTACTAGTTTAAAGTATGTGTGATGACCGATAGGTCATTTTGAGTTTTAATTTTTATTTTTGTGTTTCGAGACCTCGAATAGTTCTGTTTAGTGTTCTTTAATTTTCGTGCGCAGTCCGTGTCCTTTTTCGGGATTTGTTTTTGTGAAAATTAAAGAAAATGTGAATTTTAGCCTTAAAAATAATTTGAGTTGACTACGGTCAACGTTTTATGTAAACAGTCCCGGATCAGTATTTTGACGGTCCCGGTAGGTCCGTATCGTGATTTGGGACATGAGCGTATGTCCGGAATTGAATTCGAAAGTTCCTAACTCGATTTAACGTGATTTGTTAAAAACTAGTGATTTGAAGGTTTAAAGGCTTCCTAAGTTTGACCGTATGTTGACTTTGTTGCTACCGATTTCAGATTTCTATTCCGGAACTTGGTATAGGTCATTTCGCTATTTATGACTTGTCTGCAAAATTTGGTGCAAAACGGAGTTGATTTGACGTGATTCGGACGTTCGGTTGTAAATTTGAAAGTTATCAAGTTTCTTTGAAAATCTCATGCATTTTGATATCCGATTCGTAATTCTAAGTGTTATTTTGGTGTTTTGATAGAGCGATCGAGTTCGTATGATGTTATTACACTTGTGTGCATGTTTTGTTTGGAGCCCGAGGGGCTCATGTGAGTTTCAGATAGGCTACGGACCATTTCGGGCTTATGAGATTGCTCATTTTCAATGATTTCTGGTGTCTATTGCGATGTTCTTCGCGATCGCAAAGACACTCTCGCGATCGCTAGGGGTAACCTAGGCTGGGGTGGGATTTCTTCTATGCGAATGCGAGGTTTAGGTTGCGAACGGGAAGCAGTGGAGGAATCACCCTTCGCAAATGCGACCAATACCACGCGAACACGATAGGTAATGGGCCTGGGAGGGGATCTGTTGGGTGTTCTACGCGAACAAGAACCAAGGGTTGCGAACACGAAGGCCAGAAGGGATGGGCCATCGTGAACGCGAAGGCCAATTAGGCCGCAGTGCTTCGCGATCGCGTCAGGTCTTTCGCGAATGCGAAGAAGACCTGACGCCAGTACTTTAAAACTTCTAAAGAAATCGGGATTTATCCCATTTTCCACCAGTTTCATGTTTGATCTAGGCCTAGAGGCGATTTTGAAGAGAAATTTCTTCCCAACTTCATAGGTTAGTAGATTTTAACTCATTTTTTTTCCATTTTCTTCAACATCCATTGATTTCTAACCTTTTAATCTATGATTTTCATGGTAGAAATTAGGGATTTAGGTAGAAATTGGGGATTTTGAGGAATTGAGATTTAGACCTCAAATTGAGGTCAGATTTCGAAACTAATCACATAATCGGGCTCGAGGGTGGATGGGTAATTGGGTTTTGGTCCGAATATCGGGTTTTGACCAAGCGGGCCAGGGGTTAACTTTTGTTGACTTTTTCTAAAATCATTAAAGATTGAATATTTTTTACTCGTGGATATATTTGGTTAGATTCGATTGGTTTGGAGGCAAATTTTAGAGGAAAGGCTCCGGTTGAGCTTTGATTTGATTGCGGAGCAAGGTAAATACCGTGGTTAACCTTGACTTGAGGGATTAAGACTTGTTACTCTATTTGCTACGTGTTTTATGAGTGGGAACAACGTATATGTGAGGTGACGAGTACTTATGTGTTATTGTTGGGTTAAAGCATGCGGGTAAAACTTGTTTCCTTGTGTTTTATTGCATTATTAATTATGATATCCATGCTTAGGTTAGGTTATAATTACTTCTTTGATTATTCCTTTCGTAATTATTGCTTATTTCATAACTTTTGAGTATTTTTGGAAGTTGAAGTTTGGCATCTTGGCATCATATTTAACGTTAAATACATTCTCCGTATTATTTATTACTTGAATTCATATTATTATTGTTATTACATAATGATGAAGAGTGTAAAAGCACGAAGGGTGATGCTGTGTCATTTATCTCATTCATTTATTATTACATGGTGAGGAAGAAAGTAAAAGCACGAATGGTATTACCGTGCCATTTTCATATCATTGGTTTATCTGATTTCATTGGTTGATGATTACTTGGCTATTTCATGATTTTATTCCTGTCGTAGCTATTATATTTTCCCCATTTGCATGCCTCCTCCCAGTTTGTACGTTACCATTCCCTGTTATTACTGCTGCTTTATATATACTTGTACAAGTTTATTTACGTAAGTGTCTTGTCATAGCCTCGTCACTACCTCGTGGAGGTTAGACTCAATATTTACATAGTACATTGGGTCGGTTGTACTCATACTACACTTCTGCACTTCTTGTACAAATACTGTATTGATCCCCGCGGTGCGTGAGGTACCTCAGCTTGGATCACAGTTTACAGAGACTCGAGTTAGATCCGTTGGCGCTCGCAGAACTTGAAGTCCTCTTCCTTTTCCCATTTTTACTGTTCTTTTCCTTTGAAACAATGTATTTATTTCAGATTCTATTTGTAGATTACTAGTTGCTCGTGTACTCGTGACACCGTATCTTTGGGAGTAGATATTATCACGTGACTTATATTAGTACTGTGTTAGATTGGGTTTTAAATTTTTCGTTGTATGTCATCATTGTGTTTTTAAATGTTACAATTGGTTATTTAATTATCTCATATCGGCTTGTCTAGCAAGTAGATATTAGGCGCTATCACGACCCTGAGGTTGGGATTCTGAGTCATGACAAGTTGATATGAGAGCACTAGGTTGCCTAGGTCTCACGAGTCATGAGCAAGCTTAGTAGAGTTTGGAGGATCGGTACGGAGACGTCTCTACTTATCTTCTGGAGGCTATGAAGTTTTAGGAAAAATTTCACTTCTTTCCTTCTCTATCATGCGATTTTATTCTATCATTGATGATTGAACCATTCTATTCTTGTTCTCTCGCAGATGGAGAGAACATGTACAACATGTGCAGGCGGACATGAGCCAGAGCCCCCTGTGGCAGCTACTACCAAGGGCAGAGGCCGAGGTCGAGCCAGAGGCAGAGCTCAACCTAGAGCTCTATCAACATCACCCGCAGTGGAGCCTCATATTAATACTGAGGAGGAGGTCCTAGCTCAGATCGAACCCGTCGGACCAGCTCAGGTCCCAGAGGAATTCATAGACACTCCAGTACTTCAGGACGCTCTAGTCCACTTGGTGGGCCTTATGGAGAGTGTGGCCCAAACCAGTGTATTTCCAGTGGCACCAGCCATCTCTCGTGTTGGGGGAGGAGCACAGACTCCTGTAAGTCACACCCCGGATCAAGTGGCTCCCCTATATCAGACTCCAGTAGCCCAGTAGTTGGGGTGGTTCAGCCGGTTTTTGCAGCACAGGCCGGGATAGGCCCGCTATGTCTTCTGAAGCTTTGTTGAGGCTGGATAAGTTTACTAAGCTCTTTCCCGTGCATTTCAGCGGTGCACCTTCTGAGGACCCACCAGACTACTTGGATCGTTGCCAGGAGGTATTGCGCAACATGGGTATAGTTGAGACCAATGGTGTCGATTTTGTAGTGTTTCAGATGACTGGTTTGGCCAAGAGATAGTGGAGAGATTATATGTTGACTAGACCAGATGGTTCCCCTTTACTTACCTGGGATCAGTTTTCACAGCTATTTTTGGAGAAGTTCATCCGTTTCACTCTAAGAGAGGATTACCGCAGACAATTTGAGTGCCTTCAGTAGGGTAGCATGACTGTTATCCAGTACGAGACTCGATTTATGGGCCTAGCTCGCCACACCATTATCTTGCTCCCTACTGAGAGGGAGAGAGTGAGGAGATTCATTGATGGGATCACTTTTACTATCAGGCTACAGATGGCCAAGGACTGGAGATGATATTTCTTTTGAGAGGGCCGTAGATATTGCTAGACGGATCGAGATAGTTCATGGTCAAGATAGGGGGCCGATATTTGATAAAATGCCTCGTCATTTTGGTGGCTTCAGTGGTGCCTCATCTGGAGGCAGGGGTACTTTTGGTAGAGGCCATCATCCTAGGCCGTTTCAGTCAGTGCTTCAGGTATCCCAGGCCATCCTATTAGTGCACCTTTGATCTAGAGTTATCAGAGTGGTTATCCAGGTCGACAGGCCCAGTTCTAGGGTCAGCAGTCACAACAACCGAGGGCTTGTTATACTTGTGGAGATCTGAGGTACCTTTCTAGATTTTTTGCCAGATCATAGGGCGGCATGCACCCATAGGTTTCTCGTGCCATGGTTCCGGCACTGGTAGCTTCACCGCCTACTCAGCCAACTAGAGGCGGAGATCAGGCTGCCAGAGGTAGAGGTTAGGCCATTAGAAGTGGAGGCCAACCAACTAGAGGTCGTCCGAGGGAACGAGGATCAGAGTGGTGGGGCCTAGCCCCATTTTTATGCATTTTCGGCTAGACTTGAGGCCGAGTTATCTGACGCCATCACAGGTATTGTTCCAGTTTGCCATAGAGATGTTTAAGTTCTATTTGATCCGGGCTCTACTTATTCCTATGTATCATCCTATTTTGCTTCATATCTGGTTGTGCCTCGTGATTTTTGAGTGCTCCTGTGTATGTATCCATGCTTATGGGAGATTCTATTATTGTAAATTTTGTCTATCTCTCATGTATGATTACTATTGGGAGTCTGAAGACTAGTGCATATCTCTTACTTCTTGATATGGTGGACTTTGACGTTATTTTGGGCATGTATTGACTGTCACTATATTATGTTATATTAGACTGTCATGCCAAGACGGTGACCTTAGCCATGCCAGGTTTGCCTCGATTAGATTGGAGAGGGACTTCTGTTCATTCTACTAGCAAGGTTAATTTCTTATGTGAAGGCTCGACGTATGGTCGAGAAAGGATGTTTAGCTTATTTGGCCTACATTCACGATTCTAGTGCGGAGGTTCCTTCCATGAATTCGGTACCTGTTGTGTGTGAGTTTCCAGAGTTGTTTCCTACAGATCTGCTGAGGATGCCACCCGATAGAGATATTGACTTCTATATTGACTTGGCTCCGGGCACTCTGCCCATTGCTATCCCACCATACCGTATGGCCCCGACAGAGTTGAAGTAACTGAAGGAGAAGTTGCAAAATTTGCTTGATAAAGGATTCATTAGACTTGGTGTCTTGCCTTGGGGTGCGCTCGTGTTGTTCGTGAAGAAGAAAGATGGTTCGATGAGGATGCGTATAGGCTATCAATAATTGAACAAAGTCACTATCAAGAACAAGTACTCATTGCCAAAGATTGATGACTTATTTGATCAGCTTCAAGGTGCCAAAGTATTTTCGAAGATCGATTTGAGGTCTAGCTACCATCAGTTGAAGATTAGGGCATAAGATTTCCCTAAGACATCTTTTCAGACTTGATATGGGAATTATGAGTTCCTAGTGACGTCATTTGGGTTGACCAATGCCCTAACAACATATATGGACTTGATAAACCGGGTATTTAAGCTTTATTTGGATTCTTTTACGATCGTATTCATTGATGATATCTTGATCTACTCCCGCAGTCGAGAGGAACATGAGCAACATCTTCAGATTGTACTTCAGACTCTGAGAGATAGACAGTTATATGCCAAGTTTTTGAAGTGCGAGTTTTGGTTGGACACAGTTGCCTTTTTGGGGCATGTTGTATCGGCCGAGGGCATTAAAGTGGATCCTAAGAAGATTGAGTCGGTTCAGAACTGGCTTAGACCTACTTCATCTACAGAGATTCAGAGTTTTCTAGGTTTGGCGGGTTATTATCGCGAGTTCATGGAGCGATTTTCATCCATAGCAGCCCCATTAACTAGATTGACCCAAAAAGGTGCTCCATTCAGGTGGTCCAATGAGTATGAGTTGAGCTTTCAGAAGCTCAAGATTGTTTTGACTACAGCGCCAGTGTTGTTGTTGTCCACAGGTTCAAGATCTTACAAGGTGTATTGTGATGTATCGCGTATTGGGTTCGGTGCAGTATTGATGCAAGATGGCAGGGTGATTGCATATGTGTCGCGGCAGTTGAAGGTTCATGAGAAGAATTACTATGTTCATGACCTAGAGTTTGCAGTCATTGTTCATGCACTGAAGATTTGGAGGCATTAACTCTACGACGTGTCGTGTAAGGTGTTCACGGATCATCGGAGTCTAAATTATTTGTTCAAGCAAAAGGATCTCAACTTGAGGTAGATGAGGTGGTTGGAGCTGTTGAAAGACTATGATCACCATTTTGTATCATCCGGGAAGGCTAATATGGTGGCCGATGCCTTGATTAGAAAGGCTGTGAGTATGGGTAGTCTTGCGTATATTACGATTAGGGAGAGACCTCTAGTATCACATGTTCAGGCCTTGGACAATCAGTTCGTGAGGTTAGATATTTCGCAGCCCAGTCGTGTTCTATCTTGCACGGTCTTCTTTGTAGGAGCGCATAAGAGAGCGTCAGTATGACGACCCCTATTTGCTCGTCCTTAAGGACACGATGCGGCACGATGGTGCCAAGAAGGTTATTATCAGAGATGATGGGGTGTTGCGAATGCAGGGTCAGATTTGTCTGCCCAATATGGATGGGCTTTGTGAGTTGATTTTTGAGGAGGCCCATAGCTCGCGGTATTCCATTTATCCGGGTGTCGCCAAAATATATCATGATTTGCGGGAGAATTATTGGTAGAGAAGAATGAAGAAGGATATAGTTGCATATGTGGCTCGGTGTTTGAATTTTCACAAGTAAAGTACAAGCATTAGAGGCCTGACGGTTTGCTTCAGAAGCTTGAGATTCCCGAGTGAAAGTGGGAGCATATTAACATGGATTTTTTTATTGGGCATCCACGGACTTCGAAGAAACTTGATGCAGTATAGGTCATTATGGACAGGTTGACCAAGTTGGCACATTTCATTCCAGTAGCAATTACCTATTTATCAGAGCGGTTGGCTAAGATCTATATCCGCAAGATCATTCATCTTCAAGGTGTGCCAGTGTCCATCATTTATGATTGTGGTACGCAGTTCACATCGCACTTCTGGAGGGCCGTACATCGTGAGTTAGGAACACAGGTTGAGTTGAGTACACCATTCCACCCCCATACGGACGGTCAGTCCGAGCGCACCATTCAGACATTGGAGGACCCGGATCAGTAATAATAAATGAATGAGATAAATGCCACTATGGTCAACATATGAAAACGGGCTCGGATCAGTTTTTTGATGGTTCCGGTGGGTCCGTATCATGATTTAGGACTTGGGCGTATGTCCGAAATTGAATTCGGATGTCCCTAACTCGATTTAAGGTGATTTGTTGAAAACTAGTAAGTTGAAGGTTTAAAGACTTCCTAAATTTAACCTTAAGTTGACTTTGTTGCTACAGGGTTCAGATTTCGGTTCTGGAACTTGGTATAGGTTCATTTCGCTATTTATGACTTGTCTGCAAAATTTGGTACAAAACGAGTTTGATTTGACGTGATTCAGACGTCCAGTTGTTAATTTGAAAGTTCTTAAGTTTCTTTAAAAATTTCATGTATTTTGATGTCCGATTCGTAGTTCTAAGTGTTATTTTGGTATTTTAATCGTGTGAGTGAGTTCGTATGATATTATTACACTTGTGTGTATGTTTGATTTGGAGCCCGAGGGGCTCGGATGAGTTTCGGATAGGCTACAGACTATTTCAGGCTTAGGAGATTGCTGGTATTTAGTGATTTTTGGTGTGTGGTGCGTTGTTCTTCGCGATCGCGAAGGGTAACCTGGGCTGGGGTGGGATTTCTTCTATGCGAACGCGAGGTTTAGGTCGCGAACGTGAAGAAGTGGTGGGATCACCCTTCGCGAACGCGAACCAAGGATCGCGAATGCGAAGGCCAGGAGGGACGGGCCATCGCGAACGCGAAGAAGATCTGACGCCAGTGAATTAAAACTTCCAAAAGAAGTCGATCTTTATCCCATTTTTCACCATTTTCAAGTTTGAGCTTGGCCTAGAGGCGAATTTGAAGAGAAATTTCATCCCAATTTCATAGATTAGTAGATTTTAACTCGTTTTCTTTTATTTCCATCAGCACCCATTGATTTCTAACCTTTAATCTATACTTTTTCATGGTAGAAATTAGAGATGTAGGTAGAAATTGAAGATTTTGAGGAATTGAGAATTAGACCTTAAATAAAGGTCGTATTTAGAAACTAATCACATAATCGGGCTCGGGGATGAATGGGTAATTGAGTTTTGGTCTGAATCTCAGGCTTGACCAAGCGAGTCTGGGGCTAACTTTTGTTGACTTTTTTCAAAATCATTAAAGATTGAATCTTTTTCATTCGTGGGTAGTTTCTAAAGCTTATTTTGAATTGTTTGAACTATATTTGGTTAGATTCGATTGGTTTGTAGGCGAATTTTAGAGGAAAGGCCCCGGTTGAGCTTTGATTTGATTGCGTAGCAAGGTAAGTATCGTGGTTAACCTTGAATTGAGAGATTAAGACTTGTTACACTATTTTCTACGTGTTTTATGTGTAGGAACAATGTATATGCGAGGTGACGAGTACTTATGCATTGTTGTTGAGTTAAAACATGCAGGTGGAACTTATTTCCCTATTTTATTGCATTATTAATTATGATATCCATGCTTAGGTTATGTTATTACTTCTTTGATTATTCCTTTCGCAATTATTGCTTATTTCATAACTTTTGAGTATTTTTGGAAGTTGAAAATTGGTATCTTGGCATCATATTTGACGTTAAATACATTCTCCATATTATTTATTACTCGAATTCATATTTTTATTATTACATAGTGAGGAAGAGAGTAAAAGCACGAAGGGTGATGCCGTGCCATTTATCTCATTCATTTATTATTACACGGTGAGGAAGAGAGTAAAAACATGAAGGGTAATGTCGTGCCATTTATCCCATTTATTTATTATTATACGGTGAGGAAGAGAGTAAAAGCACGGAGAGTGATGCCATGTCGTTTCATTTTACTTATATCATCTTTTTATGGTGAGGACGAGAGTAAAATTACGAAGGGTGATGCCGTGCCATTTTCATATCATTGGTTTATCCGATTTCATTGGTTGATGATTACTTGGCTATTTCGTGATTTCATACATGTCGCAGCTGTTATATTTGCCCCCTTTCCATGTCCCCTCCCAGTTTGTACGTTACCATTCTCTGTTATTACTGCTGCTTTATATATACTTGTACATGTTTATTTATGTAGGTGTCCTGTCATAGCCTTGTCACTACCTCGTCGAGGTTAGGCTCGATATTTCGGAGTACATTGAGCCGGTTGTACTCATACTACACTTCTGCACTACTTGTAAAGATACTAGTATTGATCCTCGCGGTGCGTGAGGTGCCTCAACTTGGATCACTGCTTATGAAAACTCGAGGTAGATCTGCTGGCTTCCGCAGATCTTGAAGTCCCCTTCCTTTTTTTATTTTTACTATTCTTTTCCTTCGAAATAGTGTATTTATTTTAGACTCTATTCGTAGATTTCTAGTTGCTCGTGTACTCGTGACTCCGGATCTTTGAGAGTAGACACGTGACTTATATTAGTACTGTGTTAGATTGTGTTTCAAATTTCTCATTGTATGTCATCATTGTGTTTTTAACTGTTAAAATTGGTTATTTAATTATCTCACGTCGATTTGCCTAGCAAGTGGATGTTAGGCGCCATCACAATTACGAGATTGGAATTCCGGATTGTGACAACATGTCAGGAATTTCTCTTTAAAGCATTACTTATTGAAATTTAAAAACGTGTAAAGTTAGATAATATAGTGAGAATTACTCCAAACTAATCATGGAAAATACAAACACATGCTTTCTCGACAAATTACATGACCTATCTCTTTACATGAAAAGTACTCCCTGTAACAACAACATGCAGCAACAACATACTTAGTATAATCCTATGTAGTGAGGTCTTAAGATGGTAGTGTGTATGTAGACTTTACCCATATTTTGTGAAGATAGAGAGGCTATTTCCAATAAATCCTCGGTTCAGGAACGCATAAGCAACACATTAATGGAAAAAAAGATAAGAAGGAATAACACTGAAAAGCCATATAAAAGCAGCATAAAAAACAACAAGATAGTAAAATGACCAAAATGATGAGTGCTAACTTGTGCCCAAGTACATCTTCACACTAATGAAAAGGAAAGCATAAGCACCACATTAAAAAGGGCTAAGTGCGCGCCGTTCCCTGGTGCAATCCCATCATGACCGAAAAATGATCGAGTCCCCTCCTACTGTCTTTACCCGGGTCTTCGCTCTATCATACATCTCCTTAATGCCCCAATGTAGGTAACAAATTACCTCTGGCCTCCAAACTCTTCAAAAAACTCCATCGACGTATAAAAGAATATTTTAAATAAGAACGACATAAGTAGAAGTCATCATTAAAGTTGCATATCTTTTTGTATGTTATGAATGAATTTCTTAAACAAAAATGTTAAGAAAAAGAATTGTTCAACTATATTTGACTCGACCTGCGAATAAAATAAAAAAGCGTACAAGTATATATATATATATATATATATATATATATATATATATATATATATATATATATATATATATATAACACTTATACCTCACAACTATTTAAAGACTAGTCTATATGTATATGTGTATTGCAAGTGCGGTCCTTATCAAGTAGTGTAGACGGTAAAATCATATTAAAACAAGAGCGTAATGAGTAATCGAAAATTTGAAGGAGAAAAAATATGAGCTAAAATTGATGAATGGCTAGCCTATTCGAGTGAATTGAATTGTTGAATGTCAAATAGTTAGATACTGTCTGCAAAATTGAACAATTAAAATTAAATTAATAATTAGGTAAGTACAATGTATAGTGAGTTTGATTTGAATGTAAGCAATGCAAACTTATGATATATTCATATCTCACCTAATACTTTTTCATAGTAGAAAATAACTATTATGTTCTCCAAAAGCCCCCAACTCAACACAAAATTATCTTTGATTATGTAAGTCAGCTTCTTTTAAGAGTCAGTCTCTAAATTTGTCCTAAACTTTATCAGGATCAACAACGACAAAATGTAATATTAGTAAGACTATATCTTGTCTTGACATAAATTTGACATCCGCCACAAATATATTTAGTGTTAAAAAAGACTGGATAGCGACATCTGTAGACATCCCAACAACAAAAGGCATATAACTTAAAACTATAACTAAAAGTCTGATTATTTCTTCAAAACAGTGATAACTCGGGAAGTTCTAAAAATCATTTTCTAACCATCTTTCGTGCATCGTACACGGAGATAAAAATAAATAAAGATACTTTAAAACTTATTCTTTTAAATATGCCATAACATATGCGTTGCTGTAAAAACTTGTCAGTAAATATATAACATGAAGTTTAAATTAAATTACTTTCAAATTTAACAATGCATAATTCTTTTAGGAGCGAACATAATGAAATGATTCAAGTCTTGTATATAAACTAAGTTATAATATGGAACAGGAAAATAGTAGTGCTTTTTGACGCACACTCTTGTGTAGTCGAAGTGATTTCCTGCTAGAAAATAGTGTATGGACCCTTGATTAATTTCGAGTTAATTATGCCTTTTGCTTTATTATAGGAAGTCTCTTTTATGGTTAAGGAACTGGTATTGCGTGCTAATTATTCTGCTAAACTTAATTACAGAGGCGGAACATGATTTGATTTATGAGTCTGGGTTTGGGATTCTGTTACAATACATTTGATTTAACTAAGTTCGAAATTAATCTGTTATTCATAATCATACCTAGTTAGTGAATTTTTTTAACATATAGAGTACGAGTTAAAGTTATTGAATTTAAGTGAACCCACAAATTATGTACTAGATCCACACCTGCTTGATTATGTGCTATTTTCTTCGTGTTTTATTTGACTTAGTTTTGGTTTACATAATTTTTTTCCAAACGCACGGTTTTATTTTACTTAATTACTATTTAAACAGTTGATGAAAAGCCATTTTTATATTTACGTTATTGTTTTTTTGAAGATAAAGCATATTAGCACTTATTTGTATTATTCCTAGATCAATCAACACTCTTATTTTGAAAGAAAAAAAGAAACAAACAGTGCTTGATTTCAACGACACTAGTCAAGTATTAAATGAAAAAGAATTAAAATTAATTGCAATATGTCTTCTAGTTACATCGTATTTTGTAGGAAATTGCTCTGACAGTATTTTCACGAGTAAATATTAGTCGAACTCCTTTACTTATTTATTTTGTGTTTTACACCATTTCTTACTGAGTCAACATTAAGGTAACAAGTTTTTTCCTGGATTGACCAAATTGACATTAGGATAGCAGTACTGAAGTAGCCTTTTCAGAATATCAAAATTAGAAGAAAATGAAATTCATAATACCAATCTGAGTAGTTAGAGGAGGATAAATGGGTTATTCATAATACTTTTGTAACGAAAAAACAATAGTTCCCCTACAGTTCAAGTTTCGGTAGACAGAAATTTACTTGTGCCGGTGGGATATAATAAGTACCTTGTAGAATAAATCGAGGTATTCGTAAGTTCGTTAGGACACCACGACTATAAAAAAAAAGGTTTAGTAACTAAACAAGATGTAAAAGAGATGATGAATATAATGCGAATACGAAGGTGGTGCTAATTATGTATAAACTAGTGAATTACCCCGCGCTTTCACGCGGTCATAAAAACTTCTTCTAAGTAAACGCAAAACGTAAAAGATTAAACATAATATATATATATATATATATATATATATATATATATATATATATATATATATATATATATGTATATATAAAAGAAATCACTAATAATCAGAATGAGCAGCTCTATAGGAAGCAATTAACCTGGCAATCGCTAAGTATATAGATACAACACTGCTACATAAACATAGCAAAAATTCACAAATAACATAATATGCAGTACAACTATCTATTGTTTTTGCAAATGTTCAAAGTAGTTACCCGAAAAGAATGTGATAAACTCCTCCATGGCCACGCAGATGAGATTTCTATTGCATATCACTGTATCAAGCATTGAACGGCGTTAGAATTCTACCATATCTTGGAACAGGAATATGGAATTAATTTTCAAGAACCATTATATATACATTCCCAACAAAAATACATCAGTATGGTTCAGACATAGAAATATAGTCGTATGAGGACTTAAACTTGATGAACATTTTGCATGCTATTTCTTTCTTTGAGCATCCTTCCTCATTATTTCTCTAAATGAAGGTTTCAAAATAAATAATGTCTCAATAACACACCATATGAATTTAGAGGAAAACAATAACTACTCGAGAGAAGAACAATTGATTATATCCTTTGGGAAAGAAATATGCATCCAAATATTCAGAAGGAGTTATAAAGGAACGCAAGGGTTATTTTCTCAATATTTCGAATGTTGCTATCCGGGCAGTGAGCATCCAATTGTTAATTCCTTTCCTTTGAAAAAAGAACAGCAAACAGCAAACAACAACCATCAATATGTCTTGCAGAACTTCCTGAATAAACAGTTCAAGGAACCATTAGCAGTTAACACTATGGCCAAGCAGTTCTTTTTAGGAAGCCCATTTCACTTCGCGCAACATTACCTGCCGTGTACATACCTCTAGAAGAAAATATTTTTTTTTTTTTTTAATAGTATATTTAAGCAGTATTTGCTGGAGGAAGTATTTAATCAAATCAAGTACCCTCCACAATAATGAGAAATCTTTCAAAAAGAGACTTTCTTCTTCTCACGCCCTCTGAAGACAAAATATTAAGAGAAAAATAAGATAGCACCAACTGTGTCCTATCATCTCTTGAAGGATATTGAATTACATCCACATTTCTTATGCAAGAACCGAATCTTCTTGTTCCTTGATACTCTCTTAATTACCTCCAACAACTGTAACACAAAGTCGAAGACAACAAATTTAAGCCCTGAGGCCCGAGATAGAAAAAGAAAAAATAAAAACTTAAAAGAGATATTTGAAAATTAAACACCAATCTATATATAAACATGAAACTTCAAACCGTCCATGGGCTTCTTGTCCTCTGTTGTAAAGGCAATAATGGGAAAAATTAAATAATAAACTAAACAGCCCATATTCTCGCCAAATATAAGCCCCGGGAAGAAGGCTGGAAGTGGAACGAAGATTGTGTTTCATCCTTAGTTATTATGGAGGGAGGAGTTGAAGGTTGTAACAGTTGAAAAAATAAAAAGGCTGTAATAAAAGTTGTAACGGTTGGGAAAATAAAAAGGTTGTAATTGTTGGAAAAATAATGGAGTATTCTATTGAATTGACAGAAAGAAAAACCAAAAAATTGACAAAATAGATAATTAAAAATCCTTGCATATGAGACATGCCACATCAGCTTAGCAATTCTATATATATATATATATATATATATATATATATATATATATATATAGAGAGAGAGAGAGAGAGAGAGAGAGAGAGAGAGAGAGAGAGAGAGAGAGAGAGAGAGATTATTATGCAGATTAATCAGATAATGTGGGAAGAAAATTTCAAACAAAGGTACAGAAGCAAGTAAATGAAAATAGCAATGAGTTTGCATGTAATGAGATGGGATATTTGTGATGAATACAAGCAACAAACCAAAGGATACACCAGCCCAATTGAAACAATTTAATAGGTGCAATATTTACTGATACGTATTTTCTGACCCCGAGAGGATAGCTTCTGCCTTACCTGGTGTAATACAGAATCACAGATATCATAAATTTTGGTTCAATACAATTGAATAAACTGTACATTCACATTGTATTGCTTTTAAATAAATCACGACGTGCATCGAAAAAAGAAAAATTCAAAAATAGTCAGATTTACAAGTGATAATTGAAAAATAGCCACAGTTTCAAAAGTAATCGAAATTTAGCAACTTTTCATGTAAAGATAAATCTGAACGAAAATACTGTTCAAAATTTGAAAAAATATTCCCGCATAATATACTGGGGTTCGAATTTTTTACATATGAACTTCTAGCATAATATACTGGAGTTCCAATATAATATACTGGAGTTCCAGCATAATATATTGATCCAGCATAATATGCTGGAAGCTCATACACATATGCTCCAATCTCCAGTATATTATGTTAAAATTTTTCGTGTGCTAGAGTTCCAGTATATTATGCTGGAAGTTCATATACAGGTGCACCAATCTCCAGTATATTCTGCCGGAACTTTTTGTGTTGCAGCAAAATAGTGGTTATTTTTCAATGATTTTGCATACGCTGGCTATTTTTTAATTACCAGTCCGAAAACTGGCTAACCCGTGCTATTTTTCACTCAAAAAAAAAAAGCATGCACAATGGATCTGACGATGCACTTAAGTGGAGAAATAGGAAAAGAGAACAAAGGGCCCAAAAATTTGTACAAATTTAGCAACTATCTGGATAATAAAATTATTAAACAAATGAAAGAGATAAGGCATGGACAAAGGGGGAAAGTTGGTGCTGAAATACTACTCCTGAGAAATATCCTAATACACCAAAAAATGAGTAAGAGATTAGTATATATCTCATTACCACCCTCAAGTATTGCAAAGCCAATATATTTAAGAAATGTAAAGAGAAAATTTGAAAAGACCATGATACAACTTCAATGTTGTGCATGTGAGAATTTGAAGAAACATTACAATTGAGTTCATGATTACCAATTACAAAATATTTATTCCGAGAGAGTTTGATTCCTAAGAGCTTTCAATTTTTTATAATCCTTCTTCACATAGTTTTTCTCATGGTTAAGCAAATCTCAGAAACCGATTGAAAACAATAAACAACAAAACCAAAATTTGAAATTAGTAAGATTTTGTGTGAAAAAAAGAAAAGAAAAAGTTGTTAAGTTACAACAGAGTTGGTTCTGGAGGCACTGCAGATTATTACTGGTGAATAAGCTTTTCATTAAATAAAGGCACAATCTTACTTATGTATTCTGGGCCTTCTTACATAAGAGACACATATTGTTTTAACATTTGTAATATAAATACTGATTAACATTTTTGCTCATAGTTTTTTAATTACAAAGCGATCACTTTTGAGGTTTTACCATTTATTTTCCATGAACATCACATTATCTTTGATATAACACTCTACCATGGAGGAAGAGCATAGCAAAATAGACACACATATACGTACTTGGTCCGGTATTGTACATACTCGAAACCAAAATACAACCACAAGAGCATCAACAATTTAAGATGTTGATGTAACGGATGTGAAGCATCAACAATTTAGGACGTTGATATAATAGATGCCAATTGATAGTTACTTTTTTCCAACAAACTTGTAATATAAGACCATAAAATATTTTTGTAAAAAAGAAAACTCAAATATAAGAGCATCAAATTTAAAATACTAACCTTGATCAGATTCGGCGTACATGCGGCAAAAAATAGTAACAAAAGGAATTTGTAATATAAGGCCATAAAATATTTTAAAGAAAAACACAAATATAAGAGCATAAAATTTAAAATACTAACCTTGGTTCAGAGTCTGTGTATGCGGCAAAAGAAAGTAACAAAGACTGGTGGGTAAATTGTAAACCAACTAATAGAGATAATTTAGAGAGAGAAAATAGTTAGAAAAAGGGTGATAATAACTTAGAAAAGAATTAGAATGGTGGTACCCATAAATATGGGATGATAAGAAAGAAGTGAAGTAACGTTTTTGGGAGAAAGATGAGGAAGAGAGCAACGGCAATAAAGAAAATTTAGGACGCGACTTTTCAAGTTTTGGTGTAGAGCACATAAATTGAAAAAATTGAAGAAAAAATAAGAAAATGTAGGAAAAATGATTAATTCAAATCCTACATGTAAGACTTGCCACTTCACTGGGCTATGCCCCTCTTTTATAAAAATATATAGACTGTTCTACGTACATTTTATTTACTTTCACCGAAAAAGAACAGCCCTGCTTTTACCGTTTCACCACTCTATATCATTTTAGAAGGTATATTTTCAAATTCATACAGTTTTTCATGCTACGTACCACATTTAAATAAATTTGGATATAAAATAAGTCATTATAACATTTTATATACGTTATAAATATGTGAATTTTTATTCAAAGAAAGCTTATAAGCTGATGTTTTAGTTAATTAGTACTAAACTAAAAGTTAAATGAGTTGACCCATATTTCAACCCCCTGCCATTATTAGTTTTCAAAAGTGCAAATAACATAAGTGTAGGTTGGGTTCAACCAAACTTAACTATGCTCATGTGTTTAGCTTGTGAATCTTGAACTTGTCTAGTAATTAGTGGAAGTTTCTTCTTGATCCAACAATAAAGTGGGGTCCCTTTATTCATTTTAAGCACAAAACCAACTGCAATACTTTCCTTTTTGGTTTAAAGTACTGCAGTATTAGGGTGTGTTTGGTATCAAGGAAATTATTTTTTATGGAAAATGTTTTTATGAAAAATGATTGGTATTATCACTTATTTTTCCTTGTTTTGGTTGGTGAGTGAATTTTTTTTTTTTAAGAAAATATTTTCTAGTGTTTGGTTAGAGAGTAGAAAATAGTTTTTAGGAATTTTTTTATGCTACTCTCCACACTCTCCTTCCCCTAAGTCCCCATGTTTCATGTGCTCTCTCCCCCTCCCCCCTCTCCCAAATACCCAACGTTTTCACAACTCTATTTTCTTTAAGAATTTAATTATTCTTCTAAAAATTCACATAAACCCAAAGGAACTAAATATGCTGCTCTACTTTTTCATGTAAAAATAATATTGAAATTTGTGCTCCATAACTAAAAAAAAATACTACTTTTTGGTTGAAGTACTCTTACTACAACATGAAAATAAAGTACTCATTTGTTGAAATGAAGGAAAATATTTATCCTACATTATGAAAAGGAAATACTTTTTTTGTTGAAATGAAAGAAAATACTTTTTACTACATCATTTTGTTGAAATGAAAGAAAATACTTTTTCTACGTCATGAAAAGAAAGTACTTTTTTATTAAAATGAATTTTTTTTTATATCTTGAAAAGAAAATACTCATTTATTGAAATAAAAAAAAGTATTCTATCTATAAAATGAAAAGAAGGTATAATAATATTTTTATTTAGGGTAGGGGCGGGGGTTGCGGGCGAGGGTAGGGTGGTGGTGGGGTGGGTTGGCGGGGATAGAGAAAGATAAAAAGAGTTTTGGAAAATGCTTTCCCTTCTCTTGATGAGGAAATTGGAGGAAATATTTTCCTCTATGAGTTCATAAGGAAAATGTTTTTCAAAATATTTAAGCCAACCAAACATGAAAAAATTAGAAAATATTTTCCTTCATACCAAACACACCCTTAAACATTGAGCCTAACTAAACCTCAAAAAAGTTTTTTGTAACATTCCGTAAATTCGGATTAGGTGTGGACATATTAAATGAGTATTAATGTTATATTTTAAACATGCAAGGTTTATCGGGATGAGTATGGGTGGAAATAGTTGTTTTAAAATCAAGACGGAGAGTGAGATGCATAAGATTCGATAAAATCGACTAAGTTTACGAAATGTCTGTCTTCCAGTAAGATTTAGTGAAAATCTGTAAAGAATTTGGGAAAATGCAAAACATGAAATCTGTAGCCCTTTGAAATAACTTTGTAATGATATATTGTAGAGCCTAAGCGAATATATGTGAAAAAGGTTATGTATATTTTACTGGACAATGCGCAGTATCCGTGCCCAGCTAGTCCCGTGCGCGGCCGCGCACTTGTGGCAGTGCTACTGCCCTTGCTGCGTGTTCAGGTGCACAGGAGTGCACCGAGGGAGTCATTTTAAAATCCCTACTTCGTCCCCTATATCCCAAAATACAAAAACTTGCTCTAGGAAGGGAAACTCTCAAGAACCTAACATGAAACCTCAAGTTTTTACAGAGTCCAAAAAGGATGAGGATCCGCAAAACTTCATTGATGATGTTCAGAAGATATTTTGAGTGATGCATGATACATACACTGAGGTAGCAGAGCTTGCTGTGTATCAGCTGAAGGATGTTGCTAACACTTGGTATGAAACATGGGAAGAGTCCCGAGGGGAGGATGCGGCTCCTACGACTTGGAAGGAGTTTGCAAATGCGTTTCTTGAGCATTTTCTACCTATTGAGGTCTTGGAAGCTAAGGCTTTAGAGTTTGAGAGGCTCAGACAGAATGAGATGAGTGTGAATGAGTACTACCTCAAGTTCGTCTCTTTGGCCAAGTATGCTTCAGAAATGGTACGTGATATGAGGGCCAGAGTTACACGGTTTGTGTTGGGGCTTTCAGATGACTTGTTTGCTGATGCTAATATAGCTACTCAGAACAATGACATGACCATTACTAAGATGGTTGCCTTTGTTCAAGGGAACGGAGATAGGATGAAGGAAGAAGAGCAGCTACAGAGATTGAAGGACAGGGAGTTCAGCAAGAGAGCTAAGTTTGCATGAAATTTCAGCCATGGGGGATTTCAAGGAGGTAGTAATTTTTAGTTCTTCAGGAAACCAAAATTAGTACCGATTCCATCTTCAACTAGTGTACCAGTTCAGAGGTTCAAGTTTAACAAGAAAAAATAGAATTTCAGAGCAGCAGGCTCACAGTCATAAGATAGTATGGACTACAGAGTCCCTGGTTACCCTATTTGCAACACGTGTGGTAAGAGACACCCAATGGTGTGTCGTTCAGGCACAAATGGTTGCTTTGGGTGCGGTTAACAGGGAAACTTCTTGAGGGATTATCCATCAGCAAGGCAGAATAATGAAGGCAATATTGCTCAGTCCACTAATTCAACAGCCCTTCAGAACTCTCAAGCGTAACAAGGGCGTGGTGCAGCAAAGTCTGGTAATACGGGCGGTGGTCGAAACCGCTTGTATGCACTAGAAGGCCGTCAGGATACAAAGGCTCGTAGAGACGTTGTCACAAGTATGCTAACAGTCTTTACCTTTGATGTTTAAACTCTTATAGATCCGGGATCCACCATATCTTATGTAATCCCATATATTGCTAAGAAATTTGGGATATAACCAGAAAAGTTGTGTGAACCCTTTGAAGTGTCCACTCCAGTTGGAGAATTAGTTATAGCTAAATGTATCTATAGGGGATGTCTAGTCAAAGTGTATTATCGCCTTATTATAGCAGACTTAATAGAATTGGAAATGGTAGACTTCGATGTAATCATGAGCATGGATTGGTTAGAGTCCTGTTACGCCACAGTGGATTGTAGAACCAAAATAGTAAGTTTCGAATTTCCCAGTGAACCAATCTTAGAATGGAAGGTTGATGCAGTAGCACCTAGAGGTAGGTTTATTTCCTACCTTAAAGCAAGAAAGATGATTTCTAAAGGGTATATCTATTACTTGGTTCAATTTAGGGATGCAGATACTCAGATTCCCACTCTCCAGTCAGTACAAATTGTAAATAAGTTCCCAGAAGTGTTTCCTGAAGATCTTACCAGAGTCCCTTCCGATAGAGAGATTAACTTTGGAATTGATCTACTCCCCGACACTAAGCCGTTATCCATTCTACCTCATAGAATGGCTCTAGCAGAGTTGAAAGAGCTAAATGTCGAGTTGAAAGATCTTCTAGATAAGGGATTTATAAGGCCAAGTGTCTCACCTTGGGGCGCACCAGTCTTGTTTGTCTGAAAGAAGGATGGTTCTTTGCGCATGTGCATTGACTATCGTCAGTTTAAAAGTCACCATCAAGAACAAGTACCCCCTTCCCAGAATAGATGATTTATTCGATCAACTTCAGGGTGCCCAGTGTTATTCCAAGATTGACCTCAGATCGGGGTACCATCAGTTGAAGGTTAAGGAAGTTGATATTCCTAAAACAGATTTCTGGACTTGTTATGGGTATTTCGAGTTTTTGGTAATGTCGTTTGGTTTAATGAATGCACCAGCAACTTTCATGGACCTTATGAATAGGGTCTTCAAGCCTTATCTTGATTTGTTCGTTATTGTGTTTATTTATGACATCTTGATTTATTCCCGTAGCGAGATTGACCATGCAGAACATCTCAAAATTACGTTGCAGACACTGCAGGATCACAAGCTACATGCGAAATTTCCTAAGCGTGATTTTTGGTTGAAATCAGTAACGTTTTTGGGCCATGTCATCTCAAGCGAATGCGTGAAGGTGGTTTTCAGAAAATAGAGGCAGTGAAAAATTGGCCTAGACCCACATCAGTATCTAATATAAGAAGTTTCTTGGATCTAGTAGGCTATTACAAGTGCTTCGTAGAGGGATTTTCCTCCATCTCATCCCCTTTGACTAGACTAACTCAAAAGAAAGTCAAGTTTCAGTGGTCGGATGCTTGCGAGAAGAGTTTTGAGGAGTTGAAGATGAGGTTGACTTCAACTCTAGCCTTGACACTACCGTAAGGAACCACAGGGTTTGTTATTTATTGTAATGCTTCAGGGGTTGGCCTTGGGTGCGTGTTAATGCAGCACGGTAAAGTCATAGCCTAAGCATCACGACTTTTGAACAAGGGGGAGATGATAGTACTTTGAGGTACAGAGGAAGGCTATGCATTCTAGACGTGGATGGGCTCAGAGAGCGGATTATGTCAGAAGCATACAATTCTAGGTATTCTATTCACCCAGGTTCCACAAAGATGTATCATTCTCTTAAGGAGATTTATTGGTGGAACGATATGAAAAAGAATGTAGCAAATTTTGTGGCTATGTGTCCGAATTGTCAGCAGGTGAAAGCCGAACACCAGAGGACTGGTGGTTTGGCTCAGAGTATAGAAATTCTCGTTTGGAAGTGGGAGATGATAAACATGGACTTCATAACAGGTTTACCTCGCTCGTTTCAGAACCATGATTCGATTTGAGTGATTGTAGACTGACTTACCAAGTCAGCTCACTTCTTGATAGTGAAGACTATAGATTTAGCAGAGGATTATGCCAAGTTGTATATCCAGGAAATTGTTTGATTGCATCGGACTCCTTTGTCCATCATCTCAGATCGTGGTGCTCAGTTCACAATGAAATTTTGGAAATCCTTTCAGAAAGGATTGGGCACAAAAGTGAACCGCAACACAGCTTTTCATCCTCAGATAGATAGCCAGGCAGAGCGCACCATTCAAACTCTTGAGGATATGGATAAGGCATGTGTTATCGATTTTAAAGGTAATTAGGATGATCATCTACACCTCATTGATTTTGCTTATAATAACATCTATCAAGATGGCACAGTACGAAGCTCTGTATGGGCGAAGGTGTATATCACTAATTGGTTGGTTCGAAGTTGGCGAAGCGGAGTTTTTAGGACCTGATTTGGTCTATCAGGCTATGGAGAAAGTCAACTTAATTAAAGAGCATCTGAAGATGGCTCAGAGTCACCAAAAGTCCTATTCGGATGTGCAACGTAGATACTTAGAGTTCCAAGTTGATGATTGGGTATTTCTGAAAGTTTCACGTATGAAAGGCGTTATGAGATTTGGGAAGAAGGGGAAGCTTTGTCCCCTATATATTAGGACATATAGAATCCTGCGAAGGATCGGGCACATGTCTTATGAGTTAGTATTGCCACAAGAATTAGCTTCTGTACACCCAATATTTCATATGTCTATGTTGAAGAAATTCACGGGAGACCCGTCTCTTGTGGTTCCTACAAAGATTATAGGGGTTAAAGATAGCCTGACTTACGACGAAATTCCAGTGGCTATTCTTGATCGTCAAATATGCAAGCTCGGAACTAAAGAAATTGCTTCAGTGAAAGTGCTTTAGAGAATCAGAAGGTTGAAGAGGCTACGTGGGAAGCCGAAGAGGACATGCACTCTAGATATCCCCATCTCTTTGAAGAGCAAGCAGAAAATGTAGAAGGTAACTAACCTTTTCATTTAGACCTTATATTATAATCTCCATGTCTTTTAGTTTTCAGTCAGCTCAGTATTCAGTCAATTCAGTAGTTATTCAGTTTAGTATCTCAGCAGTTCAATAATCATGTATTTATTCAGTTTAGTATACATGTGTTCATGACAGTTCAATATTCGCATGTTTCCATCAGACCCGGTTAAGGTCCAGAGTTAGCCGTAGTTATAGTAAGGATAATCGAATTCGAAGACGAATGATCCCAATGGGGAGATAATGTAACACTCCATAAATTTGGATTAGGTGTGGACGTATTAAATGAGTATTAATGTTATATTTTAGACATGTGAAGTTCTAATGGGATGAGTATGTGTGGAAATAGTTGTTTTAGAATCAATACAGAGAGTGAGGTGCATAAGATTCGATAAAATTGACTAAGTTTATAAAAGACCTATTTCTAGCAGGATTTTGTGAAAATCTGTAAGGAATTTGGGAAAACGCAAAACAAGAAAGCTGTATCCCTTTGAAATAGCTTTCCAATGACATATTGTAGAGCCTGGACGAATCATTGTGTAAAAAGTTATGTGCCTTTTACTTGACAATGCATAGTATGCACGCCTAGGTGCGTGCCCAGCTAGTCCCGTGCGTGGCCGCACACTTGTGGCAGTGCTACTGACCTTGCTATGCATTCAGGTGTGCATTTAGGCCTTCAGCTGTGCGGGAGCGCACAAAAGGGGTCGTTTTAAAAGCCCTACTTCTTCCCTCACAACCCAAAACACAAAAACTTGCTCTAGGAAGGGAAACTCTCAAGAACCTAACCTCCCCAAGGTCCCTCCACCATCCAAGGTGAGTTCTAATGGTCATTCTAAGTTAATTTTAATTCTCTAACACCTTATTAACATGGGTAAACCCTTTAAATCATTAGATATTTGATTGGGACATCATTGTTGAGAAAAGAAACTCTAGAACTCAAATTCAATAGGATTTAACGTAAAACAGGTAATATCTTCACCATCTACTTGATTTTAGTATTGGATTAATGATTATAGACTCTAGTTCATGAGATATGAGTTGATGGGTGATAAATAGCCAAAAGTGCATGAATTTGAGTGTGTTTTCATCTCATTTGTCGTGTGAGTTGCGGGAGATTACATGATATTTGAAGTGAATTATACTCATTACATATTTCTTATTTGTAGGAGTGAGCTTGAATGATAATGGAGCAAAAGATATCAAATTATTGCAAAAAGGAGAAAAATGGAAGGATTGGGAGCTTGTCTATTCTCATGCGTGGCATGAAAACGGACGCAAAATAGGAGAAAAGTGAAGGCACAAAACAGCGAAGAGAAGCAAAGGCACGGATCGCTTCGCGGAATGAAAGAATTTCAGAAGCTGAATCCGCATCCATGGGCGCGCGACGCGCGAGGGCAGACGCAGATTCCAGCTTTTTCTATCCGAAGTGGGATAGAAAAGTTCCACCCCTTAGCAAGCCTAAGTGATATAAATACATCAAAGAACGACTTTTTAAGGGTTACACAACATCTTTGAAGGCAAAAACAAGCAAGGAGCAAGACGGAAGATTCAGAAATGAGTTTTTATCTTTCTTCTTCCCTTATCTATTATTGGTGATGAATTCTTATATTGTAGTTATGAAAACAATTATGAGTAGCTAAACTCTTTATTCTAGGGTTTGATGGAACCTCTTGGAGGATGAATTTTTATTGCGTTTAATATAAGTTTGCCATTGGATTTTCTCTACTTGTTCCACTACGTGATTATTGTGGTTGATTGAAGGACCCTCAATTGGGTATGCATATTTAATGTGTATAACTTGGAAAAGGATACATATTTAGGTAGTTGTTGAACAACATCACTCCTAACGTATATGAGTGATCAATACATAGGGTTTAAAGGTGGGATTAGAAATAACAAAACCTTGGTGCGATCGTAGTGAGCGGTAAACTAATGCCAGCTAGCATAGTTTGGAAGAATACGTCTAGTAAATTATTGTATTTGCTCGGAAGAGAACTACGATACCTAAAGTGCTCACGATTGGTAGAGAGTATCTAGGCGAATTTATAGGAGACATAACAGGAAGGATTCCGATAAGAGGGGAAATAGTAACCCTAGACCCTTACAATCTTGTCTACAACATTTGCTTTGTTAGTAATAAAATTACAGCTTTTTAATTACCTTGATTTTAGTTAGTAAACATTCAACTCATTATTCAATATTTCTGGAAGTTGATTACTTGAATTCTTGCAAAACTAGCAGTTGTGATTAGTAGGTTAATTCCCTATGGGATTCGACTCCGGACTTGTAAACTAGATTATATTTGCAATGACCGCTTAGTCCTTTTTATAAGGCATAGTTGGACGTGATCAAATTTTGGCGATGTTGCCGGGGATTTAACGGTCTTATTAATTACAGCTAGAAACTCTTCAAGAACTGGTGAATTGTTTGAAGCATTATCAGATCCTGAGAAAGCTTTCAAGGCATTAAATCGTGCAAACAAGAAGGACAAACGACAACAGAACTCAACAGAACGAATCGAACTAGACATGGGTGACGTAATAGACAACCCAAACAACAGAAACAATGGGAATGACCCGAACAATCAGGGTGTGGAACCTTTTATGCCAGAAGCGACCTTGTATGATTGGGCACAACCCACCGTCGAATATCTGGAAACTGCAATTGCAGTCCCTCAGATACAAGCAGAGTCATTTCAAATCACAAACAACATGCTACGTCTGCTGCAGAACAAAAGACTGTTCTCCGGGTCTTACATTGAAGATCCACAGTAGCATCTGAAAAGCTTTTTGTCAATTTGTGTCACTCAAAGGCAACCGAATGTGACACCGGAAGCAATTAGACTGTTATTGTTTCCATTCTCAATGACTGGAGAATCTCAGACTTGGCTCAATTTGCTCCCCATAAACTCCATCACCACTTGGGAGGAATTAGTCAAGCAGTTTTTGTACAAGTTTTACCCATCCAATAAAACTGCCAAGCAAGTTGATGAGATATTGAGCTTCATGCAGAAACCAGCTGAAACACTACAAGAAACATGGGAGAGGTTCAAAGGGATGCTACTTAAGTTTCCACATCATGGCATTCCAGATCAGATGTTGGGACAAAGGTTTTACATGAGATTGATAGATAGATTGAAGGCCAATGTTGATGCTTCAGCAGGTGGAGCATTTTTGAGCAAATCATTTAGAGAGTGTAAGGTCCTGCTAGATAAAATGGCTCAAAACATAGAATGGATGACAAGAGATACTACAATCACCCCTGTAGTTCACTCAGTAGCTTTGGACCCAAATAACACCATAGCCGAGAATATGGCCACTCTGATGATGCAAATGAGTATCCTTACCAAGAATATTGATGAATCAGGCCAGAAGCAGGTACATATAGTTGACACGACTAATGTGGGCTTATGTACACTATGCCTAAACCAACCATATGTGTGCTCGTGGAGAGGTGAAAGTGACAACCATAACTATCAAGAGTATATGAAATATGTGGGCAACTATGGAGGCCAGAGACAAGGTGGTCAGACTTGGGGACAACAGAATTAACAATATAGGCCAGCACAACAGCAGTATAATAATAATAATAATAATCTTGGAGTTGCACGACCATAGGGTCAGGATGTGCCTTATCAAAGGCAACAAGGGTACAATCAGCAGAATCAACAACTAGCTTATCAACAACCTCAACAGTAACAGATAGTGCGACAAGATGATGGGTTGTTTAAAATTAAAGGAATGCTGCAACAACTCATTGGGTCCAGTGGGAAAATGGATGAAAAGGTCCACGAGATGCAAGAAAAGGTAGTATCACACGACTCAACTATCAAGGGTATTGAGATTCAACTAGGGCAGATATCGATGGCTCTGAATAATTGGCCTTAAGAGATGTTACCTGCAGATACACATGTCAATCCGAAAGAGCAGGGCCCAAAGCAGCTTATGGCGGTGAGTCTAAGAAATGGTAGAGATCTTGATCTAGAGCAAGAAATTGCTCGCGAAAGCCGACCAACTGAGATACTTGTGCCAGTACCAATTGAGGTGGACAATTCAACAGGTTTAACAAAGGTAATGGTACAACATGCACAAGATGAAACACTCAAAGAAAAAGAGGTTGCGAAGGAGCCTGAGAAAGTGCAAGAGAAGGCATCATAAAAAGTGCCGGAGCAGGATCTAACTCAAGTCACAGGAAGGAAGCGACCTCCAACACCCTTCCCATAGAGGTTGGCTAAATATCATAAGGATGAGCAGTACAAAAAATTCATGGAAATGTTGAAGCAAATTCTGGTAAATATTCCTCTAATTGATTCTTTGAGGGAGATGCCCGGTTATGCAAAAATGATGGAGTACTTGATGTCACGCAAGTTCGACTTTTAAGACTTGGTAACTATGACATTGAATCAGACCTGTAGTGCTATTGTGACAAGACCTATAGCTGAGAAGCTATCCGACCCTGGAAGCTTCACAATTCCATGCACCATATGTAGCTATGCATTCGCCAAAGCATTGTGTGATTTGGGGGCAAGCATAAATCTGATGCCATTGACTATCTATAAAAAGTTAGGCATTGGAAGAGCAAGGCCCACATCGATGTTACTATAGCTAGCTGACCAAATGGTGAAAAAGCTATCTGGTATACTTGACGATGTACTTTTACAAGTTGGAAAGTTTGTGTTTCCGGTAGATTTTGTCATTTTGGAGTGCCAGGTTGATGAGGAGATTCCAATAATTCTGGGAAGGCCGTTCTTGGCCACAGGAAGAGCTCTGATTGATTGTGAAACTGGGGAGCTGAAGATGAGACTAAATAATGAAGAAATAACATTTAATGTATAAAAGTCTATGCGGCGACCCAGTGAGTTTGCAAACTGCTCTTTGATAGAAGCTGTGGATGTGATCATGGAGGAAGATGCCGAGGCACTTATTGCAAATGACCCTCTTGCGGCATGCCTCATGAACTTAGAAGAGGTAAATGGTGAGGACTTGGCAGAGTGGGTGTTGGCTCTTGAAGGCCAAGGGTACTGGAAAAGAGAGCTCGAATTCGAGTCTTTACACTTAGAAGAAAGAAAGACCCCTCCAGCTAAGCCATCGATCAATTAGCCACCACAGTTGGAACTGAAACCACTACCATCTCACCTCAGGTATGCTTTCTTGGGACCTAACTCGACTTTACCTGTTATTATCTTATCTGGTTTGTTTGATATGCAGGCATAACAGCTTTTACAGGTGTTAATAGAGTGCAAGATTGCAATTGGTTGGACCATTGCAGATATTAAGGGTATCAACCCAGCCTTCTGTATGCATAAGATTTTACTAGAAGATGGGCACAAACCTTCCAGAGAACATCAAAGAAGGCTGAACCCCAATATGAAAGAAGGAAGTGATCAAGTGGTTAGATGTGAGAATTATTTTTCCCATCTCTGATAGCAACTGGGTTAGCCCAGTTCAGTGTGTTACAAAGAAAGGTGGAATGACTGTGGTGCAAAATGAGAACCACGAGCTGATCTCAACAACAACAGTCATGGGATGGAAAATTTGTTTGGACTATAGAAGATTGAACAAGGCCACCCGAAAAGACCATTTTCCCCTGCCGTTGATTGATCAGATGCTAGGTAGATTGGCAGAGAGGTCCCACTTTTGCTTTTCGGATGGATACTCGGGGTATAATCAGATTTTTATTACCCCGGAGAATAGAGAGAAAATGTCATTCACCTATCCATATGGCATCTACGCCTTCCGGAGAATGCCGTTTGGCCTATGCAATGCACCCGCTACATTTCAAAGGTGCATGATGGCCATCTTCACAGATATGGTAGAGGACATAATAGAAGTTTTCATGGATGATTTCTCAGTGATGGAAAACTCGTTCGATGACTGCCTTAGGAATCTGAAAAGAGTGCTGAAGAGATGTATGGAGACTAATCTGGTGATAAACTGGGAAAAGTGCCATTTCATAGTATAGGAAGGTATAGTCTTGGGGAACCTAGTGCCAAGTAAAGGCATTGAGGCAGATCGTACAAAGGTTGATGTAATATAAATGTTTCCACCACACACTTCCGTCAACTCAATAAGAAGTTTCCTTGGCCACGCTAATTTCTACACACGCTTTATAAAATATTTTTCCAAGATTGCTAACCCTTTGTGTAAATTGCTTGAAAAAGATCACCCCTTTGTGTTTTCAACTGCATGGTAGCTTTTGAGGAATTGAAGAGGAGGCTGGTGTCTGCACCTATCATAGTTGCACCAGATTGGGAGCAACCATTTGAGTTCATGTGCGATGCAAGCGATTATGTTGTAGGAGCAGTGCTGGGGCAGCGAGAGGAGAAGGTCATGCACCCAATATACTATGCAATTAGAACCCTGAGTGGTGCCTAAATAAACTACACAATGATCGAGAAGGAGATGCTAGCAGTTGTGTTTGCATTTGACAAATCCAGGTCATACCTGATAGGCTCGAAGGTAATTATTTATACTAACCATGCTACCCTCAGGTACCTAATTGAGAACAAGGATTCAAAGCCACCCCTGATTCGATGGGTGCTGCTACTACAAGAATTCGACCTGAAAATCCATGACCAAAAGGGAACGGAGAACCAAGTGGCAGATCATTTGTCCAGGTTGGAAGGAGCGGAGAAGAAGGTTGAGGTAGACGAT
The DNA here is from genome assembly GCF_000390325.3 of Nicotiana tomentosiformis. Classification (NCBI taxonomy): domain Eukaryota; kingdom Viridiplantae; phylum Streptophyta; class Magnoliopsida; order Solanales; family Solanaceae; genus Nicotiana; species Nicotiana tomentosiformis. Next base: position 21,282,319 of record NC_090823.1, on the reverse strand, counting down.
ATCGTGGAAACTTTCCCAATTGAACAACTGTTGGCCACAAGTCTTGAGGTAGCGTCATGGTATGCTGATATTACAAACTACTTGGCAAGCGGTATTATCCCCCTTGACCTATCCTCTGTACAAAAGAAAAAGTTCTTTCGTGATTGTCGTATGTACTTTTGGGATGGGCCTTATCTGTTCAGGATTTGTGTTGATAACATAATTCAGAAATATATTCCCGAGATAGACCAATCTTCTATTTTGCAGGCTTGTCACGTATCCCCATATGGTGGCCTCTTCAGGGGAGTAAGGACATCGACAAAAGTGATGGAGTCGGGCTTCTACTGGCCGACATTGTTCAAAGATGCAAACTTCTGGGTAAAGGGTTGTGATGAATGCCAACGGACCGGTAATATTTCCCGCCGACATGAGATGCCCATGAACCCAATTCAGGAGGTGGAAGTGTTTGATGTATGGGGAATCGATTTCATGGGGCCTTTTGTCAGCTCATATAGAAACAAATATATACTCGTAGCTGTGGACTATGTGTCAAAATGGGTAGAGGCTGTGTCGTTCCCTACAAATGATACAAAGGGGGTCGTTGGTTTTTTAAGAAAGAATCTATTCACCTGGTTTGGCGCTCCAAGGGCAATAATCAGTGATGGAGGCACTCACTTCTGCAGTCGAGCCTTCGAAAAGTTGTTAGAAAAATATGGTGTGTGCCACAAGGTTGCCACCCCATATCACCCACAAACGAGTGTGCAAGTGAAAGTTTCGAACAGAGAGATAAAGAGCGTTTTGACAAAGACCGTGAATGCTACAAGAACGGATTGGGCGAGAAAGTGAGACGATGCACTCTGGGTCTATCGTACCGCTTTCAAAACTCCGATTGGCATGTTGCCGTATAAATTGGTATTTGGGAAGGTGTGTCACTTAACCGTGGAGTTGGAGCATAGAGCTTTGTGGGCATTGAGGCAGCTAAATCTCGATATGGAAGCTGCGGGTACAAGTAGAGTCATAGAGTTGCACGGGCTTGATGAGTTTTGCTAACATGCTTTTGAGAGCACAAGACTATACAAGGAGAGAATGAAGATGATGCATAACAAAAATATTCTTTAAACCTGGAGATATGGTATTGCTATACAATTCGAGACTGAAGTTGTTTTTGGGCAAGTTGAAGTCAAGATGGTCAGGACCATTTCGTGTGGTAGAGATGCATTCAACTAGAGCCATCAAGATTACAACGTAAGATGGCTCCCGCAAGTTCAAAGTTAATGGGCAAAGGCTAAAACATTATCAAGGCATGGTAGAGGAAGATAAAGTGATCTCGACCTTGTACTTGAAAGATCCTTGATATGTTATAGCCCGAGTCGTGTCGCGACGTTAAATCAGCCACTTCTTGGGAGGCAACCCATGGCTTTGTTGTAATTCGTCGTGGCGCGACGTTAAATCAAGTGCTTATTGTGAAAGTATTGACATGTTTATGAATGTTACAGGAATGAGATTGTGCGAATTGTTATGACTCGGGGTGAAAGAATAATGATAAAGGGCCGAAAGTGGCTAAATTTGAAAAGCTAAAAAAATAGCCAACACTGGGCTCATCTAAATCCGCGCCTCGCGCGAAGGCAGACGCGATTGACCAAAAAACAGTAAAGTGGGGGCAGAGCGCACCCCACGAATTCGCGAATTTTTTTTCCTTTATTAATTTTTTTTATTTTTTCGACTATACTCCTAAATAGGTTAGTTTAATTCTTTTTCCTCATTCAAAACCCCTAATGCCCCACTTCCCAATTCATTCAATGGGTTTGACAGAAAAGTATGAACGGTTATAGGTTTAGGTTGTTGATTATTGATTATTGGTTAAGAGTATTTTTTATCTTATGGGTGATAAAGAATGATGTTGATTATAACAATCTGAGATTTTAAAATTATCTAGGAGCGAGAGAATAGTTTGTTGGATGTTGAAACTCCATTAATGAGGGCTATATGGCTTTACGCCCATAAGATGTTTGATAAAATTTTTAAGTTACTAAAATATGATCCGCAGTACTAATATTGGTTCCTCTTGATATATATTGCCATAGATTACCGTTGAAAGAGGCGACAAACATTAGCGGCGGATTAGTGATAGAAAATATTCGTCGCCAATTAAATCTAATGACGAAATGACTTGTCGATTTGGCGACAAAATTGATGATAATTGCGACGGATATGTGTTGTCGCTAAGAGTAGCAATAGATACGAACCGTAGCTAATTCGGTGCTAACTTACCAACAGATTCAATTATTTCGTTAGTAAGGGGTTAGCTACGAGCAAATTAGCGACATATACTAATCCGTCGCTATTCCGTTGCTAAACCTATTTAGCGACGGAAATATACTATTTAGCTACGAAATTCGCCCGTCACTAAAGCCGATTTTTTTTGTAGTGTCCCTACGTCTCATTCTTATGACTATTACGAATTTTCTCAGAAAGTAATTATGCCTCAGTTCTATGAATAGTTATAGAACTTCTATTCTGTAGATGACGTAGTTTCATAATTCATTCAATATCCCATGAGTCTTAGTTATGACAGATCATTCTATTATGAATATATATCTTAGTCTAGTCCTATTTAGCATTCCGATATCATGTAACCCAATATGGTTCACTATTTCAGAATCATGTATTGCAGTATGATTCTAAGTTCTTTATTTTAAATCCTGAATGTTGAACACTTGTACTTGGGCCCGAGGCCGCAGTTTGTGCGCGCGCGCACGCGCGCACACACACACACACATATATATATTGGGCCTTAGGCTACAGTTTATTTATTCAGATAAAAGGTGGTTCATCATTCAAAAGATGGAGTATTCATATCCTTACTTTCTTTGTTCAGTTCGGTTTATCAGTTATCAATTCTCAGTTATCAGTTATCAGTTTTAGTTTCAGTATTCTTTAGAGGCTTCGTAAACTATAGTCGAGTGAGTCAGATGTTAGCAGGCTTTTATGTGTTAGACTTGTCGGCTACTCGTTTATACTTGCATACTTTTCAGTACTTTTCGCATTTATGATGTTTCAATCAGACTCTTTAGTTAATCAATATGTTGCATGTTTATATTCATCTTACAATTATACCACATGTTGATCCATCCATCCAGTTGGTTCGCTCGGTCACATGCAGTTAGGTACCGAGTGTCGTGTTACGCCCAGGCCATGGTTCGGGGCGTGACATTTTTTTAGTTGAGTTATGCACAATATCTATTTTTTTAACATAGTAGAGAGAAAATACCGATCCTGGTTCAAGTCTCGCTACCATCAAAAAGATTTTTCAATACTTGACCCATGAAAAACAATCAAACACACACATAAAAGGGTGTGATTATATAATTAATAAAAGTCTATCCACTTACTTAAACTTTTAGATAAGACGATCAAACAATTAGTAAATATTTGCTTGAGTCATTTAGAACAAAGAATGAAATAGTTTTAGTGCCAAATAGCAAAGAACAAATTAAGGTTCAAGTGTGTAGTGTGAATAACAGTTTTAGCATTTCTTTATTATCTTTGCCTGGCCAAACCGTGTAACTTGTCTCACAATTTTCAGCTCTTTCTACCTCTATATAAGAGACCCCTTACCTTCCCTTCCCACATTAAACAGAAAAGATCCAACTCTCAAACTTAGCCGGCCATGAAAACACAAAATTGGTCACTATTAAAGACACTGATGAAAAATGCAGCCAAGAAGATAGCTTTTCTACTTAGTTCTAACATGCATAAATGGAAATTAACTTCAAAAATCCTTAGCTTTCGAAGGAAGCATCCTATAAAATTATTCAAAAAGTGTAAGAGCAGCTCCTTATATGATGTAATTCGCGACATTGATGAATTTGAACAACGGGATGATCCTTCTATACGTTGTATTCAAAGAATCAGAAGTAATGTGGATAACGATGATGAAAATGACATTGATCGAAGATCGGAGGTGTTTATTGCTAATTTTAGAAGACAACTTAGATTGGAAAGACAGCTTTCTTTGGAGCTTCGGTACAGTACATGATCATGAAGATTTCTTGTTGAGCAAGTAATCGACTGTTTAAGAGTTTTTGGAGAATATAATTTGTTATTTATTTATTTATTTTGTTTAATTTCACTTTCTTTATGAGTTCTGCAGCCAAAAGAATATATAGGTCTTAAGTTTATTGAACAAACTGCTATTTAATTAAAATTTTCCTTTGTTATTGTCATGATCATGATACTGTTATTATAAGTACTGAATTACTGTTTCTCTTTGGTTAACCCAAGAAATGAAAAGAAAAAAGAATTCATCTCTTTCTATTTGTTCTTTCTAGCTTAGGATTATATTGCACTATTATGTATTGACTGAAAGTAGACTTAGGTTCAACCTTTAAATCCAAGTTAGACCAAGAGAAAACTTTGTCTTTAGAGCCCAAGATTAATAGCTTAATTAATATACTATATTATTATTGTGGGACAATGGACCATGTCCAACCGTCGAATTCCTAGTCTGAAGTTGGACTAAGTGAACGATTTGTCCTTGGGAGCCCAAGTTTAGTAACTTCAAAGCCATGCTCAAAGCTATATCAAGTGATATTTTACCCCTAGGATTAATAATAAGATCTCACGTTACGTGTTAGAATATCCTACGTTAGTCAAAGGAATGATCAATCCTTGTATCTTTGGATAATTTTCATTTTATGAGTTAACATTTAGGGTTGAGTTAGACGAGAGTCTCATTTTCTTTGTCACAAGCTGATGTACCGAATATTACTTGAGAAAACGTGATGTTGTCTCTTTGTGTGGTCTAAAGGCAATTCTTGCCTTGAGTTTGTCTCAACTCTCAAGGTCAATTTCTTTACATGATTTTTGCTAAAAATCATTCTTTACATGATTTTTCGATTGACTAATATCACCAAATGGTTCAACTTTGGCTCTTATTTCTAAGCTAAAACAATTTTATGTTCTACTATAGTTCCTCAAGTCCCACCTTAGTACTTAAAGACTTCACCAGTAATAACAGATCCGTGAAAACAAGGAAATTCATCTTGTGAGGATTCCCAACTACTAGTAAATCGAGTCGTGGTTGCTACAGACAATTTGCTCCCGCAAGGAGAAACCCGTAAGTCTGCTAACTACTCCATCTGTTTCAATTTTGATGACACGTTTTTCTTATTAGTCCGTTCAAAAAAGAAAGACATATTTTTATATTTAAAAATAATTTAACTTTAAACTTTTCATTCTACCCACTTTATCCTTAATGAGAAGCTTTTATAGTCATACAAATATTATGGTCCCACTAAGATTTTGCCCCTTAAGTTTTAGCACCACATATTTCAAAAGTCATTCTTTTTTTCTCTTAAATTTTATGTCAAGTCCAACTACATCATCTAAATTGAAATGAAGGGAATATTATTTATAGGTTAATACTACAATAAGATTAAAAGAGGAATTCATAACCTAAATCAATTTAATCGTTAATATCTTTTGTTATGACTTATAAGTTTCTTAAGGAATCAATGGTATCAGGACAGGGGCAGATCCAATTGAACATGCACGTGCACATACAAAATAGAATAAAATCGTTATGAACCCTCTGATTCTATATCTTGAATATGCCTCTGTATCAGCTTCAACGGTGAAAAATTAAGAACCATATCACTCATGTAATCTACATCATAACCTGAAATTGATTCGGGTTCTTCTTTGAGAGATCAAACAGAGCTCGACTAGTTACCAGATGAAAATTTAAACAATCTTGTCATAGTTATATATGACGGTAAATATTACAATTGGAAAATAACAATGTCCCACTTTTTCGCATAATGTATAAATTCTTTTTATTGCTCCAAAAAAAGCAATTTTCTTTTGTTACAATATCCACTTCTTTGGGGGAATTATAAGCATACAAGTTACAACAATGAATGGTCCTTATACACAACAACACAAGTATATGTACTTACCTGTGATCTTGTAAGGAAATGACAGTTTCAAAAGCACTAGCCAATGCTTTCACTCTATTCTTCCTTTGCTCTCTAAGTTTACTTGCAGTTTCTTCAATCACATCATTAGATACTACACTTTCCTTCTTATTCCCTTGCACCAAATGAAGATAAGGCTTTGCAAATGCCATAGTGCTAATTTTGTTCTCTTCCTTTCCTTTGTTTCTTCCTTCACTTTTTTCCTCTTTCTCTTCTTTAATATCCAAATTCATTTCTTTTTCCTCATTTTCCTTTCCCTCCTCTTTCTCTTGTTGACAATTATCCAATTCTTTTAATAATACTTCACTTTCTTGAACCTCCTCTTTCTTTTCTTGGTTCTCATTCAATGCTCTTATTGCACTTTCTTGTTTTTCTGTCTCTTCAACATCAAGTTTACTAGGCTCCTTCTTGATTTCTTCTACTTCTTTATGGTTGTTGATGCTTGTTTCTTCAACTAGTAGTTTTTCTTCTTCTATTTCCATCTTAACGACTTTTTGATTTTCGACAACATATAATGAGGATTCAGCAGCCTTGAGGTATTCATCGATGTTTACAATTTCACTTAGTTCTTCATTATCTTCATCAATGACTAAATTACTTTCACTATTTACTACCTCTTGTTCTAATTCTTCACCCTGAGGATCAATATGCTCAACTATATCTGTTAAACTCGATGTTATAAATGTTTTTGATGTTAAACCAGCAGGACTATCTTGCTTCACTGCCCTAGCATAGAGGCCAGGAGTATGTTTTTTCCCAATAACATCCTTAGTACTAGTATGAGATGATTTGGACAATTTATTCATAAGGGGTTTTTGGGAAGTGGACTTTTTACCTGAAAATGATAAGGATGGTTTGATAATTCTTTCCCTAGGATTAGGAGATATTGTTCTGTTTTTTAGCAGGGGAGAAGACAAGGGAGGCTTATGATCGAATGATCTTCTTCGAGCTAGAGTTTGTTTATTGTGAATGTTGGGATCACTACTTGATGTGGTAAGCTTCTTACCTTGAGGACTATTATCAAGAACAGAATGTAGGGGAGGCCTATGATCGAACGATAATCTTCTTCGAGCTAGACTTTGTTTACTGTGAATGTTGGGATCACTACTTGATGAGGGTAGCTTCTTGCCACGAGTATTATCAAGACTAGAAGATAAGGGAGGTCTATGATCCAACGATAATCTTCTTCGAGCTAGAGTTTGTGTATTATGAATGTTGGGAGGAACACTTGATGATGAGGCTACTAGCTTCTTGCCTCTAGTATTATCAAGATTAGAAGATAGGGCAGCCTTATAATCCAACGATCTTCTTCGAGTTAGAGTTTGTTTATTGTGAATATTGGGATCACTCGACGAAGCTACATTCTTGCCATGAGCATTATCAAGACTAGAAGGAGGCTTATCGAACGATGTTTTATGCTTTAGAGTTTGTTTATGGTGAATGTTGGAATAATTTGATGAAGCTGGTTTGGATTTGAGATAGCTAGGGATGATGTTCTTATTTGAGGCAGTAGGAATAATGGCATTATGTGTGTGGACAAGAGACTTTGTTTTAGATATGTTGGTGCTTCTCTTACCCTTTACTAGAGGGGCAATGTCCCTTGTCCTTGTTGCCATTCCTTTGCCTAAAGTCCTTGACAAGATCTTGAACCTGCAATTGTTGCAAAATGTATAAACAGGTTAATACTTAACAAGTCTAAGATTTACAAGTTGGACTAATTAACGGCTTCATTTTTTCAAAATAATTTTGAAAATATTGTTCGTTTATGAAATATGATCATATTTTGGGGAAAGAATTTTCAAGTTCTCAAAAGCTGGTTTATGGCAGTTTTGGGTGAATTTTGTTTTTCCCACTCACAAAACATTAACTTTTCTTCAAATGAAATGCATGTCCAAACATAACTTCAACTTCTAAAAATTATTTTTCAACACAACTTCAAAAACTCTTTTTTCAAGTTTCAATCAAAACTATGTCCAAACGCTAGCTAAGTTGTAACAATCACAAGACAAATAGTCAAACTTAAACCACAATAGTGTAACCAATATAATATGTTCAATTAACAATTCTCCGGAAAACCTCATCATATAAATCTAAATGTTATTAAATTCAATAAAAGATGAAAAAATCATTCCTAAAAATCTCGTTATGTTCTTAACAAAATTCCGAAAGAAAATACTATTTTTTTCATGCACTTTAATTTGTCCACAAAAAAATTATTATTTCTCTATTCTTCAACTATTAATGTTAATTATAACCAACAGGTAACGCCGGAGCCACAAAGATAGAAGGGTGATCAATTGAGCACCTTTGTCAAAAAAAAATGCATTGTGCATATAATACAATATGCTTCATATACAAGCCAAAAATTTATGTATATATTTAATTTTGAACAATCGTAATGAAATTTTTGGTTTCGTCACTGACAATATCACATATTTCTTGAAATCATCACAGGAAAATATACAAATTAATAAAGGATTATATAAACGGGGGAGAGAGGGGAAAGAAATGAGAAAGATGCACCTTTTTTTATTAAAAAAAAATGAGCGAAAGCCTTCATTATTAAAAAAGTAGATAATTGATAGAGGAAAGAAACTGAAGAATTTGGAGGAAAAAAGAAGGAAGGAGAGGAAAGGGGAAAAAAAGGAAAAGAGTAATTTGGCAGGGAAAGAATTTATAAGAAGAAAGTTTGTTGATATTAAATGGTTCGAAAATTGGCAGTTTGGTTGTTATAGTTTATGCGTAAAGTATGCACAACCCAAGATTGTTAAAAGCACAAAAACAAATAATTACGCCAAAACTATATTATCCCCTAAGAGAGAAAAGTAATTAAATTGTTTTTTTTATTAACTTAACTCGAACATTAATCCATTTTTTATTAATTTCTAGCCATGAGAATTTTGTTAATATTTTATATTATATATATATTATGTTTTATTAATAAGGACTATCAACGTGAAACGAGAGAAAACAAAGCCCATTACTCTGAAAGCATGGCTCTTGGCTCTCTCCTCCCCCGAGTGTAACACCCCGAAAAAATTTCGAACAGTTTTAAGATCATTAAGAAGATTGGCGGGTGCTAATTATATTAATTCGGGTATGAACAAGACTGATAATTTGAATGATATCAATTGATCATCATAATATATGTATGAGGTGCATTAAGAATGATTTATGGTCTAAGAAGAGCCCTAAGGCTAAGTCAAGTTAAAAATTATATGATGAGATAAAGTTTCAAGCGAGTTCGCGCAAGACCTAACTTCAAATGAGCATAACTCTCACGATATGAAGATTTATATGGTATATAACCTATCCAAAGAAAGGTCTATATGTCTAGTTTCTAATGCTTCAAACTGTTTGTCATTTGGAGATTACTACAAAAAGTTATTATTTTTTTACTAAAGAGTGGCAGAACAGCTACGCGAGTCTTGCATAGCCTACGCAGCATAGCAGTGTAGCCTACGCACTATTACGTAGGCAAATCCAGCAACTTTCAGTTGAAGGGGAATGGAAGTCCACCCTGCGTAGCCTTTGTGCGTAGCCTACGCAGGAGGCTACACAGCTTCAAGGGTCATTTTAAGGAGTTGAAAAACGTTGGTTTAGAGAGAGAATGAGTTAGTTCTTCATCTTGGAATGGATTTCTATAGAGAAGGAGGAGCTCTTCCACCATGGATACACTTCAAGGTAAGTTATTTTGGTACAAGGATGATTATATAACATCATTTAGTGATAATACTAACATTAATATGGATCAAATCCATAGAAAATGGGTTGAATCTTCAAGAACACCAAAAAAAGAAAAAGTTAGATTCTTCCACCAAGAGGTAATCCCTTCACTTGAGCTTCATATATATGTCATATTGGAGTATGGGTAGCATGTTTATGAATTTTATTTGAAGTTATAATGGGATATTGTATGAACCCTAAGGGAGGATCTTGAAAATGATATTTTGGGCAAAGAAGAAGATAAATAGTAATGAATTGATATAAAAGGAATTATTTTGAGTTTCTAATGATTCCAATAAACTTGATAACTTAAATTGATGAACAAATTGAATATGGAATCACCATTTTCACAACATACAACACTAGTTCTTGAAATGGGTGTTCTTGAACATATGGTTTTGTTGGAGAAGACAATGAATAGTGACTTAATGATATTGGGTAATTAACATAGTATTATAAATGACTCCAAATGATTATTAAATGATAAGAATGTAATTGAATAGGCTAATGGATGGGCCTATTGGATAATTTGGGATGGTTGAAGGCTTGTTGTCGAATTATGAAGCCTAAATGGATATTTATGAATCTTTTCGTATTTATTTTGATGTAGTTGGGATATCTAATGGTAGGTATTGAATTGTGAGTGATATTTGGACATTTTAATCAATTGGAGCATTGTACTATTTTCGGAGCTTGAAGGTTGAGGTAAGTAACTCTTCTAATCTTGGAGCTGAGGGTATGAATCCTGAATATACGTATTATGTGAATTGTTTGGAGGTGACGCACATGCTGGGTGACGGGCGTGTGGGCGTGCACTATAGAAATTGTGACGTAATTGGTTTCGTAAAATTTTGTAGTTAAATAATCTTGGTATTTTCTATGTAGTTTTATGTGTTGAAGAAATTGAGCTGAGAATCATATTAAAAATCATATTAAGGCTATGTGCCAGTATTATTGAGACCCACAGAGGTCATATTGCTATTGAATTATTTTTTTAAAATGAAATTTCATACTCAATCATGTTCATTCATTTCATATCATATCTCAGTCTCTGTTACTATTTATTGATTCATCATATCATCATTTCGGACTAGTTTCATAATATTGTGAGCCCGAGAGACTGGAGAGATTGATGACTAAGTGAGGCCGAGGGCCTGATTGTGAGAATAATTATGGGATCGGGCTGCACGCAGCAGTATGCCATATTGGCTTTATATACTTTATTATTATGGGATCGGGCTGCACGCCGCAGCAGGCCAGATTGGCTTATTATAGCACGTGAGTTATTCGTGCGGATCCAGATATTGATACTATAGCACGTGAGTTGTCCGTACAACACGTGAGTTGTCCGTGCAGATTATAGTGCTTGAGCTAAAGGAGCCCCTCCGGAGTCTGTACACACCCCCAGTGAGCGCAGGTACCTACTGAGTGTGAGTGTCGAGTGCCGAGTGTCGAGTGCGAGTGCCGAGCGATTAGGAGAATTAAGTGACTGTGAGGATTGAGTGACTATGAGGACTGAGTGATGGGGAGGGCTGAGTGAATTGATACTCTGAGAGTATGCATATGAGTTCATCTCTGAGATACATTGCATTGACATGCACACATGATATTCAGGCATAGAGATGTATTTTTTGTCATATTGTACGATGTTACATCATTCATGATTTGTCACACATATTGGCAGATGGGCATAGTAATGCATTTGTTTTACACTGGTTATCTGGAAAGAAAAATGAAAGATCTTATTTATTATTGAAAGGATTTTGAAAAAATTATTGTTTTCAAACTTATTCATATTTTTGGCAACTCCGGTAAACGATTTGGGTTTTCATTGATGTACTTGAAATGCAGAACTATTTTCAGAAATCATGTTTTTGCTGAGCATTTGATTGTTGAGTTACTTCTGGTATTACTTGTTTAAGTTGTTATGAACTATTGTTGGTTATTGAAGTTGGGACCCGACCTTGGTACAAGCTCGTCACTACTTTCAACCTAAGGTTAGGTTTGTTACTTATTGAGTACATGGGGTCGGTTGTACTCATACTACACTTTTGCACCTTGCGTGCAGATGTTGGTTGCTGATGTTGCTGTGTTCGTTGGGAGATGGATCTGAAGATGTACCTGCGTTCCGGTTGTAGCTGCCTCTTGTTCATGGTAGTCTTAGATTCATAAAACTCTGTTTATGTACTTTTCAAACAGATGATGTATTTACTTCATACCACATTTGTAAACTCTATTCTTAGAAGATCATGATTTGTACTATCAGTTCTTGGGGAATGTATAAGATTAAGATTTTTGTTTACTTAAATTTCTTTAATAATTATTATTGAAATTGGATAGTTGATAATTGGCTTACCTAGCTGGTTGGGTTAGGTGCCATCACGACTAGTTGGATTTTGGGTCGTGACATTGAGCTCGTCCATTTATCGGTTGATCTCTTGCACTCATGTTCGAATGTTTGCTTGCCTTTTAGGTCCCCGAGTGAGATTTTTGTTCATTGCAACTAGGGTTGTTCAAAACCGAATCAAAACTGTTAACCGAACCGAACCGATAGTTTGTTGGCTTATTGATATCGGATTATGGGGGTAATGGATGGTGAACAGATTGAGATTTTATAATTAACGGCTTAACGGTTTGGGGGCGGATTACTCAATTTTCTTATCGAATAAACCGTTAACCCGTTAAGAATTTTTATATTTACACTTTCCTATGGATCTTGAAGTAGCAAGAATTCCTAAGACTCGATGTCCATTCCAATTTATAACTTTTCCACCATAATTTTTAATTCTATCCAGCTCATCAGGTCTGTTAGGATGTGAGTCAGTTAACAAAACCACCCATAAAAAAGAATTCATTTCAATATTATACCAAAATATTTCTATTTGGTTTAGCCGATAAACCGCCTGATAATCGTTAATCAGATACCAATCTGCCCATTATCTTATTGGATGGCTAGCAGATTACTATATTTATAATTCAATAACCGATAAGTCAAACCGTTAAGCATAATTATCCGCCCGATAAGCACCCCTAAATTTGCATCCCCCTTCAAGGTTCTTCGTACATGAATAGTACCAGGACCCTTGTACCCACACCCCCTTTATTTTCCTTTAAATAAAAAAAATAGTGGCTAAATTCACATTCCATTTCCAAATTATCAAGGATTTATAAGATCTTTCTGTTGGTGCATTTTAATTATAAAATTATAATATTAAAGTGCATTATTTTTTGTGAAGTAATGATTATAAATTGGCAAGAAAGTGGTCATTACTTTGGTGTAACTCATGAAACCACTAATGCTACTATCTACTACTAATTACCCACTAAATATTAAATTTTGTTACCACAACCATATTCTACAATTTTATTATCTCACTACCTTATTATTTATTTCATGGAAGAGATTCTACACCTATAAATAGTGGTGTTTCTTCCTTGTATCGTAGATGGGAAAATATTGTGGTGTGCATGTAAAAAGTGAAATTGGTGTAGTGAAAAAGAGATTTAAGAGAAGGAGAAAATCTAAGTCAACAACTTATTCTCTACAAAAGAGAATATTATTTTTGTTGAAGGAAGGTGTTCATTTTGGTGGAGTTTTGGACTCAACAACTTGTCCAGAGTTTGTTCGAGTCATACGACGTTGTCGGGCTGTTGTATCCTGGAGGGGACAAGTCAAGGATATTACTGCTGGACCGGTGAAGATGCTACCGCATTGGGCTTGAATCTCCTTAAAAAGAGCGAGATATCCGCGCCTCAACTTAAAGAATATTTATTTATTTTTCTTCATATTATTTTTTCAACTGTAATTACTTGTAATTTCACCAACACTTTCCATTAATTTTTTTGATATAGTTTCTTGATTATGTAATGGGAAGCACATCATATAGCAATCTCATGGAATCACAGCTCATACTCTAATTATTAGAGAAAATTTTACACTTCTTAAGAGTAACATACATAAATAGCATATCTTTATTACTGTTACAGAAATAGGCAGATTTTATAACAAATATAGCATTTAAATTTTTTAAATATAATAGCAAACTTAATTTAAACGCTAGTACTCTACTAAATAAGGGATTAAATGGGCAATTTTTATAAGTATACATTTTCTTTTTAAACTCCTATCTTTACTCTTGAAATGAAAATCTAAGCGGTTGCAATTAAATCACTTTTCACATGAGCTTCCATGACCTTCTTGCCCTCTCTCCTCCAAAATGCTACAATTTTGTACCTTTTGTCACTAATGTTGCAACTGGAAATTTATATAAGTAAATGAACAAGTTGTAACACCTTAATGTGATGTTATAAAACATGGCTTTTTTCAACGGAAAAAGGGTCAAAATTACTCATATCATTTGAAAATGGTTTAAAATTATTCTCCGTCTATCTTTTGGTCCAAAAATACACATAAAATTATTTCTATTCCTATAACTACCCCTCGTACGACAGAAAATGTGGGTTCCCCTTTTAGTGTGTTGACAACGTATTATTAGGCCACATAGCTATTTAGCTAAAACAAAATAAATAGGTGTGATTTGTGTATTTCAGTGGGTTTTATTAACATGTTTCATATATAGTAACTAAAAGAATCATGCTTCTTTCTTTGATATTGTCTAAGAAGACACGTGTGAAAAAAATAAGGAAGAAGATATAATAAATAAAAAGAAGAAGCATTAGAAGCAGACCTATAGTTGAACTCTGAAGAAAAGCAAGAGGATGGGTAATAACTTAGTATTAACATCTCATTCCATTAAGTTTACCACATTTTTAGTTCACTTTGCACAATACACATTTCGAAGCATAACATGTACGGCACCTGAGAGGTAACACATAACTTTCATAACAAAAAACACTAAATTGCAAGCTTGGAAAGAGAATAGCATAATATCTTCTAAAGCGGCTTAATAAAATTAATGGTCTAAAGCTAAGCTTTAATAAAGGGTCTTAAACTTTATGATAGTCAAATTTATATATATACACTAGTGAATTTACCGCGCTACGCGCGGTTGAAAAGATATCAGTAAATTTAAAAATAATACTTTTTATAAGTTTAGTTGTGATAGAATAGATAAAGAATTTCTTGTTTATGCATATAAATATTAACTTTATTAATAGATTAAATTACAAATACAATATTTTCATTGGATTTAGAGTTTATATGAAAAACATTTCACTTTTAAATATGTGTATGTGTATTTTCTTCTATTCAAAAAAGAAAAAGAAACATAAAATGAAAACTAAAGAAACTTTCTTTTTGTTGCTAAAGAAAGGATTACTTCATAACTAAAAGAAAAGCATATGATTCAGTTATTACATAGCAAGGAGAGATCGCATAGCGACTCTTTCCGATCTGTCATTACTGAAAGCATATAAAATAAAGTGCGGAGGTGTTTCCCAGAATATAGTGTTGTCCACTTCCATTGTTGCTAGATGCATGTGGTTCATCCATATTTTGCTAAAGCGCTAGCCACATAATTTCCTTTCCGATATATATGAGTTATCGCATCCAGTCCCACAACATCAAGAAAAAAACAACAATCAGCAATAAGATGTGAGTATTGATGTTGTTGGGAATTAAACAAATTGCATAATACCTGGGAATCTGTTTCAATTACAATTGAAAAGAGATTCTTTGTGAAAGCAACTTCCAGCCCTGCTAATGGGGCAAGCAGCTCAGCATGTAAGGCAGATGTTGCAATCGCGCTCTGTGCGAACCCCACGACCCATGAGCTCGTGTGGTCTCTAATCAGCCCCTATATACCATTGGTGTGGTTATCTGATTCAAAAGCACCATCGATGTTGAGCTTGTAAAGCATTGGAGGTGGCAGTAGCCATTTGATTGGGACTTGGTGTCTGGGGTTTGAGGAAGCTATGGTCGTGGTGAGTGATATGAATTCTGAGACTTGCAAGATGATGTTTTTTAGCAAGTAGTAGCAGATGTGTGGTTGAACAGGTTGGAGTTCCTGTTAACCCAGATGTTCCAAAGGAGGAATGGTAGTAGGGTGGAGTATATAGTAGCGTTAGGTGTGTTGATGGTGGTGTCCTTTTTACACATTTCCTTGAGCCATGTGTCAAGGTTGTGTTGTTGAGGTATGGGTATATTAAACAAAGGCCATAAGTAGCTGGATTTTATCCATGTAAAAACAAATATGGTGGATGTCTTCCATTAAATCAGGACAGAAGTGACAAAAGTTTGATTGGAGTATGTTTATTTTGTATAGAAAGTCCCTAGTAGGGAGTTTTTGGCGGAGCAGTAGCCAGAGAAAGAATTTAAACTTATTTAAGTACTTGATACGCCAAATCCAAGAGGTATTGGTAGATCTGGTCGGAGGGAGTTGGTTTGTGATCTATAGTTGAAGTAGGTAAGCTGACTTGGTGGTAAAGTTACCAAGAGCTTTTTGGTTCCAAAATGAGTGGTCTGGTTTGTGGGTTGAGAATGGAATGTATGTGAGGTGTATTTGGTCTATGATAGCAGATGGTAATATTAATGAGATCCTGTCGAGAGTCCAAGAGTGGTTGGATATGATTGTAGAGACTATGGGTTCTTCTTCCATGTGGGTGATGGGACCTTGGATGGATTTACGGAGGCCGTTGTTATTTGGTAGCCAGTTATCATTTCAGAGGTTGATGGTAGTTCCATCACCTATGCTCCAAGAGAACCCTGATTGAAAGAGACCATGGGCTTTGGTCATACTTTTTCATACATAGGAGTCAGTTGATTTTACTTGGTATATCCCTGTACATATGTATTGGATGTATTTTGCTTTGAGAACTTTAGCCCACAAAGTATTTATGTTGATGTTGAAACGCCATAGAAGCCCTGCTAGCATTGCAAATTTTTTTCATGCGTCTTTTATAGGCCCAATCTCCCAAAGTTTTTTGGTCTGGTGACTACATCCCAATTGGCAAGGTGTATCTTCCTTCTTTCAGAGGTGGAACCCCAAAGGAAGTTTTATTAAATGCGGTCGATGTGGTTTCTAGTAGAAGTTGGTAGTAGGTTGTGTTGCATGGAGTAGTTAGGGATATTGGCTAGTACTGAGTAGACAAGGGTAGTTCAGCCCGCTAGATTTAATAGCTTAGCTTTCCAACCTGATAGCTTATTATTCATTTTATCAAGAATGAATTTGCAATCTGTACCTTTAGGGAAATAAGTTGAAAGTTGAAAGCCAAGGTATTTGCCAAAACTTGTAGATGAGCAAATGTTGAGCACATTTGTTAAAACTACTTGGGTGTTCATGGGAACATTTTTGTAGAAGAAGATTTTCGATTTGGAGAAGTTTATTTTTCACCCCGACTGAAAGTACAAGGAGCTGAATATATTAATAATCGTACTGGCATTTTATATATCAGTTCGAGAAAATAAGATAAGGCTGTCAGCAAATAGTAGATGTGAAATTGGTGGTCCTGATCTACTAATCTTAACTGGTATTCAGTATTCGTTGAGGGTGGCCTGGTCAATTAGGTGGGTCAAAGATTGCATACAAAGGGGTCTCCTTGGCGTATGCCTCTCAATGGTTCGAAAGAATTTGTGGGCTTACCATTTATCATGATGGAAATGGAAGGAGACGAGATACAATTCATGATGAGGTTAATGAAAATGGCGGAAAAACCTAAATTATAGAGTGATTTACGGATGAAGGACCATTCGAGTCTATCAAAAGCTTTTTCAAGGTCTAGCTTAAGCATCATGTTGCCCGTGCAACCTGACATGTGTTGAAATTATTGGATTGCTTCTTGAACGATGATGGCATTATCAACGGCTCGCTTTTCCGGAACAAAGCTGCATTGGGTGTGACTGATTAGGTGTTTAAGGAAGGGACGAATTCTATTAACAATAATTTTAGTGATGGTTTTGTAAATAGTGTTGCAAAGACTGATTGATCTATATTATAAGATATGTTTGTGGTTCTTCACTTTTGGTATAAGAGTAACAAAGGTGTTATTAATCTCTAGAGGTATGATGGAGGAGGCAAATGCATCTTTAATTTGTAAATTTGTATTATAGCTGACTTAGTATCAGACCAGTATTTTTGGAAAAATATTGGGTGAAGACCCTCCGAACCAGGATCTTTAAGAGGTTTGAATGAATTAATGGCCCGATGGATTTTCACTTCAGAAAGGGGTCTTGGTAAGTGAAGTATGTCCTCATCGGAGAGGGCATACTCAAAAGGCGATAGTTCATGGGGGAGATTGGAACTAGACTTTAGCTCAGTGGAGTAAATTGCATGGTAGTGTTTTAGAATTATGAATTTTATCTCTTTTTGGTTATAAGTCCAGTTACCTACGGAGTCATTTAACCCTAAAATCTTATTACGTCTACGCCATTGAATAGTGAAAATATGGAAGAATTAGTGTTGGCATCTCCATTTTCAAAAATCTTCTTCATTTTTTAGGACCAAGTTGCACTGATAAGGGAGGCCGGTCTCTAGATTTTGGTGAAAGAAGATTTTACGGGCAGTATCAATATTTTGTAGTCACGCTAGTCTAGCTAGAAGAGCCTTTTTAGCTAGTGTGAAACATATTGCCAAAGGTTGACTTATTCCATTCCTGGAGATGTTTTAAAAAAACATTAGTTATGCCAATACTGGGCTATAATACCTCTAAAATCAGGGTGGCTAAATCACATTATTTTGAGGCGAAATAAGTTATTTGACCTGGTATTTTTCGAGAGAGAAAGTAGCAGAGGGCAGTGGTCTGAATGGGTTCGAGGGAGGTGAGTGATGGTAGAGTCTGGGTGTAAGCTAAGCCATAAGGGGTTTGCATGGAAACGGTTTAATCTTTCTAGAATTAGGTTACTTTTAACTTTTCTTAGGTTACTTCATGTGAATCCGGACCCAGTAAAGCCAAGGTCCATCATGTTAATTTATAGATAAGTAATCAGTGCAAATGCATGTTTTTTATTAATAGGGTTACCACCAAATTTATCTGCAACCGAAGTTATTTCATTAAAATCACCACATAAGATTCCGGGTTGATTATGGGATGCTCATAGTTGTTCTAAGTTTCCCACGGAATTTTTCTATCATTAAACCTAGTGCTGGCATAAACAATTAATAGAATTCAGGGTTGGGCTGAGAGACTAACCTGAACATTTGCATGGATCTCCTGGTTGGTAACTGCAATGGGGTCCATCTGTGCAATTTTATGTTCCCTCCATAGCATGACCATTCCACCTGAATAAACTCGTCAATTAGGGCCTCATGGGCTGATTCCTGCATTTTTGTCTCCGTAAGGCAGACCATCATTGGGTTATTCCAAGAGAGAACTACTCTGAGGTTCCTTCTAAAGTCAACTCCATTGGTTAAAAACATAAAGAAAACCAAACGACCAATAGTTAAATTCACTCACAAGTATTGAAAATCACAAACTATTCTTTTTGCCAAGCGAAGTACATATCCACATACCACTAAATGTACAATTATTTTAACTTCAATTTTAAAACAAATATTAACTTCAAATCAAGTACTCATTCATAGATATACATACAATATTCGAGCCTTAAAGAAATTTTTAAACACATTGAAAAATCCTTCAACATTCAAGAATTGCCAAATGCCCTTGCACCAACTGGACTGTGGACATTAATTTGAGAAGATTGACTAAAAAGGAAAGAAATACAAAGAGAAGGAACAATAAAAGAGAATTAAGAACCAACAAAAAGAAATAAATATAAAGAGAAGGAACAACTATGAGAGTTAAGAAATAGAAGGATGCATAGTTTTATTTGAATTTTGATAATTAAGATCTTGGTAATCCAAATGAGTTGAACCTAGTCATTGACTCAACCGGGCCAGTTAATACATTCCTACATTCTGGCTCATCTTCATGCATGTTGCTTTTCCACATAGCTTTAACATATTCCCAATTGAAATTATTGGCAGCTCTTCCTTGAAAATTAGCCTTTGACACCATATAATATGCAATTTAGCTTGTTTAAATACATATTTTAACATCTCAAATGTGAAACCAAAAAATATACAACTTAATCGCATAAGGTTCTCTTTGTCTATACATTATCAACATATATGCACAAAGATAATACTACTTTTCACCATAGATAGAGTATTCTACATATGAACCTTTTCACCAGGTGATCAATCAAAACCTCAAAGAGCTCCTATGGAAATATCACAGCCTACTAGTAAATAGGGTGTTGTTGGTTGAAAACAAAACAAAAAAGAAGAAACCGAAAAATAACTATTTCACCATCAACCGCACAACAATCAATTAAATTCAACTTTTGATAAGCATTATTATTACTCGACAATCATGTTGAGTGTTTCATATGAACAAAATAAGACAATAGTATGTTTTTATGGTCTGTCTTGTGTTCACAAGTCTCATGTGGAATGCATTGATGAATGAATTTTTGTCAAAATATAAAATGCCCTATATACCATTGTTTTTTTTATCTTGTTCACACTTTCAAAATAGTATATTTGCATTATAATTTAGTTTATAAACCTATACAAGCTTTTTCATAATTGTCCATAATTTTTAAGGACTTTAAATCAATTTCTTTCTGCATTTTATTGTATAAATATCCAATAATTATCTTTCAAATTATTTTTATGATGATTTAATCATCCAAACTTATCATTTACACCAACATGATGTTTTAAATATTTTCAGTGCATTTTTACATTTTTAAATTACATTTGCATTTCTAGGGCTAATTACACATTTTTGTAATAATAGCCCATATTCATGTATAATTATATTATTTATGCGAAAATGACTCTTTATATTTTTATAATGTTAAGTAATTATTTTTAATCATTTTAGTGCACAAATAATATTTTGTTATTTATTAATTACTTTTATAAATTATTATTTTATTAAATATTAGGTATTTAAAAACTAGTCTAAACTCCTACCTATTTTCGGACCAATTACTGGCCCAAAATTTAATACCCTAGCCCAAATAACCCCAAGCCCAAATCAATTAACCCAACCCCACAACCCGGTTGCGACCCGTTTTAACCACCCGACCCAGTTCCCCTCTAATCGTGGCCGTTGATCTCTGAGATCAATGGCCCAGATTAAACCTTTCCTTTTAATTACCACCCTCATCCCTAATCCTAATCATTTCCCACCGTCCGCTGCCCTCATATCCCACCTCCCTTCTCCCTCCTAAGAACCCTAGCCGCCGCCCCCTAAAATCTCTCATAATCCCACACGATATGGGATTCTATGGCTACCCTTTGCCATATACGGCCTCTCTTTGGTACTGGTTCTTCTTCTATACTGCTTGCCTAGACATGTAAAGCAAATCACATAAGGATCGAACCAAAATCGGTTCAAATCCTTGACTTTTCTGATATTCTGTCTACATTCATCATCTTGCGTAAGTACGCATATTTATGTATCTCTTATGGATTCTTACTTACCCTAAAATTAGGGTTTCCAGATCTCTTTTAATCGAACCAAAATAGGTTCGATTCTCTGATTTTAAGTATTATTATGTCCATATTTGTCCTATATTCTACTATGGTTTATTTTTATTATATTTTTGTTAATATTTGTCTTACCCTAAAATTAGGGTTTTCAGATTTTCTTAAATCGGACCAAAATTTGTTTGACCCTCTGATATTTAGTGCTATTTGGGTCTATATTCATCCTATGTTATTATTTTTGTGTATATTCTGGTAATATTTATTTTCCTAAAAACTAGGATTGCTTGACTTCTCTTAAATTGATTCTGAATCAATTTCGCATGTTATTCTTTCCTTTTCTTTTGAGGTTGATTGATTTTTTTCCTTGTCTGTGTGTTGAATTTTTACCACTATATAAACCCATCCCCGTTCCCCCTTTAGACAGAACTGGAATCACTATTCATTCACTAAAAGCTGAAGTTTTCTACTCTATACTTGTTCACTATTCGATTCTGTTTGGTTCTTGGCCGGCTAAAAGCCAAGGCCACCAGACTTCTACTTTTTCTGACCTCTCTTGGGTGTGAGCACTACCTGGGTTCTTAAAACCCTTGGAACTTGACACATTCAGGACGCTGGGTCCTTACTGCAATTTTTTTCTTGTTTATTGCACAGTCACTGGTTAGTTTCTAACTTTCACAATGTTTATTATGTTCTAATTAGCATGTTCTCTGAACTGCATGATCTAATGTATTTCTTTGACTCCTTTCTGCCTAATTCTGCTTGTGATTGCTAGCTTAATAATGCTTTGCACTTAGCCTAATTAATTTATACAAAATGAAGCATGCTTAGTTTAGTTAGTGATAACCTGAAAAATCTGTTTTGACTATATGCTTCAATCTATGTTCTTTGGCTAATTCTGAACTTCTAATGACCAATTTGATGTTATTAGTATGCCTTAACTTGTTTAAGACCTTTACTCTGAATGTTATATGCTCTTATGACTATGGTTATCACCCTATGTATTCTTGCCATATCCAATCTGTACCTCTGACAACTTGTGATCCTTTAAAACCAGTCTGCCTTAACTGACACTCTTTATGTTACCTGATCCTGTTTGTATTATATTGCTTAACTCCTGTGTTTGGTATAATATGATCCCTTAAGTCCTAAATTAGTTGCATTACTTGGTTTTAATAGTCTAATACCATTGCCTGTTAACTTACAATCCCATGCTCCTTGTTCCTTATCATATGTCACCCTGCCCAATGTGTAAATTTGCTTTTGAAGTTCATTATGTGATTATCTTACAAGATTGCAAATGTTTTCCAAACCTATTACCCTACTACTATTTTCACTGGTTGTTTCTTGTTTAATTCTGGGGATGGCTGAAAGCCAAAGCCCTTCCCCTAAGTCTCCTCTATCAACCTCCCTAGCGTAAGCACTGCCCTGGGTTCTTGAAGCCCTTGGGAACTCTGACACACTAGGGTCCAAGGTTCTTTGCCACCTTTTTCCTAATTGCTCAACTTTGCCCCCTCTTCTCACCTACTGGATAAACCAGTTGGTTTGTGTAAATGGCTATACCTCTGGGACTTTTGATAGCTATCGGATGTGGGCTATTTTGTGTGAATGGAGATTGTTTCTGGGCTGTTGTGAAACTGTGTTGAAGGCCTAGCTAGGCTAGGTATACATTGGGCCTGCCTTAGGCCCACTATAGCTATTCTGTAATTCTGTAATTTATTTCACTCATTGGGCTTGTAATAATATTATAATAACAATTGGGATATTAGTAAAATTGGGAATAGGGATTTATTTTAATATTTGCATGAAACGGGTAGAAATCATGTCTATAGGTGTTTACTTTGCTCGAACATGTTTTGCTATTGTGTGTGTTAGATAACCTGCCTATAGGTATTTAATTCGTTTAACATATTCTGTTTCTACATGCTAGATATCATGCCTATAGAAAATAAAATGACCAATGTCTCAATGTGCATTACAGCATATTCATTAGGTGCTACGACCATAGGGTTCTGTTAATTTATGTTCTACCAAATCTGCATTTTAGAAATCATGCTATAGGGTATAATTAGTTAATGTGTTGTTGTTATAATTGCTCATTTAGGAAACATGACTATAGGAGCTAAAATCAGTTTCAATCGCTAATCGTAAAAATCTTGCTTTAAGTTCTAAAATTGAACTTTTAACACTGTTTCGTTGCCACTATTAGAAAGCATGCCTATAGGAGCAAACTAAGTAGTTTTGAATATCTCCTGTTATTATCACTGCCAATTAGTGCGTAAATCATCTAGATAGCATGTTTATAGGTTTAATCGCTTATAACCTGTAATTAGTAGGCAACTGTGTAGTCACTTAGAAATTATACTTTGCATACAAAACTTCCTGCATGTTCGAATCCCAAGGTCACATAGAAACCATGTCTATAGGGTCCAATAGCTTTAATTTGCCTCAATCCTGAAATTGTCTAACGTTTAATGTGAAAATTTGGTCGCGTGCATTTATTGTCTAAGTGTGGAGGCTAACTTGAGCCCTTAATTGCTTTTACATGAAGTCCAACTTGTTTTGTATGTCGCCTAATTCTATCATTTATGAGCAGCCCAAGCTAAGTCTAGAAACCGTCCAAAATAAAGGTCCAAACACCTCCTGGGCCATAGGCATGGGACGGGTAGTGCACGCATAGGGCACTGTTTAGAATCAACTAATGCGCTTTAGGTAAAAGCTTAAAGATAGTAATCTGTAGCAGGAGATGATAGTCTGTGCCCGCTAAATAATACGAGTAACACCCCACCTCGAGGGAGTTACGAAGTATTATTTATGTTGCACGAGGTGATCATTTAGGCTAAAAAAGTTAGGACCCCCCATCTTGTCTTTAAACCAATTATCTGTGTTTACTCAAGGACTTTCTAATAATGATTTTTTTTCAAACTTCTTGTTTTTCTCTCTGACTATTTGACTAATTCATATAATTCAAGTTCGGTCGGGACCCACAGTTGTGGACCTCAAAAAGTGCCTAACACTTTCTTTTTGAGGTAATTTGAGCCCTTACCCGATCTTTGGTGACGCAAATTGGTTAAACCAGAGTTATTTGCAAATAGGATTCTTGGCCAAAGAGAGTGTTACACCATGTGAGTCCCAAGATGACGTATAATAAATATGAGACTTGTTAATCATGATCTTAAAGTCATAATATGATTATATATGATGTTTGGATAGAAAATATAAAGTTTGGAAAAAATCGGATTTAAATTGCAGAAAAACCGACTACGGATTTACCTTGAAGGCCTTGGAATGTAATTTTCAACGCTCTTAACCGTTCGTTCATACGACATATGGATAAAAAGATATAAGCGCCGGAAGATGGGCGAATGATAGGGTGCCAAGGTAGCACCTCTTTGACTTTTCTAAAGTTGATATATATGTCTTAACTCGTCTCTCTCTTCATTTTACATAGAACCCGACCATAGAACACCATAGAACCTGTCCTTGAGCTCTCTAATAGTGTTTCAAAGAATACTAACATCCCGGGTACGAAATCGAGAAGCGATAACATCAGAACGATCCATACGACGTAAGTATCACTATATCGCCTCTCCTTTTCTTTGTAGTTTGGGTTTTAGAATGTATTTAATAGTTAATAAAATATCTAATTTCTGTATTTAAGTATTTAAATATCAACGAAGGTTGATAAATTCTTTTCTTAATATTTAGAACTCATGGGACGGTGATCGGAAGTCGTGAGTTTGATTAATTTCACTTTTAGTGGACTGTTTTGTAATCTACCCGTGTTGGCTTATTGTTCTGCTGATTTATGGAGTTTGGAAGGATGAAGGGCATGGAGAAATGCCACATGTGGTAGGGTAGTAGGCTGGTCGCTCGTTGTTGCAATTTCAGGTTAATTGATAACTTATTGATTGGGTATGTTATGGTATATTTGGGGGTTTTGTTGTATTAAAGGTCCCGAATTGTAGTTGGGTTATTTTTGAGCTGTTGATTGTATTGTGTTTGTATCTCTCCTATAGTAGGCTTGATTGAGCAGTGAAATCAGGGGAAATGCTACCCGTTTTATTTTAGAACCGAGTTATCATTTGAGATACGTGATATACCACCGCCATCTAAGTTGTACACGTATTTATTTGTTATAGGGTTGGCACGCTTAGATGTCGTAAGCTTGTTGTTGAGTGCATTGACGACTTGAGGTATGTTAAGGCTATCCATTCTTTCTTTTTGGCATGATCCATATGATACAAATGAAACGAGCAAATGTACAACTTTCAAAAATGACTCTATTCATAGAAATACTAGGGGTATCTATGTTCTTGATTCCCCATGTGTCCTATTATTATATCTTCTATTCATGGGTCTCAGAAAAATACGTAAGTTGCTAAAGTTTATCCGAAGGCATATTGATTTTATAACATTCCAAGAGATCTTATTGACTTACTTCCTTATGCATTGCATTCATTTATACATGTACATTGACCCATGACCAGATGGCGTTTTATATATATATATATATATATATATATATATATATATATATATATGAGATATGGGGAAAGGTTATGGCATTATATATGCACCACCACCACCTGATCAGCTTGTATACGTTTATGATTTTGCCCATAGAGTCTGAGATGATATGATGGGATGCCCTCAGAGGCTTGATGATGTTATGTACGTATATACCTATGCATGATATGACATTTATACGCATACGCATGAAATTATAAATATTTTCATGATTCACAGAGCTATTCAGACTTACAGGTTGAGTTCTTTACTCCATGTTTCTTTCATGTCTATTATATACTAATTTTTATACCTTATATACTAGGTACATTATTGGTACTGATGCCCTTATTGCCTGAGGGCCTGCGTTTCATGCCACAGGTATAGGTAGACATGCTGACGGTCCCCCATCTTAGGATCCTTGCTCAGCGAGAGTTGGTGTGCTCCATTTGATCCAGAGCTGCTATTGAGTTTTGGTACGATACTTTTGTATACATATGGGTATGACGGGGCCCAGTCCCGTCCTCTATACAGTTGTACACTCTGTTAGAGATCTGTAGACAGTCATGTATAGTTGGATAGTATATGTCCTTGTCGGCTCGCCCTACCGTATATATATGTATGTATGTCTTTTGGGCATAGCTTCCTACGTATGTTGTTCATATAAATCAATAGTTTATTTCCAGACATTAGGCATGACCTACACTTATTTCATGTTTATATCTTAGACATATGCTTAGGGGTGTTCTATAGGTAGCACTCGGGCACTCGTCACAGCCCATTGGCATTGGTCGTGAAAAAAGTGGTATCAGAGCAGTTCCATCCTAGGTCTGTCTACAGACTGTGTCTAGTAGAGTCTTGTTTATGAGTGTGTTGTGAACCACACTTATAAACAGGAGGCTACAGGACATATAGGATGTTACCCTCCCTTCTTATTTTAGATCGTGCGATATAAGAATTTATTTTCCTAACGGTATGTTATGTTTTCAGTGATGCCCAAGAAGGCTACAACTGCCCAGAAGGGCAAGTCCGTAGATAATGAGACTACAAGTAGAGTGCCAAGAGTTACCAGGGCTCAAGGAGAGTCACATAATGAGACTCCATCTCAGACTTCATATATCCTATCCTATCCGAAGGAGATCTGAGGGGCACCAGCTCCAGCGCTAGCCCCAGTACCCCCAATTCCTCAGCCAGATACACCGGGTCAGGAGATGAGAGATGCTATTCAACTATTGACTCGATTAGTGGCCGCACAGGCTCGGCGCCAGGAGGTAGGTATCGGTCATACAGATAGGGCCACCAGCGTGAGGGTTCGTGATTTCATTAATTTGGACCCTCCGATATTCATTGGAGCAAATCCAAACGAGGACCCTCAGGTATTTATCGATAAGATGCAGAGGACTTCGAGGGTAATGAAGGCCACTACGACTGAGTCAGTTGAGCTAGCTTCCTATAGACTTCGGGATGTTGTAGTTAATTGGTACGAGTCTTGGGAGTTGTCTAGAGGTAAGGATGCCCTTCCAGCAGTATGGAAGGAGTTTACACAGGCTTTGCTTCATCATTATTTGCCACCAGAGCTTAGACGGGCCAGAGTTGATAGGTTCTTAACCTTTCGACAGGGTAATATGAGTGTTCGGGAGTACAGCCTTCAGTTTGTTTCTTTGGCTAGGTATGCTCCCACAATTGTAGCTAAGATGGAGGATCGGGTTCACCAGTTCGTGATAGGGTTGGAGTCGCACCTGCTTAATGACTGTATATCGGTCTCACTTCATCCAGGCATTGATATTTCTCGTATTCAGGCATACACTCAGGGTGTAGAGGAGCGTAAGCAGAAGCATAGGGCCGATCGTGAGCATGATAGGGGCCAGAGTAAGAGAGCGAGACTTTCAGGTCCTTTTGGTGAGTTTCGAGGTGGTCAGAGACAACAATACCCTCGGTATCCAGCCCAGCCATCGACTAGTGCACCCCCTCAGTCTGCCGGTAGGAGATTTGATCGTTCCACATATTCAGGGCCCAGTCAGAGTTACAGGGCCTCTAGTTCTCAGTATAGGGGTGAGTCAAGTCTGATGAGGCAACCCTTTCCATGATGTGCTCAGTGTGGTAAGCAGCATGCCGGGCAGTGCCTTATAAGGTTGGGTGTTTGTTATACCTGTGGTTATCCAGGCCACGTTTTGAGAGATTGTCTGACGAGAGGTGTGCAGGTATAGTTCAGCCAACGAGATCTGTAGCCAGTTCATCATCATCAGTACGCCCCCTGGGCAAGGTTCACAGGCACCAGCTGGTCGTGGTAGAGGCAGAAGTGGAGCATCTAGCTCGAGCGGTCCTCAAAATCTTATCTATGCCTTAGCGGGTCGACAGGATCACGAGTCATCACCTGATGTTGTTACAGGTATATTATCAGTCTTTTCATATGATGTATATGTAT
This sequence comes from Nicotiana tomentosiformis, assembly GCF_000390325.3. Lineage (NCBI taxonomy): Eukaryota > Viridiplantae > Streptophyta > Magnoliopsida > Solanales > Solanaceae > Nicotiana > Nicotiana tomentosiformis. The sequence goes on along the minus strand of NC_090823.1, from coordinate 21,254,306 downwards.
TGATTGATCCATGTTCCACCTTATCCTACGTCACTCTGTTGGTTGCTAGTAAGTTTGGGATAGAACCTGAGTTGATTGAATCTTTTGAGGTGTCTACACCTGTTGGGGACCCAGTGATAGCTAGACGGGTATATAAAGACTGTATAGTAGTAGTTCATAGTCGTTCTACAACATCAGACCTAATTGAGTTAGATATGGTGGAATTTGATGTTATAATGGGTGTTGATTGGTTGGCTTCTTGTTATGCTAACGTTGATTGTAGATAAAAGATGGTTCGGTTCTACTTTCCAGGGGAGCCAATTCTGGAGTGGAAAGGTAATACTGCATTGTTAAGAGGTAGGTTTATTTACTATCTCAAGGCAAGGAAGATGATTAGAAAGGGCTATATTTATCACTTAGTTCGGGTACAGGATGTGAAAGCAGAGTCACCGACTCTTCAATCTATCCCAGTAGTTAATAAATTTCCCGATGAGCTTCCAGGCCTTCCGCCGTAGAAGGAGATTGAGTTTGCTATTCACACATTACCAGATACTCAACCGATATCTATTCCTCCTTATAGAATGGCACCTGCAGAGCTGAGAGAGTTGAAAGAACAACTGAGGGATTTGCTTGAAAAAGGCTTTATCAGAGCCAGTACATCACCGTGGAGAGCACCTGTGTTATTTGTGAGAAAGAAAGATGGTTCCTTGCGGATGTGTATTGATTACAGACAGTTGAATATGGCGACGATCAAGAATAAGTACCTGTTCCCGAGGATTGATGATTTATTTGATCAGTTGCAGGGTGCCAGGTGTTTCTCAAAGATAGACTTGAGGTCATGGTACCATCAGGTAAGGGTTAGAGAGAAGGATATTTCGAAGACAGCATTCAGGACCAGATACAGGCATTTTGAGTTTCATGTTATGTCGTTCGGTTTCACCAATGCCCCAGCAGTATTCATGGACTTGATGAACCGTGTGTTCAAACCCTTTCTAGATCTGTTCGTGATTGTATTTATAGATGATATTTTGGTTTATTCTCGTTCAGAGGCTGAGCATGTAAATCATTTGTGTACTGTGCTCACAGTTCTACAAGAAAGGAAGTTGTACTCAAAATTCTCCAAATGTGAATTTTGTAGCTTTCCTTGGACATATTATTTCAGGTGAGAGTATTCAGGTTGATACACAGAAGATTGAGGCAGTGAAGACTTGTCCTAGACCCATGACACCGACAGAGGTTCGTAGCTTGCTGGGTTTGGCAGGTTATTATAGGAGATTTGTAGAGGGTTTTTCTTCTCTTTCAGCACCATTGACAAAGTTGACTCAGAAGGCAACCAAGTTTTAGTGGACTGATGCTTGTGATCAGAGTTTCCAGGCATTGAAGGACAGATTGACTTCAGTGCCGGTTCTGACACTTCCAGAAGGGACCGATGGTTATAATATATATTGTGACACTTCGGGCGTTGGATTGGGTTGTGTATTGATGCAGCATGGTAAGGTTGTCGCTTACGGTTCTAGATAACTAAGAAACCACGAGAAGAATTACCCGACCCACGATTTAGAGTTAGCCGCGGTGATTCATGCACTAAAGATGTGGAGGCACTATTTATATGGTATTCATGTTGATATCTATACGGATCATAAGAGCCTTCAATATATCTTCAAGCAAAAGGAATTGAATTTACGCTAAAGGAGATGGTTGGAGCTACTGAAAGACTATGACGTTGATATTTTATACCATCTGGGGAAGGCGAATGTAGTAGCTGATGCTCTCAGCCATAGATGTATAGGTAGCCTGTCATATTTATATGTAAAGAAGTGTGGGATAGCCCATAAGATTCATCAACTAGCTAGTCTTGGAGTTCGATTACTGGACTCAGGTGATACCGGAGTTACTATTCATGACATGGTAACATCTTCTCTAGTAACTGAAGTGAAGGAATGCCAGTATGAAGATCTTGTGCTAGCTCACTAAAGAGATGCAACCCCTCAAACAGAGAAGACAACATTTGAGATTACAGGAGATGGAATCCTTAGATATCGAGGTCGATTATGTGTTCCTGATGTGGAAGGGTTGCGCCAGCAGGTTATGGGAGAAGCTCATTATTCTCGTTATTCTATTCATCTAGGAGCGACAAAGATGTATCATGATATCAGGGGAATATACTGGTGAAACGGAATGAAGAAGGATAGAACAAAGTTTGTTGCTCAGTGCCCTAATTATCAGCAGGTTAAGATTGAGCATCAGAAACCCGGTGGATTATTGCAGGCTATAGAGATTCCGACTTGGAAATGGGAAGTGATTAACATGGATTTCATTATAGGCTTACCTTGTACCCAGCGTAAGTTCGATTCTATATGGGTTATTATTGATAGACTTGCAAAATCAGCCCATTTTCTGCATGCCAGGACTACATATTCAACAGAGGATTATGCAAGGCTTTACATTAGGGAGATAGTATGACTTCATGGTGTCCCTATATCTATTATTTCAGATAGAGGTGCTCAGTTTATAGCTAATTTCTAGAGGTCCTTCCAAAAAGGATTGGGAACTCAGGTAAGTCTTAGTACATCATTTCATCCCCAGACAGACGGTCAGGCTGAGCGTACTATTCAGACACTGGAAGATATGCTATGGGCTTGTGTGATGGACTTCAGGGGTAGCTGGGATGATCATCTTCCACTTATTGAGTTCGCATATAATAATAGCTATCATTCCAGCATTCAGATAGCTCCATACGAAGCTCTTTACGGACGGAAGTGTAGGTCTTTTATAGGATGTTCGAGGTTGGGGAAACTAAGTAGGACCAGAGTTGGTACAACAGGCAGTTGAGAATATTAAGCTTATAAGGGAAAGGATATTAGCAGCAAAGAGTCGTCAAAAGTCCTATGCAGATAATCGACGATGAGACTTGGAGTTTTAGGTAGACGATTGGGTATTCCTAAAGGTATCACCGATGAAAGGCATTATGAGATTCGGTAAGAAAGGAAAGCTTAGCCCTCGGTACATTGGACCTTATAAGATTATACGCAGAGTAGGCCAAGTAGAATATAAGTTAGACTTACCTTCCAAATTTGAGTCTGTACATACAGTCTTTCATGTGTCTATGCTCTGCAAGTGTATTGGAGATCCTTCTAGAGTCGTTCTAGTTGACGATGTTCAGGTCACAGAGCAGCTATTATATGAGGAAGCTCCCATTGCTGTACTAGATAGACAAATTCGGAGATTGAGAACTAAGTACGTAGCTTCAGCTAAAGTACTTTGGAGGAACAAGAATGTGGAGGAGATGACTTGGGAAGCTGAGAAGACATGAAGTCTAGGTATCCTCACTTGTTTCCGCTTCCAGAGGAGGATCGGACTGAGACATCACAGCCTTTAGGTACGTATATGGTACTTGATTCTTATGTTAGATATTGTCATTGGTCATGTGAGGCCATTGGTGTTATTGATGATTGTGGCCTTGTGTGGCTTTGTGTTGTTGGGTTTTCTATCTAACAGGTTGGTAGTAGTATCGTTATAGAGGTGACTCTGCCAAAATTTTCTATAGATCTCTGGGAGTTTAACATTCGAGGATGAATGTTTCTAAGGGGGGGAAGATTGTTACACCATGTGCATCCCACGGTGACGTATAATGAATATGAGACTTTTTAATCATGATTTAAATGATTTTAAAGTCATAATATGATTATATATGATGTTTGGATAGAAAATATAAAGTTTGGAAAATCGGATTAAGTTGCAAAAAAACCGTCTACGGATTTGCCTTGTAACATAGATTTTTGAGAAATATATTTTGTGTGCTATATGAGGTCTTTTTAAGACATATTATATACCAAATTGAAGGCCGTGGAATGTAGTTTCTAACACTCTTAACCGTTCATTCATACAACATCTGGATAAAAAGATATAAGTACCGGAAGATGGGCGAATGAAAGGGTGCCAAGCTAGCACCTCTTTGACTTTTCAAAAGTTGATATATATGTCTTAACTCGTCTCTCTCTTCATTTTTACATAGAACCCGCCCATAGAACACCATAGAACCTGTGTTTGAGCTCTCTGATAGTGTTTCAAATAATACTAACATCCCGGGTACGAAATCGAGAAGTGATAACATCAGAACGATCCATACGACGTAAGTATCGCTATATCGCCTCTCCTTTTCTTTGTAGTTTGAGTTTTGGAATGTATTTAATAGTTAATAAAATGCCTAATTTCTGTATTTAAGTGTTTAAATATCAAAGAAGATTGATAAATTCTTTTTCTAATATTTAGAACTCACGGGACAGTAATCGAAAGTCGTGAGTTTGATTAATTTCACTTTTAGTGGACTGTTTTGTAGTCTACTCATGTTGGCTTATTGTTATGCTGATTTATGGAGTTTGGATGGATGAAGGGCGTGGAGAAATGCCACATGTGGTACGGTAGTAGGCTGGTCGCTCGTTGTTGCAATTTCAGGTTAATTGATAACTTATTGATGGGTAAGTTATGGTATATTTGGGGGTTTTGTTGTATTGAAGGTACCGAATTGTAGTTGGGTTGTTTTTGAGATGTTGATTGTATTGTGTTTGTATCTCGCCTATAGTAGGATTGATTGAGCAGTGACATCAGGGAAAATGCTGCCCGTTTTATTTTAGAATCGAGTTATCATTTGAGATACGTGATATACCACCGCCATCTAAGTTGTACACGTATTTCTTTGTTATAGGGTTGGCACGCTAGATGTTGTAAGTTTGCTGTTGAGTTGCATTGACGACTTGAGGTATGTTAAGGCTATCCATTCTTTCTTTTTGGCATGATCCATATAATATAAACGAAATGAGCAAATGTACAATTTTCATAAATAACTCTATTCATAGAAATACTAGGGGTGCCTATGTTCTTGATTCCCCATGTGTCCTATTATTATATCTTCTATTCATGGGTCTCAGAAAAATACGTAAGTTGCTAAAGTTTATCCGAAGGCATATTGATTTTATAACATTCCATGAGATCTTATTGACTTACTTCCTTATGCATTGCATTCTTTTATACATGTACATTGACCCATGACCAGATGGCGTTATATACGCGTATATTTTTTTTATATATATATATATATATATATATGAGATATCAGGAAAGGTTATGGCGTTATATACGCACCACCACCACCTGATCAGCTGGTATACGTTTTTGATTTTGCCCACAGAGGCTGAGATGATATGACGGGATGCCCTCAGAGGCTTGATGATGTTATGTACGCATATACCTATGCATAATATATAACGTTTATACGCATACACATGACATTATAAATATTTTCATGATTCACATAGCTATTCAGACTTCCAGGTTGAGTTATTTACTCCATGTTTCTTTCATGTCTATTATATACTAATTTTTATGCCTTATATACTCGGTACATTATTCGTACTGACGCCCCTATTGCCTGGGGGTTTGCGTTTCATGTCACAGGTGCAGGTAGACATGCTAACGGTCCCCCATCTTAGGATCCTTGCTCAGCAAGAGTTGGTGTGCTCTATTTGATTCGGAGCTGCTATTGAGTTTTAGTACGATACTTTTGTATACATATGGGTATGACGGGGCCCAGTACCGTCCTCTATACAGTTGTACACTCGGTTAGAGGTCTGTAGGCAGTCATGTATTGTTGGATAGTATGTGGCCTTGTCGGCTCGCCCTACCGTATATATATGTATGTATGTCTTTTGGGCATAGTTTCCCACGCATGTTGTTCATATGAAACAATAGTTTATTCCCAGACGTTAGGCATAACCTACACTTATTTCATGTTTATATCTTAGACATATGCTTAGGGGTGTTCGATAGGTAGCACTCGGGCACTCGTCACAGCCCATCGGCATGGGTCGTGACAGAGAGGTGCCAACTTATTTTCTATTTTCCCTCTTTAAATAGATGCATTTTTGCTTTATAGCTGTATTATGACCTTTCCGATTAAATAGTTTGGGTCCGGAGAGATTTTGGAATGAATTGAGACACTTAGTCTCATAATGAAAAGCTTAAGTTGGAAAAAATCAACCGGATATTGATTTATGTGTAAACGACCTCAGATTTGAATTTTGATGATTCCAATAGCTCTGTATGGTGATTTTGAACTTAGGAGCGTGCTCGAAAAATTATTTGGAGGTCCGTAGTGAAATTAGTCTGTGGTATATTTTAGGACTTTTCGGTATATTGGGTTGGGGTCTTGGGGTCCCGGGTGAGTTTCGGATGGTTAACGGATCAAATTCGGACTTAAGAAAAATGTTGGAACTGCTGCCTCTGATGTGATCGCACCAGCGAGGGTCTTGACCGCAAGTGCGATGCCGCAGGTGCGGCGGGGTTGGCGCAGATGCAGGACTGGTGATGGTCTGGTTCTTCGCAGGTGCGGCGAATTTTGTGCAAAAGCGCGACCGGAGATGTGGTCCTAGGCATCATAGAAGCGATCATGGCTGGCCAAGCTGTTCTCGCAGAAGCGAGATTTTTCTGCAGAAGCGAGGGTCGCAGGTGCGACCTCTTGTCCGCATCTGCGAAAGTGCTGGACAAAACCCTTTAAGTTCGAGGGTTCGATATTTTCACCCATTTTCGTATTTTGGAGCTCGGTTTGGACGATTTTGGAGAGGAAATCATCGAATCTTCAAGAGAAATCGAAGGAAATTCCTATAATTTCATAAAAATGAATTTTTGAGTTTTGAAATCGATTTGGAGTCGGAATTGAGTGAAATTAGTATGGTTGAATTTGTAATTGGATGGGTTGTCGAATTTTGTGAGCTTCGTCGGATTCCGAGTCGTGGTCCCCATGAGCAGCTTTTGATTTAATTTCAGATTTTTATTGAAAAATTAGTATTTCCTTATGGAATTGATTACAATAATTGGTATTGACTTAATCAACTTAATTGTGGCTAGATTCGAGCCGTTTAGAAGTTGATACGTGCAGAATGGGATTTCTGGAGCATTGTTTAGCTTGCTCAATATTGGATTCGTCTTGTTCGAGGTAAGTAACTCTTCTAATCTTGGAGCTGAGGGTATTAACCCTGAATATACGTATTATGTGAATTGTTTGGAGGTGACGCACATGCTAGGTGACGGACGTGTGGGCGTGCACCATAGAAATTTTGACGTAATTAGTTCCGTAAAATTTTGTAGTCAAATAATCTTGGCATTTTCTATGTAGTTTTATGTGTTAAAGAAATTGAGCTGAGAATCATATTAAAAATTATGTCGAGGCTATGTGCCAGTATTATTGAAACCCACAGAGGTCATATTGCTCTTGAATTATTTGTTTAAAATGAAATTTCATACTCAGTCATGTTCATTCATTTCATATCATCTCTCAGTCTTTGTTGCTATTTATTGATTCATCATATCATCATTTTGGGCTAGTTTCATGACATTGTGAGCCCGAAAGACTGGAGAGATTGATGACTGAGTGAGGCCGAGGGCCTGATTGTGAGCATAATTATGGGATCGGGCTGCACGCTGCAGCAGACCATATTGACTTTATATACTTTATTATTATGTGGATCGGGGTTGCCAGCCTGCAGCAGGCCTTATAGGCTTTATTATAGCACGTGAGTTGTCCGTGCGGATACATGAGTTGTCCGTACGGATACATATATTGATACTATAGCATGTGAGTTGTCCATGCAGCCCGTGAGTTATCCGTGCAGCACGTGAGTTGTCTGTGCAGATTATAGCGCTTGGGCTGAAGGAGCCCCTCCGGAGTCTGTACACACCCCCAGTGAGCGCATGTACATACTGAGTGCGAGTGCCGAGTACCGAGTGCCAAGCGATTGGGAGAACTGAGTGACTGTAAGGACGGAGTGACTGTGAGGATTGAGTGACTGAGAGGACTGAGTGAAATGATACTCTGAGAGTATGCATATGATTTTATCACTGAGTTGCATCGCATTAACTTGCACATTTGACATACATGCATAGAGATGCATTTTTCTCATGTTGTACGGTATCACGTCATTTATGACTTCTCATACATTTTTGGCATATGGACATAGTGATGCATTTTCTACTAGTTATCTGGAAAGAAAATGAGACATCTTATTTATTGTTGAAAGGATTTTTTGAAAAAATTACTGTTTTTCAAACTTACTTATATTTTTGGTAAACTATTTGGATTTTCACTGATACACTGGAAAGGCATAACTATTTTCAGAAATCATGATGTAGCTGAGCATTTATTCTTTGAGTTACTTCTTTTACTACTCGCTTTATGTTGTTATGAACAGTTGTTGGTTATTGGTGGTGGACCCGACCTTGGTCGTCACTACTTTCAACCTAAGGTTAGGTTTGTTACTTATTGAGTACATGTGATCGGTTATACTCATACGTCACTTCTACACCTTACGTGCAGATGTTGGCTGCTGATGTTGCTGTGTTCGTTGGGAGCTGCATCTGAAGATGTACTTGCGTTCCGGTTGTTGCTGCCTCTTGTTCATGGTAGCCTTAGATTCATAAAAACTCAGTTTATGTACTTTTCAAACAGATGATATATTACTCCATACCAGCTTTGTATACTCTATTCTTAGAAGCTCATGATGTGTACTACCAATTCGTGGGGAATATATAAGATTCAGATTTTTTTTCTTTACTTAAATTGCTTTAATAATAAATATTATTTGAATTGGATAGTTGATAATTGACTTACCTAGCGGGTTGGGTTAGGTGACATCACGACTAGTTGGATTTTGGGTCGTGACACATACATACACAAAATATGCAAAATATTAATATTGCCTTTTTTCCCCTACATCCTTAAAAGAAATAAAGTAGTTAACTTTACATAGTAATCTTTTTATTTATATTGGTAAGACTTACTTCAAGTTAATAAAATGTTAGCCGTTTATCTATAATAATATGTTTGATGTTGTTTTAAGAAATATTATTTAATATTATGAAGATTTGACTAGTTTAAGTCGACGTTCTAAAATATATCCACTTTTAAAAATTAAACAGTCTTCTTTCTTTTTTTTTTTTACTAGAAATTTGTACTTTTTATTTTTTCTACAAATTTCAATATTTTTTAAGCGAAAATAAAATCATAAAATTTACTATTAAAAATTTCTGGACCTCAAAATTTTGAGGGCCTTAAAGCTAAAGCTCTATTAAACCTCCTTTAAGCCGCCCCTGAATACCTCCGAGATCAACCAAGTTTATTTGTGTAAAGTTCTTTCCTTAAGGATTAGGCTACCTTCCCGCAGTTGTTTGCTCAGAAATAATATGCCAACTATTTTTGGACGATAAATAAGCTTAAGAAGTTTTACCTCCCGATATGTTCTAAAATGTCATTTATCTCCCAGCAACGTTCCTTTACTTACTTTGGGTATGATGTTTTGTCGCTTGATCTCTTGCGAGCCTCGTCAATAGAGGCGTATTTACGATTTAAACTCTATTAATTTAACTTTTAGTGTTCTTAGCCTTGAACTCATTATTTTTTCAAAGTTACGAGCTTATATTTACTACTCCCTCCGTTTCAATTTAGATCATGTAAGTTTGACTTGCCACAAAGATTAAGAAAACAGAAGACTTTTGAAACATGTGGTCCTAAAAGGTTGAGAGGCAAAAGCTTCGCGGGGCCATAATATTTGTATGGCTATAAAAACTTCCCATTAAGGGTAAAGTGGGTAAAATGAAAAGTTTAAGGTTAACTGTTTCTAAAAATAGAAATGTGTCATTTTTTGGAACGGACTAATAAGGAAAATATGTCATTTAGATTGAAATGGAAGGAGTACTAACTGTTGGGAAAAATAATATTCCGCCCAGGAATAATATCCACGGTAAATAATAATAACACAGGAGAGTAACAACGACACCAAATCTTTTAACGGTGTAAAATATAATACTCGAGGTGAGTAATATAATTATACTATAATATTACAACTTGGTAGTATCAAGAGACTACTACACCTTCAAAAGAAATAACACTCTTTATTTTAAATACCTCTGTCACGTCCTTAGTTGTTAACTAAGTACACGAGCGGCACTTGACAACTCGCTTGTGATCTTGCATAACCTGCTCACATTCTTGCTATGCCAAATCAGCCTTGCCACACTCAAGATCGCTAAGAGAATGGTAAGAAGAACACAAGAGAATTATCAAGGGTAGCTTTTGTATTAGAGAGAACTTAATAGTTTTGCTTGATGAATTACAAATGAATGACCCCCTTTATACACTAGTCTCCTAGGGGCTAGTGATTAAATAATAATTATTACACAAGTCCCTTATTATTTACAAGTAAGACCCCTCTCTAGAATTCTCTACATAGCTAGAATCTTCCAAGGATTTTCCTAGCAAATTCATAGGGTTCTAGGGTCTTCCTAGAGAAACCTCTATATTTCTCTAGAACTTTCCTACAAGTTCTAGCCTCTTTCCTATGTAAGCTTTCCATATGGCAAAAATTTATGCCAAGTGGCACCTACGTGGTATGATGATGTGGCGAGTCATGACACCTCACTACAATATTACTCTCACCCTCTACTTATCTCACATACTACAATCTGTGAATTACTCTCTCTACGCTCTATTGTGCTTTCTGATTTTGGTGTACTTGAAATGAATAGCGAAGCCTCCTTTTATAGCAGTGAGGAACCGTTCCTCCAACCAATCAAAGGGCTGGATTTACAATTTGCATATTGCAAATTCCGTAACTTGTTCCACCGTTCAAAACCAATTGCACATATTGGTTTTGCTATTAGTTTTGCTGTTATTGCAACTTGTTATCATTTTTTTCTCTTTTTCTTTTACATCCTCTTAGTTATATGGGCAGAAACGGATCCAGGATATCAAGAGGATGGGTGCACTATTGTGAAAAAAGTATATCTAGAATTTACATTTGACGGGTTTAACTTTAGTCTCTTCTTACCATGAACCCATTACACTTTTGAAATTATAGGTTCAAAATTATATTCTTTTTGAAAATTTTAGTAATTTTCACATATATATCTATACTCCTTGCCGAATCAAGACCGTTCAGAGTGGGATTTGAACCGCCACTTTCATTTGTAGAGGTGCACTTAATAATAATTTCATTTTAGGAGTCTCTGAGCATGGGTTCACACACATATATTTAAATAATTTTGAAGAAATATAGCATTATTATATATGGTTTAGGGAGAGGAATATGGGTTCATGTGAACCCATATCCATCAGCCTAGATACGCCTTTGTATATGGGTCCCACAAATTTTCCCCTTAATTTTGATTTTCTTTTTTATTCTAATTCTTGATCTCAACCTCTGAAAATCTTCAAACTTAAGTGGCTTTGTGAAAATATCCACAACTTGATCATGCGACTATTCCATGCCCGTGGGGCTTGCTTTAATCCATATAAGGCTTTCTTTAACCGCAATATTTTATCTTCAATGTATTTAACCATAAAGCCCAATGGTTGTTCAACATAGACTTATTCTTCAAGATAACCATTCAAGAAGGCTGACTTGACATCTAGTTAATGGATCTTCCACTTTATTTGCGCTGCTCAAGAGATCAGCAAACGAATCATCTCCATGTGGGCAACATGTGCATAGATTTCTTCATAGTCAATGATGTGCCTTTGCTTGTAGCCTTTAGCCACAAGTCGTGCTTTGTATCTCTCCACATCTCCATCAGTATTCTTCTTTGCCTTGTATACCTATTTCATTTCAATTGCTCGATAACCATTGGGAAGAGTTTTTAACTCCCAAGTGTTGTTCTTCTCTATTGACTAGATCTCCTCCTCCATGGATTGTCTCCACCTTTTGTCTGTAGTAGCTTTATCAAAGTTCATTGGTTCACTATCAGCAAAGAGACAATATAAAAAATCAAAATTAGTAACTTCTTCTGAGTTATCATAAAGCTCATGAATACTCCTCGTCCTTTGCGGTTGTTCATTTGAACTTTCTTGAGAAGAAGGAGATGCAACATTAGTTGGTGAAGAAGGTGGAGTTACATCTTGCACAGGTTCCACGGTCTCCGATTTTTCTTCATCACCAAAGTATGGAAGAAAATCATATGAAGTTTCTTCCTGAGCTTCCCAATTCCATGCCAATTCTTCATCAAATTCAACATCACGACTCAGCACCACCTTGCCGTTGCTTGGGTTGTATAACTTGTAGCCTTTTGAACTCGTATCATAGCCAACAAATACATGCTTGACACTTCGATCGTCAAGCTTCGCTCTCTCTTGCTATGGTATATGGGCATATGCTATGCTCCTACAGATTCTCAAATGCTTGATACTTGGCTTTCTTCCACTCCATGCTTCTTAAGGAGTTTAATCTCTAACATTTCTTGTTGGAGACCTGTTGCTCAAATAAGTTGCACAAGAAACAGCTTCGGTCCAAAATTCCTTGGGCATACTTTTAGCTTTCAACATTCATCTAGCCATATTAAGAATCGTTCGATTCTTTCTCTCTGCAACTCCATTTTGTTGGGGTGAATAAGGTACTGTTAGAGGACGGCGAATCCTATGAGACTGACAAAAGTCATTAAATTCTTTTGACATGAATTCGCCTCCTCTATCGGACCTTAAAGCTTTTATTTCATAGCCACTTTCTTTTTCCACAATTACTTTGAATATTTAAAAGCAGCAAAAGCTTCAGATTTTTAGTTCAAGAAATAAACCCAAGTCTTTTTACTAAAGTCATCAATGAATCGCAGAAAGTATTTACTTTTACCAAAGAAAGGTGGATTGATTGGCCCACACACATCAGTGTGAATAAGTTGGAGTGGCAGGGTTGCTCTTGACATGGACTCCTTCGGAAAACTCCTCCTTGCATGTTTTCCAAGAACACAAGCTTCACACAATTGATTGGGATGGTTGATTGATGGTATCCCATGAACCGTGTTCCTTTCTCCCATTGATTTGAGCGCTTCAAAATTCAAGTGCCCAAATCGCATGTGCCAACACTATGATTCATCTTGCACGTTAGCCTTCAAACACTTTGCATCGATTGTCTTAAGATTCAAAGAAAATAAATTATTCTTTGCCATATGAACTTTATCAATTAGAATTCCACTTAAATCTCTAAGCCAAAAATGTATATTTTTCATGTGGATCTCATATTCCCTTTTAAGAAGTTGGCACAAACTCAAAATATTTTTAATTTTGGCACATAATAAACATCTTGAATTAACTTGTGGCCACCATTTTTACAGGAGATCAGAATCGTACATATCCCTTCGATTTGAATCTTTGAGGTATCTCCAAAAGACATATTACCTCTCACCGACTTTTTGATCTCGACAAACTTGTCTTTGAATTCACACATATGATTGCTTGCTCCATTGTTCAAATACCACAAGCTACGATCATCCATGTCTTCTTCTTTAAGTGCCAACAACAATGTTGACTCATCTTCTTCTTTCTTGTTATCAACAAGGTTAGCTTTCTCTTCAACATTGCTACGACAATCCCAAGAGTAATGGCCTAATTTATGACAGTTATAACACTCAATTTTTGTCTTGTCATACCTTTGTCCTTTATTTTCTTGATAATAGCCACGTCCTCTTCCTCCTCTTTGTCCACGACCACGACCTCTGAATGTTTGGTGGATTTTAACTTCATTGTTGAAGTTATTACTAATAATTCTTCATGTTCCATGACCGTCACGACCTCATCCTCATCCATCCCCTCGATAGCTTATTTCACCTCCATAATCCTTAAAGGATGCCTGCGTTTTAAGAAGTTGCTCCAACAACACTTCTTGTTTCCTCTTGATCTTTTCTTCATGGGCCTGTAAAGAACCATCCAATTGCTCCACATCATTGAGTCTAAATCTTTAGACTCCTCAATAGCACACACCACAAAATCAAATTTAGGTGTTAAAGTGCGAAGGATCTTTTCTACCACACAGACATCTTCCATGTCCTCCCCGTATCTTCTTAATTGATTTACAATAGCCTTCGCTTTTGAATAATAATCTAAAATGCATTCAGATTTCTTCATTTTTAAAACTTCAAAATCAGCCCTTAGAGTTTGAAGTTTTACCTTCCTCACTTTATCAACTCCTTGGGGAATATAACTAATCTTGATTTATGGTACTTATCTGGTTTGGGCTTGACATGTCATGTGGAAGACGTTGAATTTGTAGGTTAGAAGGCACGTGAGTATGGTGGTAGTGGTAGTTAATAATGGTATGCGGTGATGGCAGTTAGTAATGAATGTGGATGATATCATCTTAATTATATAGACATATTCAGAAGCCATTGCTGAAGCAGCTCCAAATGACAAACCTAATACAAAACAAAGTACCATTAGAAAACTCTTTGTATTTTTCTATTTCTAAACAAAAATTGTTAAAAAAAAATATTTGGTTACTAGAAAATAATATCATAAACAAGAGAATAAAGATTAGTTATTGAAGATCTATAAATTGTTAAAATCTATAGAAGATCTTACGAAAATTTTTTATGTAGATGAGCTTACTAGTTAATTATATTTTATTTTTGATCGTCCTTGTAAATTATGAATATATCTTAAAAGACAAGGCATTAATAATGTTACAACGGAACTCTTTTATAACATACCCCATAAAACACCATCACTGGAATCTCTAGAATTCTGATTATCGTCTGGCATAAAATTAATTAGTGGATAATGTTAGATCAAAACAATAAAAGTATATAAAGGAGCCATTGCATCAGAGACGGATTCAGGATTTGATATTTATGGGTTCCCTTAATGACCTCAAGTAAATTTTTAATAGTAAATGATTTCACATTAAAATATTTATAGATATTTAGTGAATTTTTCGAACACATATACATTGTTTGAACAAAAGTTATTGGATTCACGCGAACTGTATCTCGCAAGGTGGATCCTCCGCATAAATATTTAACAACGAACATAAAAAATTAAAAAGAAGATCACAAGAATATAAAGAGGAGAAAATCAAGCAACAGAATCAAATAACAAATATATAGGTTTAAAAAAAATGCTAACCAGCCATGTCGATTTTCTTAATTAATGAGATACGTGACATATATGATTCTTTTTATAGGCATACGTTATATATATGAGTGGAGTATGTTCCAAGAAATTTTATCGGAGTAATCTTCAAGTAAATTTGCCCTCATATGGAACTTCAAACTTATTAGGAGTCCTCAATAGTGCAAAAACGGCAAAAGTATATTCCTATGCCAATAGAAATAATATTATTGGAATCGTTTAAATCACGAGCAAAAAAATAGTAAAAGATGGTATCTATCGATTAAATTTGTATTATTTTATACTAAGTTTTTTATTTTATTTATTGTTGATGAGGATCAATTTATCTTTTAATCGAGTAAACAACGTTTGCTATAGATTCATTACTAAATTTGTCTTAAATAGTATCTAACATTGTCTACTGGTTAAGATAGTCAAACTGACTTATTATCATATTATGGTTTACTTTGCATTTGGTAAACGCCTAAAATACAAATGCTTATAAGTTAAAATTAAATCACCCCAAAATCATAAGTTAGTCACCCTTAACTAATAATTTTTCAGCTTATTCTTTTAGTTTGAGTTTTTTTACTATTTTATCCTTAATATTTCTAACCGCTCAAACTTATAGATGGCGGTTATACAATTAAACATGCTATCAAATAGAGGTGTTTAGTTCAAATTTCGTAATCATTCAAAAGAAACAAAAAATAAATACCATCTTTTTTACCATAAAAAGGAATCAAATGGTTATATTTTTCAATTGTAGTTGTCACGACCCAAAATCCTAACCTGTCGTGATGGCGCCTAACGTGGTACTAGGCAAGCTGACTTCTCACAAATATTTCCAACACGTTTAACAAGAATGAATTAAAAACAGATTTAATAGCAAGAGTTCTCATAAACGGGATAGAAAACCCAAAACATAATGCGGAACTCCCAACTATCGGGGTGTCACATAGTACATGAGCATCTATACATCACAAGTCTGGAAAACACGGTCTATAATAGTCTGAGACCAAATACAGTAAACAAGAAGATAGGGAAGGAGAGACAAGGTCTGCGAAACACCGGCAACTACCTCAGAATTTCCAAAAAATCAAATGTGCGAAGGAATCAACACACACTGTGTCCGGAAACACCTGAATCTGCACACAAAGTGTAGAGCGTAGTATGAGTACAACCAACTCAGTAAGTAACAATACTAAATAAAGAACTGAAAGTAGTGACGAACTTCATAGCTAAGTCCAATTACAGTAATTTCCAACATAAGAAGGTAGGCATGCTTTCAAGTTTAACATTCAAGACCCGAACAGTAATTTCATATCAGGTTCAACTGAAACAAAAGATAATATCTCTCAGGAATTTTTCCAAAAATAGTGATATATGACAGCTGAAGTGCAACAATAATGAAATCAATACATCCTCTCATATCAACAGTCACTCAGTCCTCCCATTTACTCTAACCTTACAATCACTCTTTCCTCACAGTCACTCATTCCTCTCAATCACTCAGCACTCGGCACTCGCACTCAGTAGGTACCTGCGCTCACTGGGAGTGTGTACAGACTCCAGAGGGGCTCCTTCAGCCCAAGCGCTATAACAAGCCAATCATGGCATATAACAATGAAACATATTGCGGCGTGCAGCCCGATCCCATAAATATCCTCACAATCAGGCCCTCGGTCTCACTCAGTCATCAACCTATCCAGTCTCTCGGGCTCTCAGAAATTATGATAAGCAGCCCAAACAACAATGATATGATGCATCAATAATGAACAATAGAGACTGAGATGTAATGTGCAAGTAAAACTGTGATTGAGCACAAAATAACCATTTAGCAGATTACTCAATATGTACACAACCTCTGTGGGTCCTTACAGTGTCAACACATGGTTTAAATATGATTTGTAGTTCAATTTCTCTAATACGTGGAAAATATATGGATATCAACAGATTATTCAACTACACAGTTCCATGGAATTGACCAAGTCATAATTCCTATGGTGCACGCCCACACGCCCATCATCTAGCATGTGCGTTACCTCAAAACCAATCACATATCACAAAAGTCGGGGTTTCTTACTCTCACGACCAAATTTAGAACTGTTACTTACCTCAATCCGAGCAATTCTTTATTCCAATAAGCCTTTTCCTCGCGATTCGGCCTCCGAACGCCTCAAATCTTAGTCAAAATAATTCGATACAATCAACACAAATTTATAGGAATTAATTCCATATGAAAATACTAATTTTCCAACAAAATATGAAATTAACTCAAAAATCGCCAGTGGAGCCCATGTCTCGGAACCCGACCAAAATTACGGAATATGAACGCCCATTCAACCACGAGTCCAACCATATCAATTTTACCAAATTCCGACATCAACTCGACCTCCAAATCTCAAATTAATTTTTGGAAAAATCTTTATCCTAATCCCCAAATCATGAAATAAGTGCTGAAAATAATATTAGATTCATGAATAACGGACCAAATAAAGTTAAGATCACTTACCCCAGTCCAATTTGTGAAGTTTGCCTCTGAAAATCGCCCAAACCGAGCTCTCAACTATGTTTATGTCAAAAATGGCCAACCCCCATCCCCTCCCCCCCCCCCCCGTTTTATAGAGATTTACAATTCGGGCGCCACATATGGCGTGGGGCGCTGTTTCCAGTATCTAAAAAAATACCAGCGCTACCCTGGACGCTTGCGACGGAAAATTATTTTTTTCTCCGACACGTAAATGGACATAACTCTCCCATACGATATTCGAATTCGACGATTCTTTTTGCTATGGCTCCAAAATTTCAATACGGATCTAATACTTCAATCAAAATTGAATTTGGAGCTCATTTTCTTAATATTATACCACTTATTCTTGAAGAAACGACGTCAAAACGTTCTTGAAATATCCAAATTAAACTCTGTTACCCATCGAAATCCACCCGAGGCCCTCGGGACCTCAATCAATTATACCAACAAGTCCTAAAACATCATACGAATTTAGTCAAACCCTCAAATCACATCAAACAATGCTAAAACCATGAATCACCCCCCAATTCAAGCTTAACGAAAACTAACGAATTCCAACTTCTACATTCGATGTCGAAACCTATCAAATCAATTCCGATTGACCTCAAATTTTTCACACAAGTCATAAATAACATAACGGAGCTATAAAAATTTTCAGAACTGGATTCCGATCCTGATATCAAAAAGTCAACTCCCCGGTCAAACTTCCAAATATAAATTTCTATTTTAGCCATTTCAAGCCTAATTTCACTACGGACTTCCAAATAACTTTCCGGGCATGCTCCTAAGTCCAAAATTACCATACGGAGCTATTGGAATCATCAAAATTTTATTTCGGGTTTATTTACACATAAGTCAACATCCGATCAACCTTTTCAACTTAAGTTTTTATCTTGGAGACTAAGTGTCCTAATTTATTTCAAAACCTCACCGGACCCGAAACAATTACCCCCGCAAGTCACATAACAACTATAAAGCATAAATTGAGCAGTAAATGGGAGAAACAGGGTTGTACTATTCAAAATAGTTTGCCGGGTCGTTACATTCTCCCCCTCTTAAACAAACGTTTGTCCTTAAACGGGTTTAGAATTATACCTGGAGCCTCAAATAGGTGTGGATATTTGCTCCGCATCTCCCGCTCAGCTTCCCAAGTAGCTTCTCAAACTTGCTGGCCTCTCCACTGCTATTTCACTGAAGCTATGTTCTTTGATCTCAACTTTCGAACCTGCCGATCAAAAATTGCCACCGGCTCCACATCATAAGTCAAATTACCATCCAACTAAACTTTACTGAAATCCAAAACATGGGACGGATCTCTGACATATTTCCGGAGCATAGATACATGAAGCACTAAGTGAACGCCCGATAGACTAGGTGAAAAAGCAAGTTCATAAGCCATATCTCCAATCTTCTCAAGTATTTCAAAAGGCCCAATATACCGAGGGCTCAACTTTCCCTTCTTTCCGAACCTCATAACACCTTTCATAGGCAAAATTTTGAGTAGTACCTTCTCTCCCACCATATAAGCAACATCACGAACCTTCCGGTCAGCATAACTCTTTTTTCTCGATTGCGCCGTGCGAAGACGATCCTGAATCAATTTAACCTTTTCCAACGCATCCTGAACCAAATCAGTACTCAATAGCCTAGCCTCCCCCGGCTCAAACCAACCTACTAGAGAACGACATCGCCTCTCATACAAAGCCTCATACGGAGCCATTTGAATGCTCGATTGATAGATATTATTGTAGGCAAACTCTGTTAGAGGAAGAAACTGATCCCAAGAACCCCCAAAATCTATAACACAAGTGCGTAACATATCTTCCAATATCTGAATAGTGCGCTCGGACTATCCGTCCGTCTGAGCATGAAATGTTGTACTCAACTGAACCTGTGTACCTAATTCTCACTACACTGCTCTCCAAAACTGTGATGTAAACTGCGTGCCAAGAGTTGTTTATAAACCTTCGAATCACTATTCCACCTTATCACGCACATACCCAGGGTAATCCCATGCCACCCTATTCCATATAGGCGTGACAACACAACATAATTGATGATCATTACTTTCACCTTAGTTCGTAAAACTTAAAACCCAATTTCAAACATTCAAAATTTCATACAAGACCCGAGTCTCACATCTACACATTGTATAAGTTTGAACAAGCTGTATCAATCCATAATCATAACCCCAGATATAATCGCATAACATACTACACAACTCGCATACTCGCAACCCTATTCTCGATCACCGTAACTACTCAAAACCAGCCAAGTACTAGGAGAAAACCCTGCATTCAACCGTATTGCACAACCTTGTACCCAAAATGGAAGATATCTCAAAGAAGAGAACCGTATTGCAAGTTCAACAAGCACCACCATAACTGCAATGCTATAAGCTCACTATATATAATAGAACCAAGACACACGAATTTAATAACAGTAACCAGCTTTTCTAGAGCTCACATTAACATCACTCACACGAACAACTCACGTGCTATAGTATCAATATCTGAACCCGCACGGACAACTCATGTGCCAATAATATCAGTATATGGATCCGCACGGATAACTCACGTGCCAATAATATAATCCGCCTGGCATGGTCACAGGGCTCTAGTCCAACCATATCATACAGGAGCAATCGAATAAGTACACATGTATATGATAAATGAAATAAGATTCTCATGCTCCTGGATTGGTATAAATAACACGCCATAGAGTAGGCAGGTTCAAAGTGTGCTATCACCACTCAAATTGGCAAGTTAACACAGAAATAGTAACTACCCAATTTATTCAGGAAATTAGCCTATTTGTAACCTCAAGTGTAGTCCAGATAGTTCTCGACAGAGGTACGAATACGAGAAACGTTATAACTTTACGCTTAACAATCAACTCTAGGCATATCTTTACCTAAGTATTCTTCCGAGTATGAATACTTGCCCCGCACATGGCTCAAACCTCCCATATGTACGCACTTGTGGCGCGCAGCTATTGATACCCAATTTTGCCCTCATATTTTAAAAAAATATATATATGCTTTCAAAATATCATTTTGTGTTATAATTTAATTTACAAGATTTACACGAGCACTTTTTATAATTTTTCATAATTTTAGAGCTTTTAAATTATTGTTTTCTTGCATTAAATTACATAAAACTTCAGTAATTATCCCTTTAAATTATTTGTGATGACTTAATCATCCAAATTACTATTTTTTGCATCCTCATACATGTTTCATAATTTTATTTTATTTTCACTTCATTTCATATAATTGTGTTTACACTTTTAAGCTATTCATTTAATTTTGCAATAATAGCCTATATTCATATACAATAACTCCTTATTTATATTATTTGTGTTAAAATAATATTTTATATTTTAATAATTCTAAATAATTATTTTAAATCATTTTAGTGCATTTTTTTATTTATTTACTAGCCATTTTTTAAATTATTTTTTAATAAATTGAGTGTACTTAAGAGCTGGCCCAAGTTTTTAAAGCCAATTCTCGGACCAAAAGGCCCAGTACCTTAGCCCAATAGCCCCAGCCCAAACCAAATGACCCATTAATCTAAAACCTGTTCGGCACCCATCTCCACGACCCGCCCTGCTCAAATCTTTAATCCTGACCGTTGATCTTTCAAGATCAACGACCCTCATTAATCATCTCCTTTTAAATTAACGTCACCCAAACCCTAACCCTTATTTAACCTGTCTGCCGCGCCCAAATCCTCTTGAACCTTCTCCTCTCTTCACAAATCCTAGTTGCCGCCTCTAGTTCTTTTCCTAATCCAATCCATCCATGGATTCTTACACTGATTTGCTTACCTTTTTGGGATTATATCGTTGTTACTTGCATAAACATGGTATTACTTGGTACTTGACCGATTTTGGCAAGTATCAGTCTCCCAAATCAAGAGGGATTGGACCTATTCAATAATATTGGGTCGGTTTTCCGTCCATATACATCTATGGCAAGATTACACGGGCCCGTTTTATCAAGATCTCCGGCCAGTATGTGATTTCGGTCAAACTACGGTTTGCCTGATTTTCTCCAAAATTTATTCTAAACGATTCTGCATGCTCTTCTTTCCTTATTTTGTGTCTGATTGATTATATTTCCTTGTTTGTTTTTTCAATTTCTACTACTATATAAACCCCTCCCATAATCCCCTTTGACGAACCCAATCACTGCTATTATTCTCATTATTCTCCTCTTTCACTAACTCACTCACTCACTCTGTTACACTCAAATATTTTGTAAAACTGTTGAATTCTGGGCCGGCTGAAAGCCAAGGCCATTAAACGACCTCCTCTGGTGCAAGCACTGCTTAGAGTCCTACTCGAGGCTCTTGTGAACTCTGAAGCATCAGAGATCTGGGGTTCTTGCTATTAAGCTCTTTACTATTCTTTTGCTCGTATAATTTTGCTATTGGTTAGTGCTTTTAACCCTTGCAATGTTAATTTTATTTCTTTCATTCTGCATACCTATATGTGTTTGAATTATATGAGTATGATTTAGTTGTAAATACCTGATATTGCACTATTATGATAATGCTCAATACTTTTTTGTCATCCTATGATAGTTGAATGCATGAGATAGTTTACTGCTTTGTCCTTAGTTTGTGTTAGGCTAATATGTGTTCTTCATTATGGTTTGCACTTCTATGTCGGTTCTTTGTTTAAATCTGGAATCAGTTCTATACCTCTAGCATCTGAATGTGTTTCAGTTTTGAGCTTCAATGCGTGCCTATTTTGATATGAATCTGACTGATGTGACTATATGTTGTTAGTTATAGAATTTCTTCATATCTTGCTTTGGATACTACTACAACTTTATGAAAACCTTCCTCTGCTTTGAATGAATCATTTAGTGCTGAGTCTTGAGTCTGATTGACTATTCTTTGTGTAGTAGACACAACTATATGGAACACTACTTTAAGGTTTGACTGATGTGACTATATATTGTTAGTTATAGAATTTCTTCATACCTTGCTTTGGATACTACTACAACTTTATGGAAACCTCCCTCTACTTTGAATGAATCATTTAGTGCTGAGTCTTGAGTCTGATTTACTATTCTTTATGTAGTAGCCACAACTATATGGAACACTACTTTAAGGTTTACTCTAAACATGTTTCCTTTCTATCCTGATCCCTAGCATCACTTAGGATTTTAAGATAAACATTCCATTTTGCCTCAACTATGATCTTGCTTCCTTGCTAATATGCTTCCTAGTATGTCTTGATTCCATGTTCCTTCTGTGATTACTTGGCTTGTCATAATACGTGTTTCAATGCTGCCTTGCCTTCTGATGAGAATTAACATATTTGTCTTATGATGCTAAGATGTATACTTAGCCTAAATTTGACTTCTTAAGTCTCAACCTGTTAGTGTTAATTTCTGTCAAACTTTGCAAACCTGTTCCTCCCCCTAACTCTCCCAATATGTGTTTGTTATGTGCTACTTTACTAAATGTTGAAGTTCTACTGAGCAAAGTCTTATGATCTGCTTGATTATCTGCTTTGTATGCTCAACTTGGCTATGTTTTTTTTTAAGTATAAGTGTATCACCTAACTTCTATCCCTCCATCACTACCCACTCTCCTTACTTGCTACTCATGCTATTCTGAACTCCTCATTCTTAGTCAGCTGAAAGCCAAGGCTATCTAGGTTCTATTGTCGGCCTCCCTAGTGTGAGCACTTCTCGGGGTCCAATTGAGGCCCTTGTGAACTCTGACACACTAGGGATTGGTCCTTAGTCACTCCCTCAATCTCAAAGTTGTTCTTATTCATTCTACTTCCCCCTGTCATGCGTTGTGTACCTGAATTGGTTGGTTCAAGTGATGCAACACTTGGTGTTGTGGTTGAGTAAATTGGTTTTGTACTCCTCTATGGATCCCTGAGTCGTGTATTGAAAGTGGCTCTTTGTTGAAGGCCTGGGTACGCTGTGTAAGAGTTATTGAAGGCCCAGGCAAGGCTGGGTATTTATTTTTATTTGGGCCTGTTGTGGGCCTATTATTACGGTTATGTAACACTGTTACTTTTACTCATTATTGGGCCTGCAAAAATCTTTGTATAAACAATTGGGGTTGTTAGTAAAAGGGAATGGGGTAGATTTTAATATTTACATGCGATGGGTAGATAACATGCCTATACGGCTTAATAATGTGTTTGCTAAATGTGTCGTTCACTCTCTATGTACACTATAGAAATCATGCTATAAGGAGAAGCACACTTTAACACTACTTGTATACTAGCAAAGCATGAGCTCAAATTCTTCAATTATCCTTGTTGCTACATGTTATTAGAAAACATGCCCATAGGAAATAAATATCGTTGAACTTTCCTTCAATTTGCATTGCTAGAAATCATGCATATAGGATTTTGATCATTTTATTAGATACTGTATCGCACTGTTCACTAGAAACCATGCCTATAGGACTAAGTATAACAATAAAATCAGTTCTAAGTGCTAATCGTTAAAGATCCTGCCTATAGGATACCATAATTCGGCTTAATAATGCCCCTCTCAATATTGTTTATTGTTCAGTTAGACCACTGTCAAAAGTGTGAGTAATTCTGGATTTCTCCCAATAGATTCCACTGTCTTTACTACATAAATCACTTAGACGCAACATCTACAGGATTAATAACTGGAAATCTGCAATTTCAACAATCTGTATGCGACAATTGTACAATCCTGTCTATGGGCGACACTTGGTTTTTGAAACTGCTTGCATGCCTTAACGCCTTGTCACATAGAAATCATGTCTATAGGGATCTAAGTTCTTAATTCTGAAATGCTCAACATACTATTTGTCTTGCGTGCATTTGTTGCTTAAGTGTGAAGGCAAACTTGAGCCTTGACTGCATATATGTGAAGTCCAATGTGTTTCGTATGTCGCCTAGTTTTGACATTTCTGAGTAGCCTAAGTGAGGTCTAGAACCATCCAAAGTAAAGGTCCAATACCTCTTGGACCATAGGTATGGGACGGGTAGTACACGCATAGGGTACGACCTATAATTGAATTAGAATGCTTTTAGGTAACAACTTTAACATAGTAATCGGGTAGCAGGAGATGATAGTCTGTGCCCGCTGAATAATATGAGTAACACCCCATCTTGAGGGAGTTATAAAGTATTATTTATGTTGCACGGGGTAATCCTTTAGGCTAAAAAACTTAGGACCCCCCTCTTCTTTATATGTTGTAATAAAGTTCTTTGACTTCTGAATTCCCTTTGTTTACTTGATCACCTAGCTTAATCGTAATTCACATAATCGTAAGTTCGGCCGGGACCCACAGTTGTGAATCTTGAGGGGTGCCTAACACCTTCTCTTTGAGGTAACTTGAGCCCTTACCCGATCTTTGGTGGCGTTGACTAGTTAAAACAGAGTTATTTACAAATGGGTTCCCTAACGCACCTTAAAAATAGTTAGGTGGCGACTCTCCTCTTTTAATACCTCCTTTAAAAAAGTTGTCACACGTCGAGGCCCGCTTTCGCGAGAAAATGGGGTACGACAGCATGGAGACTCTGCTGGGGATATACTAAGGCTCTTACCATAATGAATTTTGTTTGTGTGGATTATTGGATTGCTTGTTCAACTTCTTTTATGTACCTCCCTTTCCCCGTCCCTTTATTTGCTCAAAATTGCTACATCATGAACCTCACTTCCCCGTCTCCTTTATTCGCTTCATTTAATTATGTTTTCGATTTTTTTATGAAGTATGCTAACCTTTTTCCCTTTGTCTTTTATTTTCCCTTTCCCTCTCGCTTATTTTTTTCGCAATATTTAATACTACTGTTATGTGCTTTCACTATGTGAACTACTTTACTACATGTTGAATCAAAAGCATAAGCATATTTTCAACATCATGTTCCACTCGTGCCAATTATCAATATAGCAGCGCTTGATGAGTGTCCACGCTTTCCGTAAATATCCTTGTCAAATCGAAAAGGCTTATTAGCGTTAGACTAGTCGATCAGCGGTGCAATTGATGGTTCCGTGCTTTTCCCTCTCAAGTTGTTCGCTTGAGAGTACCAGTTTAGACCCCTTAGAAACCTATTCTGGTGGAAACTATGCATGCATTATGTTGAACCTAGGATGGATAAGTACCTTTGGTGTATTCAGTCCATTTAGATAACCTTGCCCAAAGTCTAATGGGATTGTTTTACAATCCCAAGTAACAATTTCATACCTTATATGCATTATTTTAGAGAAAGATATGATAATATGTTGACTGTTGTCTTCAATTATCAAATTTAGGAGGGGTAGGTCTAACTTATTCAAAGCAGCCTTATCTCTCTTGTCATCCCCATAAAGGCTTATTTAGACATTTATATGTGTGTCTACCTTCTCTCTTACATATCTATATTTATTCGCTTGCTATTTATTTCAAAGTACTCATGACATATTCTTTCAAAATCACTCCACGCCTAATACAATCAATTTTAGGGCATTTCTTAAACTTCTTTTCTTAGGCTCAAATCACACTAGTTTTGGGTCTGAACAAACTACCTTTGTGTTCCAGAGGCACCATCTCCTATTTTGCCTAAATGGAATATTGCATCCATTGATTACATAACATAACTGATCTACTATTATCATCAGTCATAGCTCATGGCGTAATTTCTTCTCAAACGATGTTCCATCTCAACTTTTCTCATGTGGGTATAACTTTTTCAAAATAAGATGTTTTACCCTTCAATTGTCGTTACCCCTATTCAACTCAGTTCAGATCATGCATAGGGCTATCGTCTGATTCATTTCTGGATATTCATTTTGTATTCCAACTTATGCAACACTCAAGTCATATGGAACCATTTTAACTTTAGTTCTTCTGCCAAACGAACATGATATATTTCCTAAAAGACATGACATTTTGCTTATTCATACAATCAATTTCTCCTCTGTCAGATAAATTCAACTCTGTCGTTTTAGTCAAATGCGGCCTAATCTTGTTTGGACATTATGGTCTTGTTTCTTGCACATCTTGTGCCTTTTTATATCAAAGACATAACGTCTAAAGTCCAAGTAGGTTAGACCCTTGTGTTTGCTTCTCGAGCTTCAGTTGCTAAATTCTAAAATGTTCGCACGAGTCTTGAATTATTGGTTTTATTCTCCGTGCATCCGATGAATCATATGGCCTCAATGGTCAATACCATTCAAGCACTACTCTACCAATCTCCCCCCCCCCCTCCCCACCCTTGATGCTCTTCTAATGTTGTTATGTCTAAAACTCGATCCTGTAGTCACGCTTTATTTTTTTGGAGCATTCACCAGAACATTCAATATGGGACTATTTGATCAGATACATCTTGCACTCTCAAGCGATCCTATAAGTTTCGAACATGAACTATACTTGACCTGATTCCCGTTTAAGAAGGGATACGTAGGCAGCCCTGTGGGTTCGTTCACATCTCAATAAGATCTTCATTTTGCCCTGGTCATAAACTGGGGCAGAATTTTGAGGAGGACCCTCAAAATTCTGAAGCAAGTCCAGCCAACTTCGTCATACACAGAACAGTCAAAGAATTGTTTTAAACTGGGGCAGAATTTTGAGAAGGACCCTCAGAATTCTAAAGCAAAGAAGTCGCAATGTCTCTAAAATATGTCACAGTCATGAGTTCATCTAACTTACTTTATATCGCATACTACTATATTTAAAAACAACTTTATTTATCAAATGCATGCATATTTTTCGAAAACTTTATTTCTATGGCAGCCAGATGCTACCCAGGGTAACTCAAACAGGATCTAAAGACAGGAGCACAGGCAAGGCAGAAGACGAAAACACGAAACAACCTCCCCCTACAGAACTCACAATTTTTCTTTGAATGCATGTACAATAAGATAACGTTACTCGCAGATACATCAAAACACTGCCTTCAGATTATCTAGCACAAATATCTTCAGCAAAAAATACTTTTCCACTTGCCTCATATTCTTTGCATGAGGCTAAGCATTGCCTCCTTAACTGCATAAGGCTAAGCACTACCTTTCTTTACATGAGACTAAGCATTGTCTCCTATTTTGCATGAGGCTAAGCCCTGCCTCCCTAATTGCATTAAGGCTAAGCACTGCCTTTCCTTAGGTCTAGACTAAGCATTGTCTCCTATTTTGCATGATGCTAAGCCCTTCCTCCCTAATTGCATAAGGCTAAGCACTGCCTTTCCTTGCATGAGACTAAGCAATGTCTCCTTTCTTTGCATGAGACTAAACATTATCTCCTATTTGCACGAGACTAAGCATCGCCTCCTTAACTGCATAAGGCTAAGCCTTACCTCCCTAATTGCATAAATGCTAAGCACTGCCTTTCCTTACATCGAGACTAAGCATTGTCTCCTATTTTACATGAAGATAAGCTCTGCCTCCCTAATTGCGTAAGGCTAAGCACTGCCTTTCCTTGCATGAGACTAAGCATTGTCTCCTTTCTTTGCATGAGACTAAGCATTGTCTCCTATTTTCACGAGGCTAAGCACCGCCTCCTTAACTACATAAGGCTAAGCATTGCCTCCTTAACTGCACAAGGCTAAACACTGCCTTCTTTGCATGAGACTAAGCATTGTCTCCTATTTCGTATGAAGCTAAGCACCGCTTCCCTCACTTGCATGAGACTAAGCATTGTCTCCTATTTTGCATGAGGCTAAGACCTGCCTCCCCCTCTTGCATACGGCTAAGCACTGTCTTTTCCTCAAGATTAAATACTATCTCCATTATGCTATTTAAGACCTAGCACTGTCTTCTATTCGCCTACGGCTAAGTATTGCCCAAGCTCTGTTTTGCTTTACATACGATCTAGCATCATATCTTGACATCTCATGGGCTAAAACATCGCCATCTTTGTCCAAAGGCGTCATAGTCCGAAGGCATCATCCTCATAACCGGAAGACACCATTCCATGGCTTGAGGATCTCTCAGTATTGTACATCATTATTTAAAGGCGTCATGGTTCAGAGGCACAATTTTCATGGCCCGAGGACATCGTTTCATGGCCTGTGAATCCCTTATCATATGATTCATAACCCAGGACGTCATGGTCTAAGGACATCATCATCACCGTCCAAAGACAACTTTCATGGTCCAAATGGAATTTGCATCATGTTTAAATTCTCCCAATAATCCATATATACTTGCATGCATCGTGCTTTAAGTTTTGCAGGTAATCCAGGAAGTAACCGTTCTCCTGACGGGAGCAATCTTCGCTCCAGTTTTCATTCAACGTTCACATCCTGCAATTATTTCAAATGCAACCAACCATCATCAGTTACCTACTTTTACTTGGTAACCGTTCAGATACTCATTTTGAGATACATCTATAACATTTCAGATTCACATTCATGATTTTGCGCAAATTCATCTGATATTTCCCTACCCAAAAGAACCCTTTCCGAAGCATACGATCGTTCCTATAACAACTCCATCGGTTCAGTTCACCGTTGGATCCAGAATTACATACGGCCTGATTCCTGTAACACCAGGGATATGTAGGCAACTCAACAACCAGGGATCGACCCCCATTTTTTCAAATCACACCATCCCTCACTCAATTCGGCCAAAATTGGCCATCATATTCTTTACCCGACAACGCTTTCATCATTTTCGGGTAAAGAGGGGCAACTGTTGATACCCAATTTTGCCCTTATATTTTTTTAAAATATATATATGCTTTCAAAATATTATTTTGCGTTATTATTTAATTTACAAGATTTACACGAGAACTTTTTATAATTTTCCATAATTTTAGAGCTTTTAAATTAATTTGTTCTTGCATTAAATTACATAAAAATTCAGTAATTATCCCTTTAAATTATTTCTGATGACTTAATCATCCAAATTACTATTTTTGCATCCTCATACATGTTTCATAATTTTATTTTATTTTCACTTCATTTCATATAATTATCTTTACATTTTTAAGCTATTTATTTAATTTTGCAATAATAGCCTATATTCATATACAAAGACTCCTTATTTATACTATTTGTGTTAAAATAGTATTTTATATTTTTCTAATGCTAAATAATTATTTTAAATTATTTTAGTGCATAAAATATATTTTATTTATTTATTTACTAGCCATTTTAAAATTATTTTTTAATAAATTGAGTGTACTTAAGAACTGGCCCAAGTTTTTAAAGCCAATTCTCGGACCAAAAGGCCCAGTAACTTAGCCCAATAGTCCCAGCCCAAACCAAATGACCCATTAATCTAAACCCGTCCGGCACCCATCTCCACGACCTGCCCCGCTCAAATATTTAATCCTGGTCGTTGATCTTTCAAGATCAACGACCCTCATTCATCATCTCCTTTTAAATTAACCTCACCCAAACCCTAACCCTTATTTCACCCGTCCGCCATGCCCAAATCCTCTCGAACCTTCTCCTCTCTTCACAAACCCTAGTTGTCACCTCCAGTTCTTTTCCTAATCCAATCCATCCATGGATTCTTACACTGATTTGCTTATCTTTTTGGGATTGTATCGTTGTTACATGCATAAACATGGTATTACTAGGTACTTGCCCGATTTTGGCAAGTACCAGTCTCTCAAATCAAGAGGGATTGGACCTATTCAATAATATTGGGACGATTTTCCGTCCATATACGTCTATGGCAAGATTACACGGGCCCGATTTAACAAGATCTCCGGCCAGTCTGTGATTCCGGTCAAACTACGGTTTGCCTGATTTTCTCCTAAATTGATTCTAATCAATTCTGCATGCTCTTCTTTCCTTATTTTGTGTCTGATTGATTATATTTCCTTGTTTGTTTGTTCAATTTCTACTACTATATAAACCCCTCCCATAATTTCCTTTGACGGACCCAATCACTGCTATTATTCTCATTATTCTCCTCTTTCACTTACTTACTCACTCTGTTACACTCGAATATTTTGTAAAACTGTTGAATTCTAGGCCGGCTGAAAGCCAAGGCCATTAAACGACCTCCTCCGGTGCAAGCACGGCTTAAACTCTGAAGCATCGGAGATATGGGATTCTTGCTATTAAGCTCTTTACTATTCTTTTGCTCGTATAATTTTGCTACTGGTTAGTGCTTTTAACCCTTGCAATGTTAATTTTCTTTCTTTCCTTCTGCATACCTATATGTGTTTGAATTATATGAGTATGATTTAGTTGTAAATCCTTGATATTGCACTATTATGATAATGCTCAATACTCCTTTGTCATCCTATAATAGTTGAATGCATGACATAGTTTACTACTTTATCCTTAGTTTGTGTTAGGCTAGCATGTGTTCTTCATTATGGTCTGCACTTCTATGTTGGTTCTTTGTTTTCTTCTGGAATTAGTTATGTACCTCTAGCATCTGAATGTGTTTCAGTTTTGAGCTTCAATGCATGCCTATTTTGATATGAATCTGACTGTTGTGACTGTATATTGTTAGTTATAGAATTTCTTCATACCTTGCTTTGGATACTACTACAACTCTATGGAAACCTCCCTCTACTTTGAATGAATCATGTAGTGCTGAGTCTTGTGTTTGATTGACTGTTCTTTGTGTAGTAGCCACAACTATATGGAACACTACTTTAAGGTTTACTCTAAACATGTTTCCTTGCTATCCCGATCCCTAGCATCACTTAGGATTTTAAGATAAACATTCCATTTTTCCTCAACTATGATCTGGCTTCCTTGCTAATATGCTTCCTAGTATGTCTTGATTCCCTGTTCCTTCAGTGATTACTTGGCCTGTCATAATACGTCTTTCAATGTTGCCTTGCCTTCTGATGAGAATTAACATATTTGTCTTATGATGCTAAGATGTATAGTTAGCCTAAATTGGACTTCTTAAGTCTCAACCTGTTAGTGTTAATTTCTGTCAAACTTTGCAACCCTGTTCCTCCCCCTAACTCTCCCAATATGTGTTTGTTATGTGCTACTTTGCTAAATGTTGAAGTTCTACTGAACAAAGTCTTATGATCCACTTGATTAGCTGCTTTGTATGCTCAACTTGGCTATGTCTATTTAAAGTATAAGTGTATCACCTAACATTTGTCCCTCCATCACTATCCACTCTCCTTACTAGCTACTCATGCTATTCTGAACTCCTCATTCTTAGCCGGCAGAAAGCTAAGCCTATCTAGGTTATATTGTCGGCCTCCCTAGTGTGAGCACTTCTCGGGGTCCAATTGAGGCCCTTGTGAACTCTGACACACTAGGACTTGGTCCTTAGTCACTCCTTCAATCTCAAAGTTGTTCCTATTCATTCTACTTCTCCATGTTATGTGTTGTGTACCTGAATTGGTTGGTTCAAGTGATGCAACACTTGGTGTTGTGGTTGAGTAAATTGGTTTTGGACTCCTCGATGGATCCCTGAGTCGTGTAATGAATGTGGCTCTTTGTTGAAGGTCTAGGTACGCTGTGTAAGAGTTATTGAAGGCCCAGGCAATTTTGGATATTTATTTTTATTTGGGCCTGCTGTGGACCTATTATTACTATTATGTAACGCTGTTACTATTACTCATTATTGGGCCTGTAATAATCTTTGTATAAACAATTGGGGTTGTTAGTAAAAGAGAATGGGGTAGATTTTAATATTTACATGTGATGGGTAGATAACATGCCTATAGGACTTAATAATGTGTTTGCTATATGTGTCGTTCACTCTCTATGTACACTATAGAAATCATGCTATTAGGAGAAGCACACACTCATACTACTTGTCTACTAGCAAAGCATGAGCTCAAATGCTTCAATTATCCTTGTTGCTACATGTTATTAGAAAATATGCCCATAGGAAATAAATATCGTTGAACTTTCCTTCAATTTGCATTGCTAGAAATCATGCCTATAGGATTTGGATCATTTCATTTGCTATTGTATCGCACTATTCACTAGAAACCATGCCTATAGGACTAAGTATAACAATAAAATCAGTTCCAAGTGCTAATCGTTAAAGATCCTGCCTATAGGATTCCACAATTCGCCTTAATAATGCCCCTCTCAACATTGTTTATTGTTCACTTAGACCACTATCAAAAGCGTGAGTAATTCTGGGTTTCTCCTGATAGATTCCACTGTCTTTACTACATAAATCACTTAGACGCAACATCTACAGGATTAATAACTGGAAATCTGCAGTTTCAAAAAACAATATGTGACAACTGTACAATCCTGTCTATGGGCGACGCTTGGTTTCTGAAACTGCTTCCATGCCTTAATGCCTTGTCACATAGAAATCATGTCTATAGGGATCTAAGTTCTTAATTCTGAACTGCTTAACATACAATTTGTCTTGCGTGCATTTGTTCCTTAAGTGTGGAGGCAAACTTGAGCCTTGACTGCCTATATGTGAAGTCCAATGTGTTTCGTATGTCGCCTAGTTTTGACATTTCTGAGCAGCCTAAGTGAGGTCTAGAACCATCCAAAGTAAAGGTCCAATAACTCCTGGACCATAGGTATGGGACGGGTAGTGCACGCATAGGGTACGACCTATAATTGAATTAGAATGCTTTTAGGTAACAACTTTAACATAGTAATCGGGTAGCAGGAGATGATAGTCTGTGCCCGCTGAATAATATGAGAAACACCCCATCTTGAGGGAGTTACGAAGTATTATTTATGTTGCACGGGGTGATCCTTTAGGCTAAAAACTTAGGACCCCCCATCCCCCCCATCTTTATATGTTGTAATAAAGTTCTTTGACTTCTGAATTCCCTTTGTTTACTCGATCACCTAGCTTAATCGTAATCCACATAATTTTATATTCGGTCGGTGTCACGACCCGAAATTCCTACCTTCGGACCGTGATGGCGCCTAACATTTCACTTGCTAGGCAAGCCAATGTTAGAATAATATTAACCAATTTTTAAACAATCTTTAAATTATTAATAATCATTGAAACAAAAGCGGAAGCAAAGTTTGAAATATAGTGAAATAATCCATAAAAATAACAGTGTCTAAATACTATCCCAGAATTGGTGTCACAAGTGCACGAGCTTCTAGAATAAATACAAATAAAGGTCTGAATAAAATAAAGCTGTCTGGAAATAAACACACAGCTAAAGTAAAATAAACGGGGACTTCAGAACTGCGGACGCTATGCAGTTATACCTTAAGTCACCTCTGGTAGCTGATATCCGTGGAAGTCTATGGTACGCCGCTGGGACAAACTTCAAAATCTGCACAAGAAGTGCAGATTGTAGCATCAGTACAACCGACCCCATGTACTGGTAAGTGCTGAGCCTAACCTCAACGAAGTAGTGACGAGGCTAAGGCGCTTCACTTACATTAACCTGTACGCAATATTGATAATAACAACAAATAATAGAAATAAATCAAGTAACTCATTTATAATAATTGAAGCCAACTCAGCAGTCATAATCTATTATTATTTCAACCAATTTTGTTGCAGCGTGCAACCCGCTCTCACAATATATTCACATTTAATTCTGTTGCGGCGTGCAACCCGCTCTCCCAATATATTCCTTTTAATCAAGTCTGTCATGCATTTATTTCAATCAAGTATATATATATATATAGACTTTTAAATAAGTCTGTTGCGGCGTGCAATCTGATCCCCCAATATTGGCTTTTTAATAAGTCTGTTGCGGCGTGCAACCCGATCCTCCAATATATATCCATTTCAATCAATTCTATTGCGGTGTGCAACCCGCTCCTCCAACATATTCATTTACCAATTCTTATAGAAGAAATTTTCCCGATAAGTGCAATAATTAATATTAAACTATAAGACAACAAGCATACAATAATTATAATTTAATTATGAAACAAACAATGACAAATAGCAAATTATTATGAAAATCAGGAAGAAAATAGGAATTTTAATATTTAATATGCTAAATGTCAAATAACAATTAAGACACATAATTCAAATAGCATGTAACAATTAATGCAAGAATTCAAGGATTAATGTTTGACAAAGAATAGGAGAGAAATAATTATTATAATAATTAATTCATAATTTAAAATAATTTATGATTTTTCAAGTAAGTAGGCAAACAGTCAATTTGACAACGTATAGACACTCGTCACCTCTCCTATACGTCGTTCACATGCATTTCACATAACAAATAATTTAAGGGTTCTATTCCCTTAAGTCAAGGTTAACCCCGATACTTACCTCGCTTTGCAAATTCCAATCAATTATTCAACCACAGCTTTTTCTTTTAAATTTGCCTCCGAAAGCTTCAAATCTATACACAAACAATTCGATATATTCAATACGAATCATAGGAATTAATTCTATATGAATTTACAAATTTTCCGGATAAAAATTCGAAATTCATTAAAATATTCGGCATAGGGACCCACGTCTCAAATCCCAAAAAACTCAAGAAATCCGAACACCCGTTCCGATACGATTTCAACCATATAAAATTTGTCCAATTCTGATATCAAATGGACCTTCAAATCTTAATTTTTCGTTTTTTGGAAAGTTTTACCAAAATTCCAATTTCTTCCATCTAAATCCGAAATAAATGATGAAATATAGGCTTAGATTTATGAAATACAATCACTATATAATAAAGAACACTTACCCAATTCGAAATTATGAAAAACTCCTGTGAAATCGCCCCTAAGCCGAGTTATAATTGAGGGTTTGTGAAAAATGAAAAAAATTCCGTTTTGGTTTTGTTTTAAGTCACAGGGGTAAGGCCGTCTTCGCGTTCGCGATGAGTAGCAGCCTGTGTCTTTTGCGTTCGCGAGTCCTCCTTTGCGTTCGTGAAGGCTTCCCCCCTGGCCTTCGCGTTCGCGAGGCATTGCTCGCGTTCGCGATGAAGGAATGATCAACCCTCCCCCAAGTGTGCCTAACACTACGCGTTCGCGAGGAGCTGGTCGCGTTCGCGAAGGGTAATGCCCCCATCGCTTCGCGTTCGCGAAGAAGAAAACTTCAGCTGCCCAGTTTACTCTTCGCGTTTGCGAGAGTACCTTCGCAAACGCGAAGAAGGACATGCCAGAACACCTGCTGCAGCAAAATACCAGATTTTCAAAATCCAAAACATCCCGTAGCCTATCCGAATCTCACCTGAGCCCTCGAGGCTCCAAACCAAACATGCACACAAGTCCTAAAGCATCATACGAACTTGCTGGCACGATCAAATTGCCAAAATAATACCTAGAACTACGAATCAGACACCAAATCAAAGGAAGTTTTCAAGAAAACTTTAAAACTTATATTTTTACAACCGGACGTCCGAATCACGTCAAATTAACTCTAATTCTCACCAAATTTGGCAGACAAGTCATAAATATTATATGGGACCTATACCGGGATCCGGAACCAAAATACGGACCCGGGGTCAATAAATCCAAATCACAATACGGACCTACCGGAATTGTCAAAACATTGATCCGGGTCTGTTTGCTCAAAATGTTGACCAAAGTCAACTTAGTTGAGTTTTAAAGCTCTATTTCACATTTTAATCCATTTTTCACATAAACATTTTCCGAAAAATTGTACGGACTGCGCACGCAAGCCGATGAATGATAAATGGTACTTTTCGAGGTCTTAGAACACATAATTACTTATTAAATTTAAAGATAATATTTGGGTCATCACATTCTCCACCTCTAAAACAACCGTTCGTTCTCGAACGGAGTTAGAAAAAAAGTACCTGAGCTGGTGAATAAGTGTGGATATTTACTCCGCATGTCCGACTCGGACTCCTACGTAGATGCCTCTACCGGCTGACCTCTCCATTGCACCTGAACTGAAGGATAACTCTTTGATCTCAACTGTCGGACCTGTCGGGCTAGAATAGCCACCGGCTCCTCCTCGTAAGTCAAATCTTTGTCCAATTGGACTGAGCTAAAATCTAACACATGGGGCGGATCACCATGATATTTCCGGAGCATAGACACATGGAACACCTGATGAACCGCAGATAAACTAGGTGGTAATGCAAGCCTGTAGGCTACTTCACCCACCCTTTCAAGAATTTCAAAGGGTCTGATATACCTAGGGATCAACTTGCCCTTCTGTCCGAACCTCATTACACCTTTCATATGTGAAACCTGGAGCAATATTCGTTCTCCAACCATGAATGCAATATCACGAACTTTACGGTCGGCATAACTCTTTTGCCTAGACTGAGCTATGCGAAGTCGATCCTGAATAATCTTGACCTTATCCAAGGCATCCTGTACCAAATCGTTACCCAACAACCTAGCCTCTCCCGGTTCAAACCAACCAACTGGCGATCGGCATCGCCTTCCATATAATGCCTCATATGGAGCCATCTAAATGCTTGACCAGCAGCTATTATTATAAGCAAACTCCGCAATTGGTAAAAAATGATCCCAAAAACCACCAAAGTCTATAACACAAGCGCGGAGCATATCTTCCAATATCTGAATAGTGCGCTCAGACTGTCCGTCTGTCTGTGGATGAAATGCTGTACTCAATTCCACCCGCATGCCTAACTCACGCTGTACAGCCCTCCAGAAATGTGAGGTAAACTGTGCACCTCAATCTGAAACAATAGACACGGGCACACCGTGAAGGCGGACAATCTCACGAATGTAAATTTTAGCTAACTTCTCTGAAGAATTGGTAACTGCCACTGGAATGAAATGGGCTGACTTGGTCAACTTGTCCACAATGACCCAAACTGCGTCAAATTTTCTCTGAGTTCGTGGGAGCCCAACAACAAAATCCATAGTGATACGCTCTCACTTCCACTCAGGAATTTCTAACTTCTGAAGCAAACCACCAGGTCTTTGATGCTCGTACTTAACTTGCTGACAATTCAGACACCGAGCTGCATGTGCAACTATATCATTTTTCATTCTCCTCCACCAATAATATTGCCGCAAATCTTGATACATTTTGGCGGTACCTTGATGAATAGAATACCTGGAACTGTGTGCTTCTTCAAGAATTAATTCACGAAGCCGATCCACATTAGGCACACAAATACGACCCTGCATTCGCAGAACCCCATATTCCCCCACAACAACTGTTTGGCATCACCGTGCCACACCGTGTCCTTAAGGACAAGTAAGTGAGCATCAGCATACTGCCTCTCTCTGATGCGCTCATATAAAGAAGACCCAGCGACTGTGCAAGCTAGAACTCGACTGGGTTCTGAAACATCTAACCTCACGAACTGATTAGCCAAAGTCTAAACATCTACAGCTAATGGCCTCTCACCAACCGGAATATACGCAAGACTGCCCATACTCACAGCCTTTCTACTCAAAGCATCGGCCACCACATTGGCCTTTCCGGGGTGATACAAAATGGTGATATCATAGTCTTTTAATAACTCCAACCATCTTCTCCGCCTCAAATTAAGATCCTTTTGTTTGAACAGATACTGAAGGCTACGATGATCAGTAAATACCTCACATGATACACCGTAGAGGTAATGCCTCCAAATCTTCAGTGCATGAACAATGGCTGCCAATTCTAAGTCATGAACGTGATAATTTTTCTCGTGAACTTTCAACTGCCGCGACACATATGCAATTACCTTGCCATCTTGCATTAATATTGCACCAAGCCCAATTTGAGATGCGTCACAATATACCGTATACGATCCTGAACCTGTGGGTAATACCAACACTAGCGCCGTAGTCAAAGCGGTCTTGAGCTTCTGAAAGCTCAACTCACATTCATCTAACCATCTGAATGGGACACCCTTCTGGGTTAGTCTGGTCAATGTGCTTGCTATAGATGAAAACCCTTCCACGAACCGACGATAATAACCTACCAAACCCAGAAAACTCCGGATCTCTGTAACGGAAGTAGGTCTAGGCCAATTTTGAACAACCTCAATCTTCTTAGGATCCACCTTTATGCCTTCTGCCAATACAACATGTCCCAAAAAGGCAACTGAGTCTAACCAAAACTCACATTTTGAAAATTTGGCATATAAGTGATTATTCTTCAAGGTGTGAAGCACACTTCGAAGATGTTGCTCTTGCTCTTCTCGACTGCTGGAGTAAATCAAGATATCATCAATGAATACAACCACAAAAGAATCCAAATAAGGCTTGAACACCCGATTCATCAAATCCATAAATGCCGCTGGGGCATTTGTCAACCCAAATGACATCACTAGGAACTCGTAATGCCCATACCGAGTCCGAAAAGCTGTCTTAGGGACATCAGATGCCCTAATCTTCAACTGATGGTAACCTGATCTCAAATCAATCTTCAAAAATACCTTGGCACCCTGAAGCTAATCAAATAAGTCATCAATTCTTGGCAGCGGATATTTGTTTTTGATAGTGGCCTTGTTCAACTACCGATAATCTATACACATCCGCATCGAGCTATCTTTCTTCTTTACAAATAATACTGGTGCACCCCAGGGCGAGACACTAGGTCTAATGAATCCCTGATCAAGCAAGTCTTGTAACTGCTCTTTCAATTCTTTCAACTCTGGCAGGGCCATATGGTATGGTGGAATAGAAATGGGCTGAGTGCCCGGAGCCAAATCAATACAGAAGTCAATATCTCTGTCGGGTGGCATCCCCGGCAGATCTGCAAGAAATACTTTTGAAAATTCACGAACAACTGGTACTGAGTCCATAGAAGGGACATCCGCACTGAGATCGCGAATATAAGCCAAATAGGCTAGACACCCTTTCTCTACCATACGCCGAACTTTCATATAAGAAATAACCTTGCTGGCAGAATGGCCAGGAGTTCCTTTCCACTCTAACCGAGGTAACCCCGGCATAGCTAGGGTTACTTTCTTGGCATGATAGTCCAATATAGCATGATAAGGAGACAGCCAATCCATACCCAAGATGACATCAAAATCTACCATATCAAGAAGTAGAAGATCCACACTAGTCTCAAGATTACCAATAGTAACCACACACGATCGATAGACATGATCTACTACAATAGAGTCTCTCACCAGTGTAGATACACACACAGAAGCACTAAGAGAATCACAAGGCACAACCAAATATGAAGCAAAATAGGAGGACACATAGGAATAAGTAGATCCTGGATCAAATAGAACTGAAGCATCTCTATGGAAAACTAGAATAATACCTGTGATCACAGCATCAGATGACTCGGCCTCAGGCCTAGCTAGAAAAGCATAAAATCGGGGCTGGGCCCCACCACTCTGAACTATATCTCTAGGACGGCCTCTAACTGGCTGGCCTCTACCTCTAACGGTCTGACCTCTATCTCTAATGGCCTGACCTCCACCTATAGCTGCATGACCCCTACTTCTAGCTGGCTGAGCAGGCGGTGAAGCAACCGGTGTCGGTATGATGGCACGAGAATCCTGTCGAGATCTGTTACTCGCCAATCTAGGGCAATACCTCCTATTGTGACCAATGTTCCCACACTCATAACACCCATCCTGATGTCGTGGCTGCTGAAGCTGACCCAAATGGGCAGGATAACCACTGTAGTAACTCTGGAGTGGTGGTGCACTGATAGGAGCTGAATGTGCACTGAATACTGGCTGCCCAGAGTAAGGCATAATAGGACCGTGACTCCCTGAAGCTCCGGGAGATGCATGAAGTGCTGAATGAAATGGTCTAGGAGGATGACCCCTACCAAAATTACTCCTGCCTCCAGACGAGGCACCACTGAAACCACCAAACTGACGAGGCCTCTTATTAGACCTCTGCCCTCTCTCCTGTGCAAGAACCATCTCGATCCTCCTGGCGACATTAGCAGCCACCTGAAAAGAAATCTCACTTTCGGTTTCCTTGGCCATCTGAAGTCTGATAGTGTGAGTGAGTCCCTCAATAAACCTCCTCACTCTCTCTCCCTCCGTAGGTAGTAAAAGGAGAGCATGACAGGCCAAACCCACAAAACGGGACTCATACTGAGTAACAAATTGCTTGCGGAATTCCTCTCTCAGTGTAATAGGGAGGAACTTCTCCAGAAATAGCTGAGAGAACTGCTCCCAGGTAAGTGCAAGTGATCTGACTGGTCGGGTCAATGTATAATCTCTCCACCACCTCTTGGCGGAACTTGTCATCTGGAATACAATAAAATCAACTATACCCATGTTCCGCGGCACCTCATGGCAGCGTTCAAGATAATCTTGTGGGTCCTTATAAGGTGTACCATTGAAGTGAACTGGAAAGAGCTTAGTGAACTTATCCAGTCTCAATAAGGCCTCAAAAGACATGGCGGGCCTATCACCGGTCTGTACCGCAATAACATGCTGAACTATCCCAACTGGCGGGGCTGCTGGAGCCTGATTCTGGGGAGCCATCTGCTCCAGAGCGTGAGTAGTGGGAGTTTGTGCTCCTCCCCCAGCCTGTGAGAAAGCTGGTGCCACTGGAAATGTACCATTTTGGGCCACGCCCTCCATAAGACTTACCAAACGGACTAGAGCGTCCTAAAGTACTAGAGTGGCTATGAATCCTTCCGAGACCTGAACTGGTCCAACTGGTACATTCTGAACTGGAACCTCCTCCTGAAGGTCCACCTGAGGTTCTACAACAGGTGCAGCTGCTCGAGCTCTGGACTGAGCTCTACCTCGGCCTCTGCCTCTAGCACGACCTTGGCCTCGACCTCTACCCCTAGCCATAATTGCCACCGGGGGTTCTGGTCCCTGTCCATCGGTAGAGGTATTACGTGTTCTCACCATCTGCGAGAGAATAAGAGTAAAATGGTTCAATCATCGATGATAGAATAAAATCGCACGACAGAATAAGAAAGAAGTGATATTGATCCTAAACTTCATAGCCTCTGAGAGATAAGTACATACGTCTCCGCACTGATCCTTCAGACTCTATTAAGCTTGCTCGTGACTCGTGAGACCTATGTAACCTAGTGCTCTGATACCAACTGTCACGACCCGAAATTCCCACCTTCGGACCGTGATGGCGCCTAACATTTCACTTGCCATGCAAGCAAACGTTAGAATAATATTAACCAATTTTTAAATAATATTTAAATTATTAATAATCAAGGAAACAAAAGCGGAAGCAAAGTTTGAAATATAGTGAAATAATCCATAAAAAATAACGGTGTCTAAATACCATCCCAGAATTGGTCTCACAAGTGCACAAGCTTCTAGAATAAATACAAATAAAGGTCTGAATATAATAAAGCTGTCTGAAAATAAACACACAGCTAAAGTAAAATAGACGGGGACTTCAGAACAACGGACACCATGCAGTTATACCTCAAGTCTCCTCTGGTAGCTGAAATCCGTGCAAGTCTATGGTACGCCATTGGGACCAACTCCAAAATCTGCACAAGAAGTGCAGAGTGTAGCATCAGTACAACCGACCCCATGTACTGGTAAGTGCTGAGCCTAACCTCGACGATGTAGTGACGAGGCTAAGGCGTGCAACCGATGATGTACTAGAAATTTCAACAAATTTTTTTGCAGCGTGCAACCCGCTCTCACAATATATTCACATCCAATTCTGTTACGGCGTGCAACCCGCTCTCCCAATATATTCCTTTTAATCAAGTCTGTCATGTATTTATTTCAATCAAGTATATATATAGACTTTTAAATAAGTCTGTTGCGGCGTGCAATCTGATCCCCCAATATTGGATTTTTAATAAGTCTGTTGCGGCGTGCAACCCGATCCTCCAATATATATCTATTTCAATCAATTCTGTTGTGGTGTGCAACCCGCTCCTCCAACATATTCATTTACCAATTCTTATAGAAGAAATTTTCCCGATAAATGCAATAATTAATATTAAACTATAAGACAACAAGCATATAATAATTATGATTTAATTATGAAACAAACAATGACAAATAGCAAATTATTATGGAAATCAGGAAGAAAATAGGAAGTTTAATATTTAATATGCTAAATGTCAAATAACAATTAAGACACATAATTCAAATAGCATGTAACAATTAATGCAAGAATTCAAGGATTAATGTTTGACAAAGAATAGGAGAGAAATAATTATTATAATAATTAATTCATAATTTAAAATAATTTATAATTTTTCAAGTAAGTAGGCAAACAGTCAATTTGACAACGTATAGACACTCGTCACCTCTCCTATACGTCGTTCACATGCATTTCACATAACAAATAATTTAAGGGTTCTATTCCCTCAAGTCAAGGTTAACCCCGACACTTACCTCGCTTTGCAAATTCCAATCAATTATTCAACCACATATTTTCCTTTTAAATTTGCCTCCGAAAGCTTCAAATCTATTCACAAATAATTCGATATATTCAATACGAGTCATAGGAATTAATTCCATATGAATTTATAAATTTTTCGGATAAAAATCCGAAATTCATTAAAATATTCGGCATTGGGACCCACGTCTCAAATCCCGAAAAACTCACGAAATCCGAACACCCGTTCCGATACGATTTAAACCATACAAAATTTGTCCAATTCCGATATCAAATGGACCTTCAAATCTTAATTTTTTGTTTTTTGGAAAGTTTTACCAAAATTTTAATTTCTTCCATCTAAATCCGAAATAAATAATGAATATAGGCTTAAATTTATGAAATACAATCACTATATGATAAAGAACACTTACTCAGTTCGAAATCGTGAAAAACTCTTTTGAAATCGCCCTTAAGCCGAGTTATAATTGAGGGTTTGTGAAAAATGGAAAAAATCCCGTTTTGGTTCTGTTTTAAGTCACAAGGGTCAGGCCGTCTTCGCGTTCGCGAAGGTCCTGTCGCATTCGCGATGAGTAGCAGCCTGTGTCTTTCGCGTTCGCAAGTCCTCCTTCGTGTTCACGATGGCTCCCCCCCCCCCCTGGCCTTCGCGTTCGCGAGGCATTGCTCGCGTTCGCGATGAAGGAATGATCAACCCTCCCCCAGGTGTGCCTAACACTACGCGTTCGCGAGGAGGTGGTCACGTTCGCAAAGGGTAATGCCCCCATAGCTTCACGTTCGCGAAGAAGAAAACTTCAGCTGCCCAGTTTACTCTTCGCGTTCGCGAGAGTACCTTCGCGAACACGAAGAAGGACATGCCAGAACACCTGCTGCAGCAAAATACCAGATTTTCAAAGTCTAAAACATCCCTTAGCCTATCCGAAACTCACCCGAGCCCTCGGGGCTCCAAACCAAACATGCACACAAGTCTTAAAGCATCATACGAACTTGCTCGCGCGAACAAATCGCCAAAATAACACCTAGAACTATGAATCGGACACCAAATCAAAGGAAGTTTTCAAGAAAACTTTAAAACTTATATTTTTACAACCGGACGTCCGAATCACGTCAAATCAACTCCGATTCTCACTAAATTGGGCAGACAAGTCATAAATATTATAGTGGACCTATACCTGGCTCCAGAACCAAAATACGGACCCGAGGTCAATAAATCCAACATCAGTAATTTCTTAGAAATCATTAAGCTTTCAAGCTTTTAATTTTTTATCAAAATTCCATATCTCGGGCTAAGGACCTCGGAATTCGATTATGGGCATACGCCCAAGTCCCAAATCACGATACGGACCTACCGGAATTGTCAAAATACTGATCCGGGTCTGTTTGCTCAAAATGTTGACCAAAGTCAACTTAGTTGAGTTTTAAAGCTCTATTTCACATTTTAATCCATTTTTCACATAAAAACTTTCCAAAAGATTGTACGGACTGCGCACGCAGGTCGAGGAATGATAAATGGTGCTTTTTGAGGTCTTAGAACACAGAATTACTTATTAAATTTAAAGATGACATTTTGGGTCATCACAGTTGGGACCCACAGTTGTGGACCTCGAGGAGTGCCTAACACTTTCTCTTTGAGGTAACTTAAGCCCTTACCCGATCTTTTGGTGACGTTGACTAGTTAAAACAGAGTTATTTGCAAATAGGTGCCTTAACGTACCTTAAAAATTATTAGGTGGCGACTCTTCTCTTTTAATACCTCCTTTAAAAGAGTTGTCATACATCAAGGCCCGCTTTCGTTAGAAAACGGGGCGCGATAGCAGCTATCATA
This sequence comes from Nicotiana tomentosiformis, assembly GCF_000390325.3. NCBI lineage: Eukaryota > Viridiplantae > Streptophyta > Magnoliopsida > Solanales > Solanaceae > Nicotiana > Nicotiana tomentosiformis. The sequence continues at coordinate 21,210,005 of NC_090823.1, read as the reverse complement.
AATAATTAATGCAATTAGTGCCTCCACTGAGTTTAAATAAAATACTCACCTCAACCACGTCGCAACCCTGAAATAATTTGCTTCTTAGATCTCCCAGTCCCCCAAATTCATATAACACATGAACCACCGTAATTGTTCACAACTCCAGCACTCGAATGACTATCACATCCTTCATGCACGATCATCCCACTAGGAATACTTCCATAATTCTTCTGTGCCGCATAGCGATAATTGGAATATCAACAATCTATCACCAGGTGAGTACCGCAATACCGATGAACATCCGTAAGTCAAAACACAATGCGCCTTCTGAAATACGTACCTTTCTCAGGGATTACCGAGCAGTTATAACATTAATCTAAATATCTGAAACTGACCATTCTGTCCAGAATTCGTGACCTTCCCTTCAAGAAGTAACTGCCACCTTGTACATGTAAATCTTAATCCGGCACAACACACCACATCTATCATGCCATTATGTGACAAGCACGAGAATCTCATTATCAACTCTGAGTCACCATCAAATTACATACCCGGTCAGTTAGAAACTTGACACTTGCTTCATTCAAGGAGGAATCATAATACACAACACGTTCCCCACACCGGTAGAAAATATACGGCTCAAACTATGGTAGAAACCATCAAGAACACTTTGAAATCCATTTGCACATAACCAAACTATCAGAACTGAATTCCTCTAAATCAACCAAGCCACGCAGGTCACCAAACCCAAGAATATTGCCACCAAAACATCTGTAAAGTCTCACCACATCATAATTACCCAAAAGAACCGAGCATTCCATTACCATACTGGTCTAACCTACTACCCTGTTGTTCTATTTACTTCGAGTTTCTTCTGAATTACCCTCAAGTTGACACTTCTCCTTGCCAAAACACTACGATCCTTACCCAAAGCTCACTGCAAGACATCCTAACATAAAACCATACCGCCCTACGGCCCATAAGCCATTGTATTCTTCTTAAGCACCACAAAAGTACCACAACCGAGACCCCCACACTGAAAAGACTTATGTGGACTTAAAATTGTTCCTTTTTACCTTTCTTGCACTGAAATATAGAATCCATAGTCATACAGAATTACTGCAAGTCCCGGCACCATCCAATGTAAATAACCGATTCTAGCGATATACAAATTCCGAAAAATTTTCAATTGACACATATACATTTTGGATCCATTAGAACCCTTTCGAAAGTCACCCACTATGCTCAAATCTAAATTACACCGCCCAAATGGGCCGAAAGACACAATTTAATCATTTTATAATTTTTTCATATTTTCATAAAGTGCAATATAACCTGCATTCAACAAATTTTCTTACTTGAGTCATCCCCAATCTCAACCTCTGCAAGTCATAACTAATCAACAAGTATGACTCGGATCAAAACCAATATCGCACATAATCGTGCAATTAAATCGTAGATAGCATACTCCCCCACTTGGCTCAAAGCCATATAACAAAACATTTGATAACTCACCATATCCATACTCTACTATTGTCATAATCCCGCAGTCAATTCCACGAAAATTCTTCACAAGCTCAGGTAACACAAACCATAAAATACCTCAAATCATCTACTAAGCTCGCATTCATCCCCGTGATGGTCAAGTCAACTTTCTCAACTAATCCAAACTCAAATCTGAACACATATACCCTGCTGGGAGAAAATAAACCCTCCACTCAATATTATAAAGAACACACATACGTAGATTATTCCGCAGGAGATAACCCACCTGCTTAGCCTCAAATTGGCATCTTGATATACCCTTTCGCATCCACAATTACTACGGAATCACTTAATATTTCTGAGTTTGAACTCATCAACACGACATGAAAATCTACTTTGCTCTACAATTAAACAGCATGACAGATTCCTCAATGCACTCATAACTCAAGACCGTACGTCACATCAAAACAGGAATCAAGTACCCAATAACAAACTCTTGAGTCACAAGTAAACTTTATTTGTCTCATTCAACCCATCTGAACACATCCCGCATTCACATCATACTCATCATATAGTCATTCAACCGCTCATCGAGCCATAAATTCAACTCATAGGGATACTACTGAACGCATAAGTCCAAACGCATAAGTTCTCACAACCAAAACTACCGAGCTTAAGATACGGTCTAGCCCCGGCCTCAAGTCCTCCAGACTAGCCCATCACCAAAACACAGAATACTTATCTCGAACCTCGTTCATGGAATCACAAACTGGTGATGCACAGACGATACCGAGCGCTCACATGCGTACACAAATGCGTGGAAGGGATTCAAAGCATTATGTTTCAAACTGAATCAATCGCATGATAGAATACAAGAAAGTGAGATTTCCAAAGGGTTTGACGGCCTTTCGAAGATAAGTACAGACGTCTCCGTACCGATCCGCAAGACTCTACTAAACCTGCTTATGACTCGTGAGACCTATGTAACCTAGGCTCTGATACTAACTTATCACGACCCAAAATCCTAACATGTCGTGATGGCGCCTAACGTGGTACTAGGCAAGCCGACTTCTCACAAATATTTCCAACACTTTTAACAAGAATGAATTAAAAACAGATTTAATAGCAAAAGTTCTCATAAACAGGATAGAAAACCCAAAACATAACGCAGAATTCCCAACTATCGGGGTGTTACAGAGTACATGACTATCTATACATCACAAGTCTGGAAAATACGGTCTATAATAGTCTGAGACCAAATACAGTAAACAAGAATATAGGGAAGGAATCACAAGGTCTGCAAAATACTGGCAACTATCTCAGAATCTCCAAAAAATCAAATGTACGAAGGAATCAACAACCACTGTGTCCGGGAACACATGGATCTGCACACGAAGTGCAGGGTGTAGTATGAGTACAACCACTCATTAAGTAACAATACTAAATAAAGAACTGAAAGTAGTGACGAGCTTCACAGTTAAGTCCAATTACAGTAATTTCCAACATAAGAAGTTAGGCATGCTTTCAAGTTCAACATTCAAGACCCAAACAGTAATTTCATATCAGGTTCAACTGAAACAGAAGATAATAACTCTCAGGAATTTTTCCAAAAACAGTGATATATGACAGCTGAAGTGCAACAATAATGAAATCAATGCATCCTCTCAGATAAACAGTCACTCAGTCCTCCCATTCACTCCAACCTCATAATCACTCTTTCCTTATAGTCACTCATTCCTCTCAATCACTCAGCACTCGGCACTCGGCACTCGCACTCAGTAGGTACCTGCACTCACTGGGGGTGTGTACAGACTCCGAAAAGGCTCCTTCAACCCAAGCGCTATAACAAGCCAATCATGGAATATAACAGTGAAACATGTTGCGGCGTGCAGCCCGATCTCATAAATATCCTCACAATCAGGCCCTCGGTCTTACTCAATCATCAACCTCTCCAGTCTCTCGGGCTCTCAGAAATCATGATAAACAGCTCAAACAACAATGATATGATGCATCAATAATAAACAATAGAGACTGAGATATATTGTGCAAGTAAAACTGTGACTGAGTACAACATAACCATTTAGCAGATAATTCAACATGTACACGACCTCTGTGGGTCCCTACAGTGTCAACATATGGTTTAAACATGATTTATAGTTTGATTTCTCTAATACGTGAAAACTGTACGGGTATCAACATACTATTCAACTACATAGTTCCATGGAATTGACCAAGTCACAATTCCTACGGTGCACGCCCACACACCCGTCACCTAGCATGTGCGTCACCTCAAAACCAATCACATATCACAAATTTCAGGGTTTCATACCCTCAGGACCACATTTAGAACTGTTACTTACCTCAATCCGAGCAATTATTTATTCCAATAAGCCTTTTCCTCGTGATTCGGCCTCCGAACGCCTCAAATCTTAGTCAAAATAATTCGATACAATTAACACAAATTTATAGGAATTAATTCCTTAAGAAAATACTAATTTTCCAACATATTCCGAAATGAACTCAAAAATTGCCTGTGGGGCCCATGTCTCGGAACCCGACCAAAGTTACGGAATATGAACGCCCATTCAACCACGAGTCCAACCATACCAATTTTACCAAATTTCGACATCAACTCGACCTCCAAATCTCAAATCAATTTTTGGGAAAATCTCTATCCTAACCCCCCCAAATCATGAAATAAGTGCTGGAAATAATGTTAGATTCATGAATAACGGACCAAATCAAGTTAAGATCACTTAACCCAGTCCAATTTGTGAAGTTTGCCTCTGAAAATCGCCCAAACCGAGCTCCCAAACTATGTTTATGTCAAAAATGGCCAACCCCCCCCCCCCCCTGCTTTTTATAGAGTGTTGATTCGGGCGCCACAGGTGGCGTGGGGAGCTGCATGTGGTGCTGTTTCCAGTATCTAAAAGAATCCCAGTTCCAGGGCTAGCGCTCCACGCTACCCTGGACGCTGGCGACGGGAATTTGTTTTTTCTCCGACACGAAAATGGGCATAACTCTTCCATACTATGTCTGAATTCGACGATTCGTTTTGCTATGGCTCCGAAATTTCAACAGGGATCTAATGCTTCAATCAAAACTGAATTTTGTACTCATTTGCTTAATGTGATACCACTTATTATTGAAGAAACGACTTTGAAACATTCTTGAAATATCCAAATTAAACTTTGTTACCCATCCGAAATCCACCCGAGGCCCTCGGGACCTCAACCAATTATACCAACAAGTCCTAAAATATCATACAAATTTAGTTGAAACCTCAAATCACATCAAATAACGCTAAAACCACGAATCACCGCCCAATTCAAACTTAACGAAAACTAACGAATTCCAACTTCTACATTCGATGCCGAAACCTATCAAATCAATTCCGATTGACCTCAAATTTTGTACACAAGTCATAAATGACATAACGGAGCTATGAAAATTTTCAAAACTGGATTCTGATCCCGATATCAAAAATTCAACTCCCCGGTCAAACTTTCAAACTTAAATTTCTATTTTAGCCATTTCAAACCTAATTTCACTACGGACATTCAAATAATTTTTCGGACACGCTCCTAAGTCCAAAATCACCATACGGAACTATTGGAATTATCAAAATTCTATTATGTGGTCGTTTACACATAAGTCAATATCCGATCAACCTTTTCAACTTAAGTTTTCATCTTGGAGACTAAGTGAGCGTTTGGATATAAGAATGGTAAAATTCAAAAATAGGGGGAAAAAAAATTTCAAGTAAAAATGGTATTTAAAATTTAGAGTTGTGTTTGGATATGAATATAATTTTTGGTTGTTTTTGAAGTTTTGTGAGTGATTTGAGTGAAAATTTTGAAAAATAGCTTTTTGGAGTTTTTAAAATTTTCAAAAATTTTCAAAATGCATCTTCAAGTAAAAATTACAACATTTTATAAACAAATGCTGATTTCGAAAAAAAATAAATTTGTTTTGGAAAAAAGGGAAAAATTTCTTATGTCCAAACGGGCTCTAAGTGTCCCAATTTATTTCAAAACCTCACCGGACCAGAAATAATTACCCCGACAAGTCACATAACAACGGTAAAACATAAATTGAGCAGTAAATAGGGAAAACGGGGTTGTACTATTCAAAACGACCGGCCGGATCGTTACATTAATAATGATTCAGAATAACAGTAGCAACATCTGATACAAAGTATGTTGCTTTAGTCCTTAATGAACTCTTCTTCTGCTGCTGATGATAAAGAAGATTCTCTTGATTTTCCTCTTCTTTGTTTTCACTAACCAGTAGTACTCTTATTAAAGCTTTGGTATTCCCTTTTTGATGACAAGAAATTCCACAATGCTTTTTTGGGTTTGTGATGCTCTAATGTGGAATGTTTCTGTTGACAATAAATTTGCGTCGAAAAAATAAAATCAAGACCGAAAATATTGCAACAATCGTAGTATTTTATTTCAAATATTTGAGTGTTACAATCTCTACGGTTCCTCTGATTCTACTTTTTCAATATAAATTCAAGGGCTTTTGAGCTTGATCTTGAACATATATTTGTTGTCACGAACGATGATCTTGAATTCAACTATCACGAACTTTGATTTGAACTCGTACTCCTTGAATCTCTATTTGTTCTTCGTTTTTGATCTTGAACTTGACTTCTTGAACTTGAACTTGATTGCTTGAAACTTGAAACTTGTAGAGAAATTTGTTGCATTTGATCCACGAGCTCTCTCTTGTTTTTTGTTATAACTTCTGGTGTCTTTTCTGGGTTATGAAGACCCCTATTTATAGTGGTGAGAGGGAATAATTGTGATGAGAACAAACTCTTTCTGACCAATCAGATTGAAGAGTGACAAGGCCCCATTTGATTGGTCAGAACATGTCACTTGCACACGTGGCGTGATTTCATAAGCCTTTTAATTTGACTTGACATGCCTTTGATACGTGACATGATCTCATTGGCTATTATGTTAGACTTGATGTGCCACGTCATTCGACACGTGACACCAAACTTGGCCTCTAGGAAGATGACATCTTGGGCTCGATAAAGTGGGCTCACCACTTGTAGCCTGATTATCTGGGCTAACCCAATAAATTTAAATTTATTTATTTAATCCATATATATCGGACTTATATAATTAATTCAATTATACTATCCCATAATATTTAGTTGGACTAATATATTTAAATATAGTCCATATTATTTTATTAATTTAAATTCGATAAAATTCAAATGCTTACAAATGCCCCCTACTTCAAGGCTTGTCAAAATTTAAATGTGTTGAGCTTTAAAAGACAAGGATTTAAGTATCAAGAAGAGAAGTACAAGTTCTTGCATGAAGATGGTGAATGGATACTCATCCTGGCCCGAATATTGGAGAGATTACTCTTACGGTGACCCAAATATTTGAGAGATTACTCTTAAGGTGTGAAGGGATGGATACTCATCACGGCCCGAATATCGAAGAGATTACTCTCAAGGTGGCCCGGATATCACAGATTTACATATCCACCTTAAGATTGGAAAGTATAGTTCCTTTTAAAGACAAACCCACAAAGAGGCCAACTTAAGGTACAAAGGGACTTATATGTCCACCTTAAGATTGGAAAATTATATTTTCTTTTAAGGACAAACCCACAAAGAGGCCAACTTAAGGTGCAAAGGGACTTAAATATCCACCTTAATATTGAAAAATTAGAAAGTTTCAACTCGAAGACTCTGTGGACTTGATGACATCGACTTGAACACTTGAAAGACTTTGAAGATTTGGCGGACTTTATAGACTTCAACTTGAAGAGTGGTGGACTTTTAAAATTCAACTTGAAAAATTAGCATACTTAAAGACTTCAACTTGAAGATTTGGAGGTCTTAAACAATTCAACTTTAAGACCGGCGAATTTGAAGACCGACGGACTTGAAGACTTGGAGTGCTTAAATATTTCAACTTGAATAGCGGCGAACGTGAAGACTTCAACTTGGAGACTTCAACTTGGAGACTTAGAGGGCTTAAATATTTCAACTTGAAGACCATAGGACTTAAAGATTTGGTGAACATGAAGACATAGTGAATCCCTAAACCTCAATGAAAATACTTGGTAGCCCCCTAAAAGACTGTAATCGTCCCATTGAAGACACCGGTTTATCATGGAGGCTTTCCCCCTCTAAGTCATATGAGATCCAAAGTTCAAAAAAAGAATGAAATTTCAGCCTAATTTTCAAGTATTGGTTGAATGAATTACTTCCATCATACTTCATTTGCATAACGATTGGGGCAATATGTATCTTTTGAACTTATGTGACTGAACTCAAAATAAAACTCTAAGATGCCTACGTACCTCGGTGAAGAGGATCAAGTTATACCGTAGTTCAGAATGGGTGATTTTTCTTTATGTCCTAACCTTTTTCCTATGACGCCTCTTTCGAGGTTTTTAACTTAGAGGACTTTTTTTTTATGTCCTAACTTTTTCCTAGGCCGCCTCTTTCGAGGTTTTTAACCTAGCGGACTTTTTTTTTAGGCGGGTCGTACACAGTTTAGACTTATGTGGGCCAGGAGTGTAGGAACATGCAGTTTAGGCTTATGCGTCAAGGAGCGTTGCAACTTCAAGGATACTACTTCTTTAAGAATTTGCCATTAATAGGGGAGATTCTCATGCCATTTGCATCAACCAGCTTGTAAGCTCCACCTAAATAATCTTTTTGCACAACATATGGCCCTTCCCATTTTGAAGTGAACTTCCCTATAGGTTTATGGGAAGTAATAATGGGTCTTCGTATGGCAAGGACTTGATCTCCTACTTGAAAGGATCTTGGGCGAACTTTTTTATTTAAGGCACGAGATAATTGAGCTTGGTAACATTCAAGACTCTGTTGAGCTTCCAACCTCTTCTCATCAAGAGCCTCCAACTCTGCTAGTCGAAGTCTAGCATTTTCTTCATCAGTGATCCCTTCTTGAATAGCTAATCGTAATGAAGGTATTTGACGCTCAAGTGGCAAAACAGATTCGACTCCATAGACAAGTGAATAAGGGGTCGCTTGTGTTGGTGTGCGATGAGTTGTCTTGTATGCCCACGGAGCTTCTTCCATACGGTCATGCCAATCCCCTTTGGATTTGGAGACGACTTTCTTTAACAAGTTGCATAGAGTCTTGTTGGATGCCTCAGCTAGATCATTGGCGGCAACATTGTACATAGAATAGTTACGTTGCTTGAAGCCAAAGAGTTCACAAATATTGTTCATCAACCTATTATCGAACGGCTTGCCATTATCCGTTATTATGTAACGAGGAATGCCAAAGCGATAGATAATGTATACTCGGATAAAACTTGCAACATTTTCCTTCTTTACTTCCTTAACAGCAACAGCTTCAACCAATTTTGAGAAGTAGTCAATTGCATCCAAGATGTATAGGTGCCCACTAGAGGACTTTGGTAGTGGTCCAACAACATCCAATCCCCAAGCGTCAAACGGCCAGGATGCAACAGTTGGATGCAACACTTCAGGAGGTTGATGAATAAAATTCACATGGAATTGACAAGCCTTGCATCTTCGAGAGTAGTCCAAGCAATCTTTTACCATCGTCGGCCAATAATATTCCATCATTTTTATATGGAATTGGAGCTTTGGTCTAGATTGGTGTGACCCACATACCATAGAATGTGCCTCTTGCAAAGCTTGGAGTGTTTCTTCTTCCCCTAAGCATCGCAATAGTACTCCCTCGAATGACCTATATAAAGTATCTTTGTAGTAAAGGAAGCGAGGTGCACGACGACGGATTTCAGTCTTTCTCCTCGAATATTCTGAAAGTATCACATAGCTTAAGTATTCAATAATGGGTTGTCTCCATTCTTCTTTCTCAGCTTCAGAAATAGTGACAAGATGCTTGAGTTCATTTTCTTCACCTTCAGCCTCATTTGGCGGTGGCACTACCTATTTTTGGCAGACAGTAACTTGCGCTTGATCAGGTAGGGTTAACGATAAAGCTAGGGCAGCTAAAGCATCAGCCTTCTTCTTTTTTTCCTTAGCACATGTTGAATAGTCACGTCACCGACCCACCCCATTAATATTTTAGCATAATCATGATATGGGTGTAGTTTAGGTTTCTTGACCTCGTATTACCTAAAAGCTGGTTGATCACCAACTGAGACTCACCAAAGACTTGCAATTGCAACCGCTTTATTTCGACAGCCATTTCAAGCCCAAGTATTAGTTCTTGATACTCAGTAATGTTGTTAGAGCAGAGTTGAGTCAACGTAAAAGAGAGGTGGAACTTCACCTTGAGAAGTGACAAATACTACACCAGCACCAGCTCCTCTACGATATGCAGCATCATCAAAGTACATCTTCCATGGAGGTTAAACTTCAATGACCATTGCATCCTCATCAAGTAGTTCATCAGTTAGCTCTCAATCATCAGGTATAAGGTGATCTGCCAAAGAAGTTCGCTTACGCTTGTCCTTTTATAGCCTTTTGAGGGATGTACACAATTTTAAATTGTTGAGATTGGAGGTACCACCTTGCTAGTCGATCACTAAGGACAGGTTTTGACATCACGAACTTGATGGGATTTGCTCTAGAAACCAAACGAATAACATGAGCTTGAAAATAGTGCTTCATCTTTTGGATAGAGAAGACTAGCGCCAAACATAACTTTTTGATTGACGAATAATTCAGCTCATTTGGTGTCATCATCCTGTTCAAGTAGTAAAGGGAGTTTTCTTTTCATTCACTATTTTCTTGGGCCAACAGCGCTCCAACAGACCTTTCTTGTGCTGAAATATATAGTATCAGTGGCTTTCCAAGTATAGGGGCTGCCAAAACTCGAGGCTTCATCAAGTAAGTTTTGATACTTTCAAAGGCATTACTACAAGATTGGTCCCACTTGAAAGCGACACCTTTATTCATGAGGTGACTGAATGGTTGGCACCTCCCAACTAGGTTCGAGATGAATCTCCTAAGATATGCTAACTTTTCTTATAGACTTTTTAATTCATGAATATCCCGAGGCTCAGGCATTTTTAAAATTGCATCTACTTTAGCTTGATCAATTTCGATCCCTCAATGCCAGACAATGAAACCATGGAACTTTTCAGAAGTAACTCCAAAGGAACATTTCATTGGATTCATCCTAAGTTGGTACCTCCGGAGCAACTCAAACACCATTCTCAAGTCTTTGAAGAGGTCGCTCTTCTTTCTTGATTTTACCACCAAGTCGTCAACATAGCATTCGACATTCTTGTGGAGAAGGTCAGCAAATATATTCTACATAGCTCTTTGGTAAGTAGCACCAGCGTTCTTCAAGCCAAAAGGCATTACCTTGTAGCAATAAATACCCTTTGGGGTACGGAATGCAGTAATCTCTTCATCTTTTGGTGCTATGCGAATTTGTTTATAGCCTGATGAACTGTCCATGAAAGACATTGCCTTATAACCAGTGGTAGCATAGATCATCAACTCTGGAATAGTAAGTGGGAATTCATCTTTGGGACACGTATTGTTGAGATCCCTAAAGTCAACGCACACCCAAATCTGGCCATTCTTCTTCCTTACAGGGACAATACTTGAGACCCATGTTGGGTATTTAACTTCACGAATAAAGCCAGCTTCAATGAGTTTGTTAACTTCACTTTCAATCAAGGGAACCAAGTCCGGCCTAAAGCACATTTGAGCTTGCTTAACAGGACGAGCGCCATTCTTGATGGCAAGGTGATGGACTACTACTTTAGGGTCCAAGCCAGGCATCTCTTTGTAACACCAAGCAAAGACATCCTTAAACTCCTTGAGTAACTCCATATAAGTTCTTTCTTCATCGGCTGCTAGTAAAGCACTTAGATAAGTGGGCCTCGGTTCTTCATAAGTGCCAAGGTTAACTTCTTTCAAGGCATCAACTGTTGTTTTCAGCCCTTCCTCAAGTTCAAGTGGAGCATCTTTCACATCTTCATCTTCTTGAAGGTCCCCATTGTTGAAGGATATGTGATAACACAGTGAAACATCCTCCAATTTCTCATCATCATCCATTAGAGATGAAACACCATTCTCGCCTAGTGCAGTAACATGATACGAAGAACCCACACTTTTTTCATCTTCATCACGTTCCTTAGTATAGACCACAGTATATGGCTTTACCTTCAGTATTTCTTTACATGAAACCACAAGTTTTGTTTGTCGCCTCATTCTGGAAGCAACCAAACTTTGGAAATCCTAAGAGATCTTCTGGATTCTGGGCGAAGCGGGTGTTCTTATGCTTTAATAATTTCTCTGGAACTTGTTCCCCTTCTTTAATGGCCCCAATCTCTCAAATACGGAAGTCCTCACAGTTGATTTTCCAAGTCGAACAAATATAGAAGGCATGTTAGAAGTGGTAGATTCATCTTCTATAGTGATATAATTATTGCTTGCCCTTCTTATGGAGATACGCATTAGTGAGGGTTATTTATATCCCAAAAATTCACATGGTTTCCTCGTAGCAGCTTTTGATGGGAGCTTCCCTAACTTTGATGGCTCATTGGGGTTATATCCGGCCTTTGCAAATAACTTGTAAGCATTGGGATCAAAACCTTTATCTGTACACTTCGTAGGAAATGCTATATCTTGTGATGAATTCTGAGAAACAGACTTTCTAAGTACCCTTCGACGATAACTTTTGTCGCCTCAATCTGTTTGATCGGAAGAGTCAATCCCTTTAGTATGTTTGTTTGGAGATTATATGATTCACCTTCATATTTCTTATTTCTAGGGACGTATTGGAGTGCAGAAGTTACTTTCTTGTCATGAAACACAATGTTTCCTTTATGAGACAAGTGATGTATTGACATTCATAGCTTCCCACGAAAATAAGTGAATTTCGTACTCTGCTTCTTGCTCGATGTGATCTTTCTTATGATTCACCTTCATCGTTCCCTTTGTGAGGCTCATAGATAGTAAGCCTTTCGTTTCTAGTGGAGGCCATGCTTAACTCCATGTCATGGGCACGAGTGGAAAATTCTTCAAATATGCTAGGCTTGATACCTTGTAAGATGTAGCACAATCCCCAATGCATACCTTGAATGCACATCTTTATGCCAGAAGCTTTACTAAGCATGTCTTTGTAATTGAGGCTTGCATTCCTCCAACGATTGATAAAGTCGATAACTGGTTTGCCCTTCCATTGACGAGTATTTGTAAGTTCCAAGATGCTCACAGTGCATCTTGTACTATAAAAGCAGCTGAGGAACTCTTGCTCTAGTTGATCCCAGCTATCAATAGATCCAACCTCGAGGTCTATGTACCAATAAAAAGCATTTCCTTTTAATGAGCGAACAAATTGCTTGATGAGGTAATCTTCATAAGTCCCAGTGTTGTTGCATGTCTTAAAGAAGTATGCCACGTGTTGCTTTGGATTGCCTTTTTCATCAAACTGTTGAAACTTTGGAGGTTGATAGCCAGCAGGCATCTTCAATATATCGATCCTTGCAATATATAGCTTTGCATATGTAAGAGAGGACTTGGTAGCAACTTCATACTTGATTTTAATAGCTCCTTCAATGAACCCCTTCAGTTGATCGATTGGAATCATCCCTTTAGATGAGACAGGGATAGACTTAGCGGATGTTACTTGTCTTGGAGGAGAATTACTCTCTGGAACCTCTGCGAGCTTGCCAGGTGCATGGGTGGATTCTTCTTCCATCAAGATTCCCACCCGGTCTGTTAACTTGTCAATTCTAGCATCTTGATTTTGCATGCACTTGGTCAGGCCAGCAATTGCTTCCGTCAAATTTGCCAACTGCTCATCCACAGATGAAATGTTTGTCACCATGGCTTGTATGATTGTTGTGGACGATGGAGAGTAGCATGGATTGTCACACATATTGATCCTTGATTGGCTCATGCTATGCGGTGTAAGTGGAGAGGATCCATCATTTGAAGCATCATCATCTTCCTTCATAGCAGAGTTCTTGGATCTGAAGAGGTCAAGCAGAGCAAGAGTTTTCTTAATCTTTTCACCAACATTGCTTACTCCTTGGGGTGAGTTTGTGGAAGATCTTGCTCCTTTTGAGGATGAAGATCCGAAAACATGGGTTGATGCGGACGACACTTGGAGTGCTTGTTGTCCTAAAGAGCTTGCATTGCTCCTTGTAGTTGGTCCAAAGCTTCCAAATGTAACATCGAGCATGCTTTCTACATCAGTATAGAACCTGGAATTAGCAGCCTTGGTGGAAGTTGATCTAGGGTTAATTTTCTTTGAAGCCTTTCGATGTTCTTAAACTTTGGTGATTGAAAAGTTGAGATGAGAGGTAGAGATTGTCCCACTGGGCGTGCCAGAATTTGTAGACAATAAATTTGTGTCAAGAAAATAAAATCAAGACGAAAGATATTGCAACAATCGTAGTATTTTATTTCAAATATTTGAGTGTTACAATCTCTATGGTTCCTCTCATTCTACTTTTCCAATATAAATTCAAGGGCCTTTGAGCTTGATCTTGAGCCTAGATTTGTTGTCATGAACGATAATCTTGAATTCAACTAGCAAGAACTTTGATTTGAACTCGTACTCCTTGCATCTTGATTTGTTCTTCGTTCTTGAGCTTGAACTTGATTTCTTGAACTTGAACTTAATTTCTTGAAACTTGAAACTTGAAACTTGTAGAGCAATTTGCGGCGTTTGATCCACGAGTTCTCTTTTGCTTCTTGTTATAACTTCTGGTGTCTTTTCTGGTTATGAAGACCCCTATTTATAGTGGTGGGAGGGAAGAGTTGTTATGATAACAAATTCTTTCCGGCCAATTAGATTGAAGAGTGACAAGGCTCCATTTAATTGGTCAGAATATGTCACTTGCACACGTGGCGTGATTTCATTGGCCTTTTAATTTGACTAGGCATGCCTTGTCATTTTGACACGTGGCATGATCTCATTGGCTCTTCTGTTTGACTTGGCGTGCCACATCATTCGACACGTGCCACCAAACTTGACATCTTGGGCTCAATAAAGTGGGCTCATCACTTGTAGCCTGATTATCTTGGCTAGCCCAATAAATTTGAATTTATTTATTTAACCCATATATATTGGACTTATATAATTAATTCAATTATATTATCCCATATTATTTAGTTGAACTTGTCACGACCCAAATATCACTAGTCGTAATGCCACCTAACTCGACCCGCTAGATAAGCCAACTAACAGACAATACAATCCAAATGAAATTATAGGAAAATAGTGAAGAATTATCTGGACATTTACAAATTAACCCAAGAACTGGTAGTACAAATCATGAGCTTCTAAGGCTTAGAATTTACAAAGCTGATACAAATAATTACTCGATCTGTTTGAAAGCTACATAAACAGATTAACAAAATCTAAAGCCGCCAAGGACAAGTGGCACCCATATCCGGAATGCACGAACATCTTCAGGGTCAGCTCCTGACATCACCAGTAGCTCCGCTCCAAAAGTCTGCATGCAAGGTGTAGAAGTGTAGTATGAGTACAACCGACCCCATGTACCCAGTAAGTATTTTGTCTAACCTTATCGAAGTAGTGACGAGACTTTTAGGTAAAAAGATGCTCACTAATAAAAATCTGTATCGAAATCTAGCAATAGAACTATACTCAGTATAACAAGATAGAGTACACAAAATGAATGTACAAAACAATAACAGAGTACTAGAAAGAGATCACAATTCAACAGTTTCCAATATCTCAACCAATCTTTTCCTTAGAGCGAAACCAATAAACCACAATAGTCACCCCATAACTTTCATAATGTGAGAAATATACTCTGATATCAAGTCAATTGCACGGAAACACCTTTCGTGTATTTATTTCATCCTCACCAAATATGCATACAACAGTACCAATCGGATGGTAGAAATGCCGATAACAGTAATGACAAAGTAGGATATATGCAAGTAGCAATAATGAACGAGAATGTACATAAGGGCATCAGTAACCGACTAGGCAGAAAGAATAGAGGTGATGACAAGAATCGGGAAAAGGAATGTAACTTCAACTAACTAGCATAGTGGAGTCACAAATACAAATATAACGAATAAGAGGGGAACACATGATCTTTATGCGTTAACAAGTAGAAGAATGAATGACTAACACGGTAGAAGGCATGTACTAAGTGCAACCAAAATAGATATGACAAAGATATAATTATGACATCAGGAAGTAGGCATGGTATTTGCAAGTTTAGCAAGTACAAGGCATGAGTGACACAATAACAAATAAGATAAAGAACAATAACATGTCATTAATGACAAGTCATATAAGAACCATAAATACAACAATAACAGCTCAATGTAACGGCATGAACGTGTACACAAAGGAAAGATATCACAACATAATGCATGTCCCTCGTCCTCACTTGCACGAAAACATCCATTGTGCCATGAACACATGATAATTTAAAGCATGATAATATAAATAAAATAGAACGTCATCACCCTTCATGCTTTACACTCACATAACGTGGAACGGCATCACCCTTCGTGCTTTCACTCACAAATGATATGACACGGCATCACCCTTCGTGCTTTTACTCTTAATAATATGGCACGGCATCACCCTTCGTGCTTTTACTCTCAATAATATGGCACAGCATCACCCTTCGTGATTTTACTCTCAATAGTATGGCACGACATCACCCTTCGTGCTTCACACTCTGCCTCACATGATAATGTATAAACAAAGGTACGGCATCACCCTTCGTGCTTTACACTCTTCTGTTACACCCTATATTTTAGTACGTAAAATTACGTCGTGAGCAAACTAATGTATGACCAAAAATGAGATCATCTTTGAAATTATATAGAGTAAGTTAATCATATTACTAAGGAGGTTACAAATATTGAATATCATGAAAAACAAGTACAAAGAGGGTTGGAAGGTTCAGAAGCTAAAGGAATTGAAGAAAATAATGTTTCATCAAAAGTCGACAAGTTGGGAATATTATAACATGTACTTTTGGGGTGAGACCAGGGTATTTAACATGATAAGTAGGTTATGTTATGATTTATGATAGTCGTGTGTTATGTTTTTAAGTCAAGCGAGTGATGGAATAAAAGTCGATGAAAGTCATCACAAATTAAGTTCATAAGTTTTACTGAAACATTGGGTCCAATGTAACTGCGATTTTCTCCCAATATACTTAGATTTATGGAGTGTTCCACCCATCAAATTAAACATCTATGAGTCTATTTTCTAACTCATTAACCCGTTTGTCATTACGATAACGGCGTAGAGATATATGGGTGTTTTGGCGAGACTGCGCAGACTGTCACCTACTTGCTTAAACTAGAATCCAAAACTGGGCTAGTTCGGGTCGTCCAAAAATGGGCCTGTTCGGGTCATCCATAGAGTAATTTTTAAAGGCCTATATCCTTTATATATTAGACTGATAATAGGGCATAATAACCAGACATAAGCTCTACAAAAATCCTCCCAAACAATTTCCACAAACCCCAATTGATTGTCTCTCCTTTTCAAGTTCTAATTGGAGGTAAAAACTTAGAGTTTGAAGAACCAAGATAGGAGTTGAGTTATCCAAAAAATAAGGTAAGTTTACTGCTCTCTTTCATACATTTTTTTCTGCTTTAAATGCATATTAAGTCATTCTATATTTGTAATAACTCACGGGACGGTGATCGGAAGCCATGAGTTCGAGTTATTCACTTGTAGCGGACTATTTTATGGACTGTTTTGTGTTTCTGTTGGGATGCGTGTTTTACTATTATTTTGTGGAGTTTTGGAGGAGAAAGGGTGTGTAGAAACACCACATAAATACAGGGTGGTGGGCTGGTCGTTTGTCGTAATATTTTCGGGTTGTTTGACACTACGACGGTGGTCGTTATGTATGAAGAGATTAGGGTGTGTTGGGCTATTTTGTAGTATTTTGTGGTGTATATAAGGTTGGAAAATAATGTATATATGTTTTTATTTTTATTTTTTTGGTGTTATTGGTGTTATCTTAAATTTGGAGGAAGTAAGGATCATAGGGGAGATATTGTCCGTTTTAACACAAAATAAGCTTGTCGTTCGTTGTGCGATAGTTGTACCTTTCGTAACTTAATGATAGTATTATTATCATTGTTGTAGATTAAGGTGCGAAGAGGCGAGTTAAACTTGGTGATTGGTGATAAGGTATGTTAAGGCTAAGATCTTCCTCCATTTTGGCATGATCTCGTAGCTACATTTACTTGATAATGAGACATAAAGAGAAGTTCGTATTCATGAATTTATTCACATTATCCTAGTCTCATAAGTTACAGTATTCTCCCTTATCGGGACTTTATATTCAGTTAAGTATTGTTTTCTTCCAGTCAAGAGAGGTGTGTGTGTGTGTGTATATATATATATATATATATATATATATATATATATTCTCACTACCATCGAGCTATAATCGATGGGCAGGCCCCTATTGGGCAACCTCTGATCAGATGGTAGGATATATACCGAGCCTACTATGTCCGAGCACCTATGAGCGAGCCCAGGATGGCCGAGATACAAAGCCTAGTATGGCCGAGATACAAATCCTAGTATGGCTGAGCGCCTATGAGCGAGCCTACTACGGACGAGCAGTTACACATAGCGAGCCTTAAAGGGCCGAACATTTATTTTACTTACTATATTGAAGGAGTTGAGTCAATATTAACAGGTAAGTATATCTCCAGATCATCTTTGACTCCCAGTTACTTTCAGTTATTATATTATCAGTTCAGTTTCAGCTTTTAGTTATGTTATTGCCTTACATACTAGGTATATATTCGTACTGACGTCCCTTTACTGGGGACACTGCATTTCATGCGTGCAGGTTCAGATAGACAGACAGGTAGACCTCCTCAGTAGGTGTTTCCCGAGTTCAGCCTGATCGGTAGGCTCCACGTCTTTCGGAGTTGCCGGGTCTAGGGTTTTATGTACATCTTTTGTATGTATGTATATATGTTATGGGTAGGTCGGGGCCATGTTCCGATCAGAATACATCCATCAGTAGAGGCTTCTGGACATATCTTGTCAGTTAGTGCAGTATGTTGGGCTTGTAGGCCTGGTATATATATTTTGTTGGTTTGTCAGATGTAGTAGTTATGACGGCCTTGTCGGCCCAGCTTTATATTGATGTTTAGTCAGCGCTAGTTTCCATTTAGTTTTATATTTTGCTTCGCAAATTGTCTTGCAATGTGGCCCCATGGCCAAATTATGATATTATATGTTCAGGATCCCTTAGTCGCAAGTTGGTACGCTAGGTTAGGTGAGGCACCGGGTGCCGGTCTCTCCCCCCAGGTTTGGGGCTTGACAAACTTGGCATCAGATCAGTTCTGTCCTAGGGAGTCTACAAGTCATGTCTAGTAGGGCCTTGTTTATAGATGTGTTGTGCACCACATTATATAAGCAGGGAACTACAGGGCATTTAGGAGTTGGTTACCCTTCTTTTTCAAATCTAAATCGTGATGTATAACTGAGTTATATGAAATTTGAGTTAAACTTACGTGTTGGTATTTGCATACATAGATGACGGTGACTAGAAAGACTACGGCTAGCTAGAGGGGAGATACAGCAGCAGGTGAGGGGACCAGTAGGGTTCCCCTAGTAGATGGGTCCCAGTCTGAGGCCCAGGGCGAGACCCATACTCAGCCAGTACCGGCTCCTCCACCACCTGAGGAGATTCCTAGGGAGACCGCACACCCAGTTCCCCCTCCACTTTCATCAGATCAAGACTTGAGGAGTGCGGTGTATTTGTTGACACAGTTGGTAGCTACCCAGAAACAAGCTAGGGCATCAGCTAGTGTAGGATCTTCTAAGGGGTTTGGGAGTTCAAAGGTCTGAGAGTTTATTTCTTTGAGTCCCCCAGAGTTCATGGAGACAGATCAGAGGGAGGACCCACAGGATTTCATAGATCAGCTTCACAGGATCTTTCGGGTTATGCATGCCACAGAGAAAGAGGCGGTTGAGCTAGTAGCTTTTCGACTCCGAGATATAGTCATCCTTTGGTACGAGGGATGGGAGAGGTCTAGGGAACGTGATGCACCTCCACCTAGTTGGGAGAATTTTTTAGATGCCTTCCTTGACCAGTACTTACCGCAGGAGAGCCGACAAAATCGGGTCGATCAGTTTCTAGCCCTCAAGCAGGGCAATATGAGTGTTTGAGAGTATTGTCTCCGTTTTAACTCATTGGCCAGATATGCACCAACCATAGTTGCCACTATGCGGGACAGGATCCACAGGATTATAACAGGGGTAGCCCCAGAGTTGACCGAGGAATGTGCCACCGCTGCATTGCAGGATAGTATGGATATCTCCCGGATTCAGGCATTCGCTCAAAATATAGAAAAGGGTAGGCGTCGGCAGCAGGGTATAAAAACGAACTGAGCAAGGGCAGCGTAAGAGGATGAGATTTTCCAAATCTCAGGAGTAGTCTCAGAGTAGTTATAAGCCCCAATACTTCGGACGGCCACCTAGGCCTCCGCCACCTCAGTTATAGGGTTATAGATATAATTGCTATACTTAGTCAGGACCAGATGAGAACTCCCGGACGTTGGGTTTGCAACGACAGCGAGGTTCAAGGCAAACATGGTCATTTCTGCTGCGGTGTGACGTCTGTGGTAGAGGACACTTGGGCCAATATCGAGCATGTTTTGATGCTTGTTATATATGTGGGCGTCCGAGGCATATGATGCGAGATTGCCCAAATAGAGATTCCTGAGGTATGGCACAACCAGCGAGTTCGGCAACAGGATCATCTATGTGTGTGCATCCTTCAAAGTGTGAGTCTTAGTCTTCGGCTGGTAGAGGTCGAAGTAGAGGTAGAGGTTCTAGTTCAGTTGGTAATCAAAACCATATTTATGCTTTAGCGGGTCGACGGGACCAGGAGTCTTCACCAGACGTTGTGACATGTAAATTGACTATTTACTCTCACGATACTTATACATTGATAGACCCAGGATCTACTTTATCATATATTACCCCATTTGTTGTGGGTAAGTTTGGTATAGTACCAGAAATACTAAGTGATCCTTTTGCCATATCTACACCGGTCGGAGAACCGATTATTTCTAGACGAGTTTACCGAGGTTGTACGGTGATAGTTTGTAATCGTCAGACCTCAGCCGACCTAGTTGAGCTAGATATGATGGATTTTGATGTTATCATGGGCATGGACTGGTTGGCAGCTTGCTATGCCACAGTTGATTGCCGAGCAAAGCTAGCCAGATTTCATTTTTCGGGTGAGACAGTCCTTGAATGGGTAGGTAATATAGCGGCATCCAGAGGTAGGTTTATTTCCTATTTGAAGGCGAGGAAAATGATCGCAAATGGGTGTATTTATCATATTGTGCGAGTTAGAAATGCAGATGTTGAGATACCTACACTTCAGTCTATTCCCGTAGTCAAAGAGTATGCAGATGTGTTTCCAGATGAGCTTCTAGGTATTCCTCCATAGCAAGAGATTGATTTTACAATCGATTTGCTTCCAGGAACTCAACCAATATCCATCCCTCCGTATAGAATGGCACCTGCCGAATTGAAAGAGTTGAAGGAGTAGTTAAAAGATTTGCTGGAGAAAGGTTTCATCAAGCCCAGTACCTCACCTTGGGGTGCACCGGTACTGTTTGCGCGTAAGAAAGACGGCTCGCTGAGGATGTGTATCGATTATAGGCAGCTGAACAAGGTAACTATTAAGAATAAGTATCCACTTCCAAGGATCGATGACTTGTTTGATCAGTTGCAGGGGGCTAGATTCTTTTCAAAGATAGATTTGAGGTCAGGATACCACCAGGTCAGAGTTTGGGAGAAAGATATTCCGAAGACAGCCTTCAGGACCCGATATAGCCACTTCGAGTTCCTTGTCATGTCCTTTGGGTTGACGAATGCACCCGCCGTACTTATGGACTTGGTGAATAGCCTATTCCGGCCATTTTTAGATCTGTTCGTGATAGTATTTATTGATGATATTCTGGTTTATTCAAGTTCATAGGATGAGCATGCGGACCACCTGCGAGTGGTACTCCAAACCCTCTGTGATCGTAAGTTGTATGCTAAGTTTTCTAAATATGAGTTCTGGTTAAAGTCTGTAGCATTCTTGGGGCATATTGTATCCGATGAAGGTATAAAGGTAGACACTCAGAAGATTGAGGTCGTGAAATCTTGGCCTAGACCTACCACTCTGATAGAGGTTCGTAGCTTTCTAGGCTTAGCAGGATACTATCGGAGGCTCGTAGAGGATTTTTATTCCCTTTCGGAACCATTGACGAAGTTGACGTAGAAAGCAACTAAGTTTCAGTGGACGAAGGCTTGCGAGCAGAGTTTCCAAGATCTTAAGAATAGGTTGACCTCAGCGCCAGTTCTAACATTTCCAGAGGGTCCAGAAGGTTATGCCATGTATTGTGATGCCTCGGGTGTCGGGTTAGGATATGTCCTGATGCAATATGGGAAGCTAATTTCGTATGCTTCAAGGCAGTTAAGGAAGCACGAGAGGAATTATCCAACCCACGACCTCGAGTTAGCTGCGGTTGTCCATGCACTTAAGATATGGCGACATTATTTATATAGTGTTCATGTTTATGTATTTTCAAATCATAAAAGCCTGCAATATATACTTAAGCAAAAAGATTTGAATTTGTGATAGAGGTGATGGCTTGAGTTATTGAAAGATTATGATGTTAACATTCTCTACCATCCAGGGAAAGCTAATATTGTAGAAGATGCCTTAAGTCGTTGATCTATGGGTAGCTTAGCACATGTAGAGGCCGAGAAAAGACAATTAACTAGACAGATTCATCAATTGGCTTGTTTGGGGGTTCGGTTAGTAGATTCCAATGATGGTGGAGTTGTACTCCAAAACACTGCAAAATCATCTCTCATAGTTGAAGTCAAGGAAAGGCAATACGAGGACCCAGAGTTGGTCGAGTTGAGAGAGCGAGTTCCACAATAGAAGAAGCCGTTGTTAGAGCTCAAGAGAGATGCGGTTCTCAAATACATGGGTCGTCTATGTGTTCCAGATATAGCAGGTCTACGAGATAGGATTATGTCAGAGGCACATTATTCGTGGTACTCCATTCATCCTAGGTCGACGAAGATGTATCATGACATTAAAGATGTGTACCGGTGGAACGATATGAAGAAGAGCATTGCTGAGTTTGTCGCCCAGTGTCCTAGTTGCCATTAGGTGAATGTAGAGAATCAGAAGCCCGGAGGGCTAATGCAGACTATAGAGATCCCGACATGGAAATGGGAGGCGACAAACATGGACTTTGTCACGGGTTTACCTCGTTTTCATCGTAAGTTCGATTCTATATGGGTGATAGTCGATAGGCTCACAAAATCAGCTCATTTCCTACCGGTCAGATTTATATATACAGCAGAAGATTATGCAAAGTTATATATTAAGGAGATAGTGTGGCTACACGGAGTACCAGTATCTATTATATCTGACTGTGGGGCGACGAGACTTAGAGCACATTTTTGGAGGTCATTTCAGAGAGGTCTAGGGACTCAGGTGAATCTCAGCACAGCTTATCGTCCACAGACTGATGGGCAAGCTAAGCGCACAATTCAGACGCTCGAGGATATGTTACGAGCAGGTGTGTTGGATTTTAAAAGAAGTTGGGATGAACATCTACCTCTTGTCGAGTTTGCATATAATAACAGTTACCACTCCAGTATCCAGCTGGTTTCGTACGAGGCTTTGTATGGGTGTAAGTGCAGATCTCCTATAGGGTGGCTTGATGTTGGAGAATCTGGGTTACATGGGCCAGACCTAGTTTAGCAGGCCGTAGAGAAAGTAAAGCTTATTCGGGAGCGACTATTGACAGCTCAGAGTCATCAGAAGTCATATTCTGACATGCGGCGACGAGACTTAGAGTTCGAGGTTAATGACTGGGTATTCTTAAAGGTATCCCCTATGAAGGGCGTGATGAGGTTTGGCAAGAAAGTCAAACTTAGGCCACGGTATATTGGGCCTTATAGGATCATTCAGAGAGTGGTCCAAGTAGTTTATGAGTTAGAATTGCCCTCATAATTGGAGTCAGTCTATCCAGTTTTTCACGTATCTATGCTAAGGAAGTGCATTGGTGATCCTACCATAGTGGTGCCCACGGATGATGTACAGATTACGGAGGACTTGTCATATGACGAAATTCCAGTTGCCATCCTAGACCGACAAATCCGCAAGCTATGAAATAAGGAGGTAGCCTCCGTGAAGGTTTTATGGAGAAGCAAGAAAGTGGAAGAGATGACGTGGGAAGCAGAGGAAGAAATGAAGTCTAAATACTCCTACCTATTTCGAACTGAAGACGTGGCTCGAGATGGGATGCTACAGCACAACTCTATTCAGGCTAATAGGTCATCAGGTAAGCTCTTATTTCTTGACTTTCAGTATTTATGATTTACGGTTGTGTGAGGCAAAGTGTTGCTATTTATAGACATTGGCCATGTGTGGCATGTATAGTATGTTTTCTATAGAGGCCTTTTTAAAGGCCTATATCCTTTATATATTAGACTGATAATAGGGCATAATAACCAGACATAAGCTCTGCAAAAATCCTCCCAAACAATTTCCACAAACCCCAATTGATTGTCTCTCCCTTTCAAGTTCTAATTGGAGGTAAACACTTAGAGTTTGAAGAACCAAGATAGGAGCTGAGTTATCCAACAAATAAGGTAAGTTTACTGCTCTCTTTCATTCATTTATTTCTGTTTTAAATGCATAGTAAGTCGTTCTATATTTGTAAGAATTCACGGGACGGTGATCGAAAGCCGTGAGTTCAAGTTATTCACTTGTAGCGGACTGTTTTGTGGACTATTTTGTGTTGCTATTGGGCTACGTGTTTTACTACTATTTTGTGGAATTTTGGAGGAGGAAGGGTATATAGAAACACCACATAAATTCAGGTTGTGGGCTGGTCGTTCATCGTAATATTTTAGGGTTGTTTGACACTACTACTGTGGTCATTTTTTGTATGAAGAGATTGGGGTGTATTGAGCTATTTTGTAGTATTTTGTGATGTATATAAGGTTGAAAATAATATATATATATATATATATATATATATATATATATATATATATATATATATGTTGTTATTGTTGTTTCTTTGGTGTTGTTGGTGTTATATTGAATTTGGAGGAAGTAAGGATCATAAGGGAGATGCTGCCCGTTTTAATATAAAATAAGTTTGTCATTCGTTATGCGATAGTTGTACCTTTCGTAACTTAATAATAGTACTATTATCATTGTTGTAGATTAAGGTGCGAAGAGGCGAGTTAAACTTGGTGATTGAAAAAATTGTGATAAGGTATGTTAAGGCTAAGCCCTTCCTTCATTTTGGCATGATCTCGTAGCTACATGTGTTTGATAATGAGGCATAAAGAGAAGTTCGTATTCATGAATTAATTCACATTATCCTAGTCTCAGAAGTTACAGTATTCTCCCTTATCGGGACTTTATACTCAGTTAAGTATTGTTTTCTTCCAATCAAGAGAGGAGAGGGTATATATATATATATATATATATATATATAGTATTACAGTATTTTCACCACCATCGAGCTATAATCGATGGGCAGGCCCCTATTGGGCAACCTCTGATCAGATGGTAAGTTATATACCGAGCCTATTGTGGCTGAGCGCCTATGAGCGAGCCCGGAATGGCCGAGATACAGAGCCTAGTATGGTCGAGCACCTATGAGCGAGCCTACTACAGCCGAGCAGTTACACGTAACGAGTCTTATAGGGCCGAACATTTATTTTACTTACTATATTGAAAGAGTTGAGTCAGTATTAATAGGTAAGTATATCTCCAGATCATCTTTGACTCCCAGTTACTTTTATTTATTATATTATCAGTTCAGTTTCAACTTTCAGTTATGTTATTGCCTTACATACTAGGTACATTATTTAGTACTGATGTCCCTTTTCTGGGGACACTGCATTTCATGCGTGCAGGTTCAGATAGACAGACAGGTAGACCTCCTCAGTAGGTGTTTCCCGAGTTCAGCCTGATCGGTAAGCTCCACGTCCTTCGGAGTTGCCGGGTCTAGGATTTTGTGTATATCTTATGTATGTATGTATGTATATATGTTATGGGTAGGTCGGGTCCCTGTTCCGATCACTATACATCCATCAGTAGAGGCTTGTAGACATATCCTGTGAGTTAGTGCAGTATGTTGGGCTTGTAGGCCTGGTATATATATTTTGTTGGTTTATCAGCTGTAGTAGTTATGACGGCCTTGTCGGCCCAGCTTTATATTGATGTTTAGTCAGCACTAGTTTCCGTTCAGTTTTATATCTTCCTTACCAACCATGTATATATCAATGAGAAACAAGGCATGAAGCATAAATAACGTCAAGGAGAGTGTTTAAACGAATATTCCAAATGAATCTCAATCACAGCTTTCCAAGCCAACAGTAGTTCAATAAACCCGTAAGAACCTTATTATTCAAGTATTCCAATAAATCTCACAAATGATCTACAACACAAGTATAGAATCTAGTATCTCAAGAATATCGGGTGTAGCAATGTATTAATGATTATGCATATTGATGAATAAATTAAACACACTAATGTATTCTTAGAATTCCATCAAATTTGATCAAGTTGTAATAAGTTAAGTCTTAGTTTCTAACATTTAATACTATGTTCTTAGTATCTAGTAGTCAAGTTAGGCAAGAGGCAAGAAGGTCACGCGATTCTACAAGACATAATTTATAACATAATTTACCTCCAAGCATGGTTAACCCTGGTACATGCATATATGCTCGTCACCTCTATAAGTATCAACCCCGCATGTAACAAACAATGTCAAATAGTAGGAAAAATTCTCTCAATAAAGTTAGGCGAGACGCTTATTTTATCAATTTAAATTCGATAAAATTTAAATGCTTACACCTTCAAAGGCAGAAAGACTTCAGAAATGAATCTAGATATACTTTTCGTTGTTGGATTTATTTATTTTTTTAATTCAAGAAAAATACGAAAATAAGTTTTATAAATTTCTACTTATAAATTATCAGTTTGTAAGCTATATTCTTTATCAGTTTGTAAGCTATATTCTTGTGTAGTTTAATTCTCATATTTCTCATCCATCATTCTTTGGGATAAATTTAAGTTCTTTTTTTATTTTTGTGAATAAGTTGAAGTATTAGTATTTTGAAATATAACAAATTACTTCCAATTTCTTTTTCTCCAAAAATAAGTGCATCATCTGCTGCACTAAGGGGGATTCGGATAGAGGTGGGTAAAGAAGTTGGGTCGGGTGGGGTTTATAAAATAGAATAAAAAATGTTGCAGGTTATTTTAGTGTAACTAGGGCATGCCACATGTCGTTTTTAAGTTTTGGAGAGGGATTTAACTGGTGAGGGGTATTTTGAACCCACAAGTATAACAGTAGGGGTATGAATATTAAGAAAGTTAAACGAAGGATATATATAACATATATTTGATAGTAGAGGGATATATATGACCATTTACCATTTGTTTTATTATGCAGTATTTAGTTGGGAAGAAGAAGATAGAGACCAAAGAATTGATTTTTGAAGCACATTTAAGCAACATGATCACACAAATCAAGCCTAGTATTAACTCATGGATTAAAATGTAAAAATAAATTGTTTCTTTTTCTTGTCTACAAACATCTTATTGATACTTAAATATAACATAACACAAAACTCAACAAAAATCAATTGAACTCAAATTCACCTCCAAAACCAATTCAAATATTCATAAGAAATAAAAACAAAAAAAAACTTATCTAGTTCAAAGTTTTTTCAAATTATATGTAATGTGGGGGGGAAGGAAAATGGGGGAGGGGATTACAAGGTGGGAAATCAGACTCTGTAATTGAAAAAATAGCCATTGTTATGGAATTTTTAAATTTCACGGGTAGAACTTCATAACATTACGTGTGAAATTTGATACTCCGTGACAATGGCTATCTTTTAATTACAATGCTGAAAAGTAACTATTTGAAATTTATTGGGCAAGTTATACATTTGGCCGGTCGGCAAAAATAATTATAACCACTAGCCAAATATATAAAACATATACATTAATTATGTATAAAATTATATATTAATATATCAAAATATATATTAGTGTCTATTATTTTAAAGAGTGGCTACACTTATCATTTTTCCAATTTTATCCCTCTTTTTGTCATATGACAAACATCTGAGACCTAAGAACGGACATGCGATTTTCAACAGGCCCAACATAATAGAAACTGGAAGAATTAGTCCTGAACCCCATCACTTAAATTAAAAATAATCGGTGGAGGTATAATATATGTATAATTTATATATTATATATATATAATTATATATATTCAATATATAATCTATATATATGATTAGAAAAAATAAATAATAAATATTGCAAACTGAATGGTCGCCCAGGATGAGGCCCAGTCAAGAGCGAGCCTAATTGATAGTACCTTTTTCGGTCATGGTAAAGAAATACTAGTATTTTTTATATTAATTTAATAATATTTTTTACTTCTCAAAGTGAAACCAACATTTAGGAAAACGGAAGGAGAAGAAAAAAGAATTCTAGCCTCCATATAAAGAAACAATTTCTCCAAAATATACTTTTTAAAATAAAGCTACGATATTTAAATTTATATCACATGCGTGGAATTACTTATAGATTCCCTTTGACTAGCTTCTTTATTAATTTACATCGCACCACAACAAAACAAAACTTGAAACAATAATTGGTACAAAAGGTCCAACTAAATTGATTAACATTAGTTTATTAATTTAACGCGTTTAAACCAAGAAAGTATAGTTAAATATTTTAATGTCTGATCTTTCAACTTATAAAGGAAAAGACCGGAGACTTTCATTTCTTTTCCGTGTTTGGACAATAAAGCAGGCTTTTTGAAGTATGAAATTGGAGTATTTATTGTCTAATTAATTATAGAAAGTAAATTATTGGCACAAATTATAAAATTTTGCTAATAAAGTTCTCAATCACTGCCGGCTTTTAATTTTATAAAAGTCTTTATTAGCAACTAAATGTCCTTTATTCTTTTTTCTTTTTTCTTTTTTTTTTTTTATTCTTCTTCTCTCTTTTTTTTTTATAATAATCATTTTCCCCCGATAAGTTCAGATAAGCAGTTTGGCTGAATACGTTTGTCCATTTATGCGATAAGCTAAGGGGACCATACATTGCCATTTCTATAATCCTATAATTATAGTACGTAGAGATATGACAAGTGTATCAATCTTATCGTCCAATAATATTTAGTTTTTTGAAATTTTTTATAACAAAAATGATAAAACAGTTTTTTTAACGTGTGTATCAAAAACTTAAACCACAAATAAATTAAAGTAGGAAAAGAAAAAAATTGACCAAATGAATATTACTTATGACTTGCACTTGGACGAAAAATTGTGTAAAAGGGAAAAGAGAAAGGGACTGCATATGCAAATTAATGAAATACTTTAATTATTTATACTTTAAGGAGGGACCAGCACAATAATTTGACAATCTCAGACTATCTCAATTTAATTTCAAATGCCTATCTACACTAAAGACCATATCAACCAGCTAATTAAGTACAACCATTTGGTGTCAAAAACTATATCATATATCTGGTTGTTCCCTATCTCACCCTCATTGAGTAGACATTACAATAATAAAGAAGATCTTTATAATAATAATAATGTCTTAGAAAATGGATGACATCAGTTAGGTCTTAACTATCCCATTAAGGAATTTTTAAAAAGAAAAAAAAATAAAATACAAATTTCATAAAATATTATATATGGCATCTTTACAGAATAGCAGGTCGAATTCAGTATTTACTTTTCCTAACCAGTATACATATATTAACAAGATTAAATATATATTATATATCTGCCAACTATTTTAGTTTAATTGGTTAGATGGACGACTATTTAGGTTAATTCTTTAAATATTAAACCCCATGAGAACTATCAATACTTATATTCAAGTTGTACCGGTGGAGTCTCACAAAAAAAAAAGGTGTAGGTTCAATTCTATTGTCCTTTTTTCCATTTTTGCAATATGCGAATTATGTAATGAAAATTATATGATTTAGAATAATAGCTCAAGATTGTAAAAGTAAACAAATTTAAGGAACATGGTGCACCTTTTAAAGAAAAGGGTATTAAGTTGAAGAAGTTGATGAGATATATTAATTTGACTTTTATATTGATTCAATATTTTCATAGTAAATAGCAATATAAAGGAAGAAAGGCATGTAATATCCATTGGATAAGAAGGAACACTTTTGAGAATAAGATTCTCTCTCTTACAAAAATACAAAGATTACCTTTTGATAAAGATTCTTATTCATATTATTCCCTACCTTTAAACCAGATCCGAGGATTGTTCATACAAATCTTGGACTTTTCTGTCACTCATCATTGTCACGAGAAATATTCGTCCAATCCATCCATTATTGGGTGAATCATTCTCCTTATTTACTTAAATGCCATTTACTACCATTTATTGTTAGTTATATCTTCATTAATGTTCATGCTTTAAGAGTATTTTGTATTTATTGACATCAATCATTTACGGGATCTATCCATGTCTCCTCCACGTTTTTGAGATTAGCATCTAGGATTGTTATCCTTAACTAAATTTAACACATTATTATATAAATTTAATAGTTTAACCGGAAGTCACTTTTTTGTCAAATAATTTGGCACCGTCTGTGGGAATTTTCTAGTTAAGTCTTTTAGTTTCTTCTAGATCTACAATCGACGTTGGTTATTAACAAAAATAAAAACAAGAATATTTTTCTCCCTGCACGCATAAATCTAATATGGCAGGTAACAGAGAAGGAAGAACGAGAATAATGAGTGACCTCCCAACCAACCTCATGAACATCATCCACAAAAGCTCGGAAGCAGTGGATGAGGACACAACGCCCAATGCCTCTCCTAGGCTAGGTGGATCACCCCATCCTACTACAGCATCATAAAATCCCTTGGCAAGACAGCCCTCACATCCGTGGGAGAGGAGACACCACTAGCGATAAAGAAGCTCCTTGAGCCTGGCTAACTGATACACTGACTAGCGTCCTCCGTAAGCCCGTTCAAGACATGACCGCAGTAAATGCGAGAACCTGTGTTGCACCACCATTGGACGAGCAACATGATCCACCCCCTCTTCTACCCACAACGACAGGTATTACTCACAATGTTGTTAATCATGCAGGCGATGATGCTCTCACAACCATTCTAAAAAGGATGGAGGAAAACAAGAACAAGGCCCTTCGGGATCAAATGAGAGAACATCAAGAAAGGGTCAATAAAATACCGGGCGCTCCTAAGTTATTGCCGAAGAGAGATGCTGGTCGGTTAGTCGAGTAGCCGTACAGTGATAGCGTTTCCCCACATGCCATACCAAAGACCTTTAAAATGCCGCCTTATCTAAAAATATATGATGGCACAACCGACCCTGAGGATCATGTGACCCATTACGTCACCGCCGTGAAAGGCAATGACCTCGCCAAGGAAAAAGTATCCTCCATTCTACTAAAGAAATTCATCGAAACCCTCACGGGAGGTGCATTGACCTGGTACTCGCAATTACCGGCACGTTCCATCGAATCCTTCGAGGAAATGGATGATAAGTTCGTGACGGCCCATGCCGGGGCCAAGAAGGCCGAGGCAAGAGTGAATGACATCTTTGCTATCAAACAGTCCCCGGGAGAAGGACTGAAGGACTTCCTCGCCCATTTTAACCGAGTAAGAATGACTTTGCCCAATGTATCAGAAGGGATGGCGGCAGCTGCTTTTCAAAACGGGCTAAGCAAAAATAGTTCAAGGGCGACAAGAAAATTATTAAGTCGGCTTATGAAATATCCCCCAACAACTTGGGACGAAATACATAATGAATACTATGCCGAAGTCCGAGCAGGCGAAGACAACCTCAATGGGTCGACTCATCGACTGACCTCAGTACAAGCAGAATCCAAAAAAGATCGGAGAAATTATATCAGAAGAGATCCCGTGGCCTCATGACCAAACCAAGAATGGCATCTCCCATATGTCAGAACAACCGCTGCATCCTCATAGCTCCATGAAGAAGGCCCACCCCGGTCAAGAATAGGGATTCACCGAAATCAAAAAAGGTATGCCCCCTTTACTATTCGCTCACAATTTTTGCGTGTCACCTACAGAGATCGTCTACGCCTTAGAGAAGCTCGGACCAAAGGTAAAGTGGCCACAAAAGATGAGGTCGGACCTGAATACCAGAAAATCAGACGCCCTCTGCGAGTTCCATCAAGAGAGAGGACACACAATTGAAGATTGCATCGCCCTAAGATAGGAGGTCGTAAACATGCTGCGACAGGGACACCTCAAAGAATTGCTGAGTGATCGGGGAAGGACCAGCTTTGCCAGGGGACGCGAACAATATCAAGGGTCGTCGAAGCCGCCCTCGCCAGCCCGCACCATCCACATGATCATCAGTGGTGGGGACGATGTTTCCATCAATAGCGTGAAGTTCACCATAACCCATAAGCTCAAACGGTCGATCACCCATGAACGGTATGATGAACTCGGAGAAAGTATCATCTTCGATAAATCAGATACCAACGGTTTGCCTTTCCCTCACTATGATGCTCTCGTTATCACTTTACAAATTTTAGATACCGACGTAAGATGGATTATGGTAGAAGACGGGAGCGGCGCGTGTATTATCCATCCTCGAGTACTCACTCAAATGAAACTCGAGGACAAGATAGTGCCACGTTGCATCACACTAACAGGCTTTAACAATGCAGTTGAGCGAACATATGGCGAGATCATACTCCCCGTCCTGGCGGGTGGCATCACTCTGGAGATGACATTCCACATCATGGACCAGTACACGACATACAACGCCATAATAGGGAGACCATGGATACACACCATAAGAGTTATACCCTCCATCTTGTACCAAGTCATCAAATTCCTAACCCCATGGGGCATATTCAGTATACGAGGGGAGCAGCGCACATCCCAGGAATATTACCGCATCGCCCTAGACTGCACGGCCACCCAACAAATAAAGTATAAAGAAAAAGAGGCATAGCAATCAACAGGGTCAGGGTCAGGGTCGGAATGCGCGAACGGCGAGAACGACATCAGAGACCCCGATATGATCGAGGCCACAGGATCGACCATAGAGGACCTCGACCTAGTTAAATTGGATAACAACGACCACAGCAAGAAAGCTTACATCGGTTGCAAACTTCAAGAACCAGGAAAGTTTCATAAAATTTTAACTGATAGCGCGGACTTGTTTGCTTTTAGCCATGCAGATATGCCAAGTATCCCAAAGAAAATCGCCACGCACAAATTGAACGTCGATCCACTCTACCCTTTGGTGAGGCAAGTTAGGCGTAAGTTCAACTCCGCAATTAATGACGCAGAATGCGAAGAAGTGGAAATATTATTGGAAAACGGCTCCGTTAGGGAGTCGAAGTATCCCCAATGGGTCGCCAACATAGTCATGGTGAAAAAGAAGAATGGCAAGTGGCGGATGTGCATAGATTTCACTGACTTGAACAAAGCTTGCCCCAAGAATTCATTTCCATTACCTCATATCGACCAACTCATCGACGCAACAGCTGGGCACGAGCTACTAAGTTTCTTGGATGCCTACTTGGGTTATAATCAGATCCTCATGGAGGAAGAGGACCAGGAAAAAACCACATTCATCACCCACCAGGGGATGTACCGCTACAGGGTCATGCCCTTCGGGTTGAAAAATACGGGGGCAACTTACCAAAAGCTGGTGACAAAAATGTTCAAAGAACAACTCGGAAAAATGATGGAAGTTTACATCGATGACATGCTGGTCAAATCCAAAAGGAAAGAGGATCACATCGACCACTTGAGATAAGCCTTTGGCATACTCAGGCAATACGGCAAGAAAATAAACCTCGAAAAATGTGCATTCAGCATGACCTCAGGAAAATTCTTAGGTTTCCTAATGTCACAGCGAGGTATCGAGGTCAATCCTGACCAAATCAGGGCCATCGAAGGGATACCAGAGCGCTTGACCACCAAAAGGAAGATCCAGAGGCTGACTGGACGTATCATCGCCCTTTCGAGGTTCATCTCATGATCCTCCGATAGGTGCCACAAGTTTTTTGGCATACTCAAAAAGGAGAAACGGCCTCCAATGGACCCCTGAGTGCATCAAGACCTGAAGGAGTTAAAGGTGTACTTGTCCTCACCATCGCTACTCTCAAAACCTGAACCAGGGCAACCTCTCCTCGTCTATCCCGCCGTGTCCGAAGCAGTTGTGAGAGCAATATTAGTCCAAGAAAATAAAGGTATGTAATCTCTCATCTATTACATTAGCAAGACACTAGTCGACACCGAGACCAGATGCCCTCATCTTGAAAAACTGGCTCTGGCCTTAGTTGTAGATTCACGAAAGCTTAGACCGTATTTCCAATGCCACCCCATCTTGGTCATCACGACTTTTCCCTTAAGAAGCATTTTACATAAACCTGAACTATCGGGCAGATTGGCCAAATGGGCCATCGAACTAAGCGAGCAAGATATTATATATCGGCCGCGAACGCAATAAAATCACAGGTCCTCGCCGACTTCAATGCGCAAATAATGCTCGAAGTCGAAAAGGAAGTCGTCCACACTTCTTACCAAACACAAGACCTATGGGTCTTGTATATCGACGATGCGTCTAATGCATCAGGGTTTGGGCTGGGACTCGTACTCGAAGTCCCAATAGGCAAAGTGATTCTCCAGTCCATAAGGTGCCCGAACATGACTAACAACGAGGCCGCGTATGAGGCTGTAATTGCAGGACTGAGACTAACACTCAAATACGGGGCGAAGTGGCTAAGGTTGCGTTGCGATTCTCAACTCGTGGTCAACCAAGTCACAGGGATTTTCCAAATCAAGGAGCAAAGCTTACAAAGATACCAGACAAAAATCTGCAAACTACTACCCGAGTTCGACGAATGTCAGCTCGACCAAATTCCCCGAGAACAGAATATCGAGGCGGACAGTCTCGCCAAATTAGCAGCAGCCATCAAAAACATTACAACCGGAGACCGAAATGTGGTCCACCTCCTCAACTCGTCTATAGATCAAATCGAGGTAAGAACTATAAACTTGACTTGGGACCGGCGCAACCATATTATTACATATTTGCAGGATGGCATACTCCCCAACAAAAAAAAAGAGGCCAAGAAGCTGCGAATGCAAGCGGCCAGATACAAAATTATTCACAACAACCTATACAAGAGGACATATGGCGGCCCTCTGGAGAAATGCTTAGGCCCAAATTAGACGCGGCATGTCCTTGAAGAAGTACATGAAGGCAACTGTGGAGCTCACTCCGGAAATCGAGCTTTGTTCAGATGCCTCATACAAGCAGGGTATTACTGGCCCACCATGAAAAAGGAGGCCACGGATTTCGTGAAAAAATATGAACAATCCCAGAAGTACGCTCCAATGATCCACCAAGCAGGCGAACACCTACACTCAGTAACTTACCTTGGTCGTTCATCAAATGGGGAATGGACATCGTGGGCCCCCTCCCGGCACGACGTGGTAACATACGATTTCTCTTAGTTTTAACTGACTATTTCTCTAAATGGGTGGAAGCAGGAGCATTCACCCAAATTCGCAAACAGAAAGTGATCTCCTTCATATGGAAAAACATCATATGTCGTTTCGGTCTCCCCAAAGAAATCAACTGCGATAACGGACCTCAATTTGCAGGAAAGAAGGTCGCCGACTTTTTTGAAAAATGGCACATCAAAAGAATACTCTCAACACCTTACCACCCCGCGGGCAACGGGCAAGCGGAATCCTCCAACAAGTCAATACTGAACATCGTGAAGAAGAAACTCGAAGACGCCAAGGGACTATGGCCGGAAATATTACAAGAAGTACTCTGGGCCTACCGAACAACACCCAAAACGAGCACAGGGGAAACTCCATACTCATTAGTCTATGGGATTGATGCAGTAATATCAGTCAAAGTCGGGGAGCCCAGCCTAAGATACTTCCGTGAAAGCGGACCCCATAACGATGACAGTAGAAGGTAGGAACTCGACGTAGTCGGGGAATGAAGGGATATGGCCTACATAAGAATGGTCGCCCAAAAGCAACAAGCAGAATGCTACTATAACAAAAGGGCAAAGATCAGGCCACTCAAAGTCGGGGACTACGTGCTTAAAGCTAAAACACAAGCAAGCAAAGACCCACGGAAAGGCAAACTAGGAACAAACTGGGACGGCCCCTACAAAATCACAGCAGCAACAAACAAAGGGTCATTCACACTAGAAACAATGGAAGAAAAGCAACTACAAAACAACTAGAATATTACACACTTCAGGTACTTCAACTTTTAAAGGCTAAGGTCCACAAAGTCGCACTCTTTTTCCCTCACTCGAGTTTTGTCCCAATTGGGTTTCTCGAGAAGGTTTTTAACGAGGTGGTGATGGGGATACTTCGGGATTGAAGTGCGCACAGACGAGGGCACTAGACGGCTAGTTCATTGCTCGATCTCTCACTATTTTTCCAGTTCGACCAATGAAGGGACTAGATAGACTGGGAATAGGACTGAACTACCATCCAACACCTAGAAAATATGCAAATCTCTCCAAGAATATGAACAAAGCACAAGTACATGAAATTTATTTCTGCTCTCCCCAGATAAAGGTTACATTCGACCTCGTTCGAATTAATATCTACTCGGCCCACGACCCTAAATAGATAAAGGTTACATTCAATCTCGTTCAAATTAATACCTACTCGGCCCACCGCCCTAAAATAAATAAAGGTTACATTCGACCTCGTTCGAATTAACACCTACTCGGCCCACAGCCCTGAATAGATAAAGGTTACATTCGACCTCGTTCAAATTAACACATACTCGTCCCACGGTCTTAACTAAATGAAGGTTACATTCAACCTTGCTCAAATTAACACCTACTTGGCCCACGACCTTAACTAAACAAATGGTGTATTTGATCACGTTCGAATGAACACCTAGTCAGACCTCGGCCATAGATAAACATGCGACGCGTTCGACCTCACGACATGTTCAACCTCGCGACATGTTCAACCTCGTTCGAACCAACATCTACTGGCCCTTGGCCGGGATCAAACCTAAACTTCGTTTCAACCTCGTTCAACCCACTCGAACAAATTTATTACGACGAAGGCAACCAAGAAACAAAATCAGAAAGCGTATAAACTCGAACGAAGAAAAAGAATCATGTACAAATAACAGAACTAACATTTCATACTTAAGAGTATTTTTTCCAAAGGCTCGAATACAGGCCTACAAAAAATATATGCAAGTCTGCGGCTAAACAAAAAAGAAGGAAAAATAACTAATCACTGCCTGGCCCAACAGCACCACCAGCTTGGTCGCCCAGACCATCTCCACATACCTCTTCGCCATCGCCAGTAGGATACTCATCTTCATACCAGGCATCCTGTTCAATCCGTTCCACGCCCGCATCCTCGTCATCACTAGCTTCTGGTGTAGCGGGGTCATAGCCGGAAGCAAACCGAGCTTTACGTGCCTTAGCACGAGCATCCTTGAAGTTGGCTTCCAAAACAGCCCCTGCCCCTATCAGATCCCTGAATATATCCAACTGGGCCTCGGCGTGAATCCATTCCTCGTACAAATCCCGCGGAATATCAGGAAAAGCAGTACGGGAAGAGGACGGTTGAGCCAATAACTGCACCTTCTCGGCCTCAAAAGTAGCAACTCGATCACTAAGGCCCGAAGCCTCTTTCTCCAGCTCCCCTATCCGCTCATCAAGTCGCTTCTCTCTGAGCCTGGCCGTCTCCAAAGCATCCTCCTGCTCAGAACGGAGAACGCGGATCACGATCTCCAAAGCCTATACTTTCCTCGCAGCTGACAACTGGGCTAACTCTGCCTTCTCTAAACCCGCTGCCTTTTCAGCGACCTCGCCACTCAGAGCGACCGCTTTGAGTTGACACTCCTCGAGCTCGGCGCACAATGAGACTACTTGGGCTTGAATATCGGCACATTGGGCCTCGACCATATTGCTCACCTCAAGCTCCTCTTCTTTGTCCCTCAACGCCCCCTCGAGAACGCTACATTTTTCGATGACCCTCATCAACTCGTCATCCTTCTCCTTCAGTTCACCTCGGAGAGCCTGGAAAGTATCGCTTCCATCGAACTGCCTGCAGATCTAGCGGTGCTTATCATGGTATTGGCGATATTTCTGCTCCATCTTCTAGAAAATGGCCTTATGACTCTCCTCTCGTCGGGCGCTCTCGATCTCCAAAATCACGGTCTGAAAGAAAGACAGAAAACGAGGAGTAAGAACGAAACTGAACTCGACATAAAAAATAGAGAGAGATCAAAAAGCTTACCCTAAGAGTGAGGCCAGCTATGCTCCTCGATAAAGTGGCGTCCTTAAGCTTCTCAAGGGTTTTACCCTCCACATCGGAATAGAGGTGTAACGACCAGACCAGTCGTTTTGAGCTCTAGCACATCGTTCGGCGGTTTAAGGCCATGAGCAGCTTCACTTCAGGTATTATGACTTGTACGCATGGTCGGAATTGAATTTCGGGAAGTTCAGAGTCGGTTTGGAAAGAAAATTCTCATTTCGAAAACTTTAAGTTGGAAGAATTGACTAAGATTAGATTTTAGAGTAAACGGATTCGGAATCAGGATTTGAAGGTTCCAGCAGGTTTGTATGGTGATTTCAGACTTGGGCGTATGTTCGGATCAAATTTGCGATGCCCCAGGAGCATTTCGGCACCTATTGTGGAAGTTAGCATTTTGGAAGAATTCCATAAATTTGGATTGAAGTACATTTCAATATTATCGATGTCCGTTTGGAATTTTGAGTCTGAGAATAGCTCCGTATGGTGATTCCGGTATTGGGAGCGCGTCCGAAAGTGGATTTGGAGGTCCGTAGGTCATCTTCGAGTCGTTTGGTGAAAGTTAGGAAATTGAAGGTTTTTTAGAAGTTTGACCGGAAGTGGACTTTTTGATGTCGGGGTCGGATTCCAATTCCGAAAGTTGTAGTGGGTCCGTAATGTCAAATGTGACTTGTGTGCAAAATTTGAGATCAATCGGACGTGATTTGATAGGTTTTGGCATCGAATGTAGAAGTTTGAAATTCTAAAGTTCATTAAGCTTGGAATGGGATGCGATTCATGAATTTGATGTTGTTTGATGTGATTTGAAGGCTCGACTAAGTTCGTAATATGTTTTGGGACATTTTGGTATAATTGGTTGAGGTCCCAAGGGACTCAGGTGGTTTCCGGATGGCCAACGGATCGAGTTTGTACTTGGAAGAAAAGATGAGGCAGCCGATATCTGGTGTGTTCGCACCTGCGCAAAAAGGCCGCAGGTGCGAGCCAATGGTCGAAGCTGGGCAGTGATTGCAGGTGCGAAGGGTTGTCCGCACTTGTGAAGGCGCAGATGCGGAAGGAAAGGCGCAGGTGAAGAGTCGAGCTAGGCAGAGGGAATGCGCAGGTGTGAGGTTTTGGCCGCACCTGCGAGACCGCAGATGCGACGAAGAGGCCGCAGGTGCGGAAGTCAGGGCTGGGCAATGTCTCCTTTAAAGTGAGGGTTTGGCTCTATCTTATTTTATTTTCCCCCATGGGAGCCGATTTTGGAGCACATTGGAGTGTCATCTTCATCAATCATAATGGGGTAAATGCTTTCATCACAATTTTGAGTTAAATACATGAGTTTATATGGATTTGAACATGGAAATTAGTATAAATTATGGGATTTTTGGTAGAAAACGTAGAATTTGGTATTTTGGATTTTGATCACAAATTTGGGTATGGAATTGGGAATAAATCATATATTTGAGTTCATAAGGTTATGGGTAATGATTATCTTCGAAAATTTTGGAATCCGGGCACGTGGGCCCTAAGGGGGTTTTTATCGACTTTTCGAGTGGAGTTGGAAATTGTTGTAAATTGATTACTTCTGAGTATAAGAGAATATTTTGATTGGGTTGTATCTTATTTGACTAGTTGTGGAGCGTTGGCCATCGATTTGAGATGATTGAATGGTTTGGGAGCCGGTTATGGAACTTTGGAGCGAGGTAAGTCTCATTTCTAACTTTGTAAGGGGGAATTAACCCCATAGGTGAACTAAATTATTGTGTGCTTCTATTTGTGGGATCTACGTATGCACGAGATGACGAGAGTCCATACGTAGCTACTAGTTATGCCTACGTCCGGGTAGTTTTAGGCTCACATCATGCCTTGTTGATATTGTTATTGATTTATGTTTATTATTTGCCTTGAGAGGGAGCGAGATTGAGTCCGCTTATTAAATGTTTTGAAAGGAGTTGAAATTGAAGAATTTAAGATTTTAAAGGTTTTATTTGAACTTCGTAATTTAGAAAATAATTGAGGAATATTATAATAGCTTAAGAAATCTATGTATAACTGCGTTGCATGTATGATTCGCGAGCGTGGTAATTTTCTTAAAAATCTTCAAGTTGAATTTCCCTTATTTTGAAAAGAATCAAGAAAGAAATATGATTTAAATGTTAAATGTATGTTTGATCGCGTCGCAGGTATGATTCGCGAGCGGGGTAATTCTTTGTTACATTTAACCGCGTCGCAGGTATGATTCGCGAGAGGGGTAAGAGATGTATCTATGGTTCGCGTCGTTTGACCCTCGGCAGTGCACAGCTTATTTTTATTGTTGGATCGGGTCGACGACCTCGGCATAACTTGCGCATGATTGTATTAATTGCTTCGAAAATTATAATAATTGATATTGCCTTATTGGCCTGAGATATAAACTGTTAAAATGATGAAAATGAATTTGGGGAAATTTCTCGTTAACAAAAGAATTATTTACTTATTTCATGGTATCGGGCTTACAGCCATTTTACGTGATCCATGCTTAATCATATCATTGGTATATTAATTATAGCCCATAGTAAGTGTCTGAGTCGACCCCTCGTCACTACTTCTTCAAGGTTAGGCGGGATACTTACTGGGTACGCGTTGATTTACGTACTTATGCTACACTTGCTGCACATTTTTGTGCAGGTACACCTATGTTTAGCGGCCTTGTGGGCGCAGAGGCGCGATTATGGCGGGGACTTAGGTGAGCTGCATCTTATGTACGACCCACAGTCAGCAGAGTCTCCTTCAGAGTATTGTATTTTCTTTCCTGTCCAAATTTGTATTCCGGATAGTTATTGTATTTTATCTTACATTCCTAGTTAATGCTCATGCACTTGTGACACCGAGTTTTGGGATGATTATGGGTTGCACTGTATTTGAATTTTGTTTTTAAAGATATTATTATATATTTTGTAAACTCCATCTTCTACTATTTAATTGAGGGGAAAAACTATGATTTCAAAAATATTAAAAGGAGACCAGAATTAAGTATTTAGTGTTGGCTTGCCTGACAGCGGTGTCCGGGGCCATCACGGCCTTTAATGGATTTTGGGTCGTGACAACAATTTATCAGAGCCAGGTTCACTTAGGTCTCACGGGTCATGAGCGAGTCTAGTAGAGTCTTGCGGATCGGTACGGAGACGTCTGTACTTATCTTCGAGAGGCTACCGGGCTGATAGGAGCACTTCCCTTCTTGATTCCTCATCGTGCGATTTGATTCCATTGAGGTATGCGACGTGAAGCGCTTGCTATCGATCGAGAATCGAGGGATTGTTATGGTACTACAGATGTGGTGCAGGATGTTTCTCCCTGCATAGTTTTTTGGGCTATTGTCGTTGCCTTGTGGAAGGATATTCTGTCATTTCAGCTCAGTAGTTGTACTTCTGCGAGCTTTGAGGCTATGCACAGGTTTCTATGATTCTCATGTGTTATTATCGCGCAGTATTGAGGTGATGGTAGGATGCTTGTCTATGCGTCGAAGCAGTGAATGACTTGGAGGGAGGTTTACTCAATGCATGATTCAGAGATCCAGTATTTTATTTCCGGCGAAAGAAAGGCAATCGGACTATGAATGTTCAGGTTTGGGTTGACGGAGTAACGAGACTTGGTATTTCGAGCATGGTGGAATCTTCATCTGTGATGTGGGATCGTCGCCCTGGATTCAATGTGTTAAGTTCGCCGATGTTATGGTCTTCATCAATTTGCCTTCGGGGCAGGGTAGTGTGAAATAGTGCCGGGGAAGCGGCTGTTAGAGATCGCAGTGTGTGGTGGTTCAGGACTTAATCAATGGTACGAGTGTTGAGGGCTCAAAGAAGATGATCTTCGGAAAGGTTTAAAGTAGGTAGCGATCGATCGGTTCAAGTGCTACAGAGGTAGATTTTGATTTAAGGCAACAACTGGGCAGCGAAGGATGAGGAAGGACATATGGGAGGTGCCTTGCAGTGGATAAACTTATAGAAGGCCAAGTGTGAGAAACAAGAGTCGGGTAGTTACTTAAAGGAGTGAGTTTGACCAAAGTGGGAGAGTGGCAGAGTAGTATGTGGGTTCTATGATAGGATAGCTACACACCTTGAGGAAAGTTTAGAGTGATTTGGGATTCATGATGGACAGTGACTAGGTCTACGAGCTTAATTTGGAATATTAGTTGCTACATTGAGGAAGATTGGGTGTGACAGGAGGGAGTTGCTTGATATGAAGAAAGATAAGACATGACTTTATATTGGAATGTATTATCGCACCTTAAGTTGACGTCCATGAGGAGTGAACGAACTGGTGCAACTGGTGAATGAGCTCAGACTCAGGATGATCTACTGATTTCGTAGTAATTATACCTAGTGCAGCGACGTTGGAATATGTCGGCATGTAATTTCCACAAGTGGGTTATCTCCTGTGAGCAGTTTAGCGGTCGCGTGGTGATTGACGAAGCTTCTGTGAAGAATTCCACTGGCTACCCGGTAAGAGATTTAATATGTAAATGTGGCTAGTGCTTCGGAGTGTTTATTAAAGGTTAATAGAAGGATTTTGAGGAATTTGGCGAGTTGATTGTGCTGGATCATGTCGATGAAGGAAGAATCTTGGTGGGTTCCAGGTTTATGCAATAGTAGCTTCAAGCTAAGTGGGAGAGTCCCACCGCCTACAGTTGGATTGCATGGTCGTCTATTTGTAAGATTTTTGGGTATCGTCATATTGATGGGTTGCTACGACTAAGGAAAGATAACATCAGTGGTAATTTGAGCAAGCAATTTGAGGAATGCGTGCTACTTATCGATTCATGCTCAGGCTTTGAGAAGACTCAGGATTTATGCTTCATGTAGAGGCGAGTTACAAGGAAGATGATTCGGCCAGGTACTTCTTTGAGAGGGTGCTCATGTGCTAGAGGAGCCTTGGAGTTGATTATATTCAGGACCAAGTCAGAGTGGGTGACTCTCAATAACGGTCCTAGTAGATTCAAAAGTTAAGGTGTGGTGTCTAAGGATTTTGAGTCCATGGTATGGTTGAACATCGAGCTTTTGCAGCGGATTATGATAAAGTAGCTTGGAACCGTGTTACCTTTGGTCTACGGGGTATCATGAGAGGAAGGAGAGCATGTAACTTTGGATTTATAGAAGAATCATCAGAATGGGTATGTCCGTTGAAGACGTGATTATGCGCTCAAGGAGGGTATGAAATGGTTCGTGAGTTTTGGGGAAAATGTGGTCTCGTGAAATGGGGTCACTCGGGATGAGTGCGTATTGAGTTTGTTATATTGATAAAGGATCTGTTGTTATTTCTAAGGAAGATCCAGAGTAAATTAGGAGAAGTCGGGTTTTGGTTAGCAATGGTTGAATTGGCATGATGATGGCAATGATCAGCTCCTTCAACGTGTTGAGTTGTGCATGTGATTTGTAGCGGTACGTGCAAGGTTTGACGGCCGCCGTAATTGATTTTATTTGGGGGCATTCGAGCATTATGGCATGTTAGGTGTAGACGGATCCCGGAAGGATTGTGGTGGTTTAGACCACTACTTGAGGTTGGTATTTTCTGCAGATATGAGGATTCAGTCGCGAGTTGAGATGGTTCTCTTGGAACGAGTTAAGTAAAAAGTTTCTATGTGGTGAAGTGTTTACCCTATTAGTACTTCGGAAGTTGAGATGAAATTCGTGTACTCTTGTGCATTGGCATGACTAAGTGCAGTGATCGGCATAGGATTCGGAAGTTGAGGATCAAGGTTGCAGTTTGGTGTCGAC
The DNA here is from genome assembly GCF_000390325.3 of Nicotiana tomentosiformis. Lineage (NCBI taxonomy): Eukaryota > Viridiplantae > Streptophyta > Magnoliopsida > Solanales > Solanaceae > Nicotiana > Nicotiana tomentosiformis. The sequence continues at coordinate 21,166,462 of NC_090823.1, read as the reverse complement.
AAGAATGTCAAGAGCTCGGATGAGCGGGAAGGGATTTAGATGGTTAGAGTAAGCTGGTATTGTCTTTGGCGTCACCTGAGATCGGTGCCTGGTGTGAAGAGGCTTTGCATACTAAATGCGGATTCTTGAATTTGCTTTATAGAGATTGGTGTGGCCGGTAGTATGAATGTACATACTTGTTACCTGGTGCAGAAAGTCATGGGGGCGTGTCTCACGGGAAGATTGTATAGATGTGACATGTAGTCACCTGATTGATTAAAGATTTAAAGCCAAGTATTAAGATTGTGGTTCTATCGCTAATGTGAGAATTTATACCTGAAGGGCGCTCGGTTCATTTGATTATGGATTGTGGAAGTTTGTTTCGGATTGACGGTTGTTCTTGTGTGTCATGGGAAAAAAGGGTTATTGTGGATCCTTGAAAGGTTATTAGCCCAGTGCGGTACGATCTGAATCGGCTTGAGGTCCGTAGATGGATCTAAGTGTGAATGTGGGCTCTATATCAGGCCGGATGTGTTAATTTCAGCATAGCGTCTTTTTCGGAGGGGTCTTCAGGCCTTGGATGTTATTTCTGTCGTCAGTTATTTCATGTAATACTCTATTGTGCCATGTGGGTTGTGAGACAGTTTGAATATGCGCACTCGTATTGAGATCCCGTAGTTTGTGGTATTATGTGAGCAGGATGGCCCTCGTGATGCAGATCATATATCGCACCTTAGTTGTGCTTGAGTTTTATAGCATATGACGCTACCCGTCTCCCCAGGATTTGTATTATGCACTTGGCATGCTTATGGTTGATATTCGGGCATTTTGTGAGTATAAGCGTTACGGCTCGATGTGTGTTTTCTTTAGATTATTATGTTGTTTGGATCGGGTGTCACGTCTCCAAGGGTATCATGTGTGGATCGGGTTGCACGCCACAATGGTGTGATGTTGAGTACAGTCCCCTATGTCTATTTTTGTGTGTTTTGTTTTCCATTTTCGGAGGAAGGTTCGTAACAACTTTTCAGTTGTTTAATTAGTTACGTGGGTTGAGTAGTTCTTTCCTGAGTTCGTTTTCCTTACGTATCACATTCAAGTTTGTAGCTTGTTAGCACATTGTGGCATCATATTAGGCTTTTTCCGTGTCTGAGGTGGCTTATTGCCTGGGCAGCTTGTACTGGGGTGAGACGAGATTATTGGACTGGGATCAATACGATCAGATTTTATATAAAACATATTGGAGAGTAAATATTGTTATTCAGTCCATAATGAGGTAATGGTTCTTGTCGGGAGGAGAGACTCCATAAATTGTAATTCAGCATGTGGCTATGATTTCTACACATCCTTTCTGTTGTGGCAGTATTACGAGAGCTGAAACGGGACTTATATGCTTCGTGAGGTGCGTGTGGGCATCAAATTCGTGGGATTTCGACCATCATTATCAGAGGATGTTATTATGGCCATGTGAGTTACACGGTGTATGGTATGAATTCAGTAAAGGTATGCAATCATGTATTGGTGCATCGTGTAGTGATGGATACGATGGTCGTATGTTGGAAACAGACCTGGTAGAGGATTTCAGATGTTGGAATTTGGATCCAAGGCTTATTTGACTAGATAAAAGGGAGGATTTTTGGATTTGCTCGAGCCAGTGTGCTTAACTAAGTTGTGGTAGCACGGGTAGGTGCACGAGGTGTTAAGCAGTGATTTCAGACAACTCTAGAGCAGTTCTTAGCACGTTCGAGGACGAACATATGTTTAAGTGGAAGAGAATAAAACGAGCAGACTAGTCGTTTTGAGCTCTAGCGCGTCGTTCAGCGGTTTGAGGCCATGAGCATCTTCACTTCAGGTATTATGACTTGTACGCGTGGTCGGGATTGAATTTCGGGAAGTTCAGAGTCGGTTTGGAAAGAAAATTCTCATTTCGAAAGCTTTAAGTTGGAAGAATTGACTAAGATTGGATTTTAGAGTAAACTGCCTCGGAATCAAGATTTGAAGGTTCCAGCAGGTTCGTAAGATGATTTTGGACTTGGGCGTATGTTCGGATCGGGTTTTGGATGCCCCGGGAGCATTTCGGCACCTATTGTGGAAGTTAGCATTTTGGAGAAATTTCATAAATTTGGGTTGAAGTGCATTTCAATGTTATCGATATCCGTTTGGAATTCCGAGTCTGAGAATAACTCCGTATGGTGATTCGGGTATTGGGAGCGTGTCCGAAAGTGGATTTGGAGATCCGTAGGTCATCTTGGAGTCGTTTGGCAAAAGTTAGGAAATCGAAGGTTTTTGAGAAGTTTGACCGGAAGTGGACTTTTTGATGTCGGGGTCGGATTCCAATTCCGGAAGTTGGAGTGGGTCCGTAATGTCAAATGTGACTTGTGTGCAAAATTTGAGGTCAATCAGACGTGATTTGATAGGTTTCGACAACGAATGTAGAAGTTTGAAATTCTAAAGTTCATTAAGCTTGGAATGGTATGCGGTTCATGAATTCGACGTTGTTTGATGTGATTTCAAGGCTCGACTAAGTTCGTAATGTGTTTTGGGACATGTTGGTATAATTGGTTGAGGTCCCGAGAGCCTCGGGTGGATTCCGGATGGTCAACGGATCGAGTTTGGACTTGGAAGAAAAGATGAGGCAGTTGATATCTTGTGTGATCGCACCTGCGCAAAAGGGCCGCAGGTGCGAGGCCGCAGGTGCGAGCCATATGGGCGAAGCTGAGCAGTGATCGCAGGTGCGAAGGGTTGTCCGCACCTGCGAAGGCACAAATGCGGAAAAAAAGGCGCAGGTGCGGAGTCGAGCTAGGCAGAGGGAATGCGCAGGAGCGAGGTTATTGGCCGTACATGCGAGACCGTAGATGCGACGAAGAGGCCGCAGGTGCGGAAGTTGGGGCTGGGCAGTGTCTCCTTTAAAGCGAGGGTCTGGATCTATCAAATTTCATTTTCGCCCATGGGAGCCGATTTTGGAGCACATTGTAGTGCCATCTTCATCAATCATAATGGGGTAAGTGCTTTCTTCACAATTTTGATTTAAATACATGAGTCTATATGGATTTGAACATGGAAATTAGTATAAATTGTGTGATTTTTGGTAGAAAACCTAGAATTTAGTATTTTGGATTTTGATCACGAATTTGGGCATGGAATTGGGAATAAATCATATATTTGAGTTCATAAAGTTATGGGTAATGTTTATCTTCGAACATTTTCGGAATCCGGGCACGTGGGCCCAAGGGGGGGTTTTATCGATTTTTCGAGCGGAGTTGGAAATTGTTGTAAATTGATTACTTCTGAGTATTAGAGCATATTTTGATTGGGTTGCATCTTATTTGACTAGTTGTGGAGTGTTGGGCATCGATTTGAGTTGATTGAATGGCTTGGGAGCCGGTTATGGAACTTTGGAGCGAGGTAAGTCTCCTTTCTAACCTTGAAAGGGGGAATTAACCCCATAAGTGAACTAAATTATTGTGTGCTTCTATTTGTGGGGGTTACGTACGCACGAGATGACAAGAGTCCGTACGTAGCTACTAGCTATGCCTACGTCCGGGTAGTTTTAGGCTCACATCATGCCTTGTTAATATTGTTATTGATTTATGTTTATTGTTTGCCCTGAGAGGGAGCGAGATTGAGTTTGCTTATTAAATGTTTTGAAAGGAGTTAAAATTGAAGAATTTAAGATTTTAAAGGTTTCATTTGAACTTCGTAATTTCGAAAAGAATTGAGGAATATTATAATAGTTTAAGAAATCTATGTGTAATCGCATCGCATGTATGATTCGCGAGCGGGGTAATTTTCTTAAAAAGCTTCAAGTTGAATTTCCCTTATTTTGAAAAGAATCAAGAAAGAAATATGATTTAAATGTTAAATGTATGTTTGACTGCGTCGTAAGTATGATTCGCGAGCGGGGTAATTCCTTAAGTTTACATTTGACTGTGTCGGAGGTATGATTCGCGAGCGGGGTTATAGATGCATCTATAGTTCACGTCATTCGACCCTCGGCAGTGCACAGTTTATTTTTATTGTTGGATCGGGCCATACGACCTCGGCATGACTTGCGCATGATTGTATTAATTGCTTCAAAAATTATAATAATTGATATTGCCTCATTGGCCTGAGATATAAACAGTTAAAATGATGAAAATGAATTTGGGGAAATTTCTTGTTAACAAAAGAATTGTTTACTTATTTCATGGTATCGGGCTTACAGACGTTTTACGTGATCCATGCTTAATCATATCATTAGTGTATTAATTATAGCCCATAGTATGTATCCGAGTCGACCCTGCATCACTACTTCTTCGAGGTAAGGCGGGATACTTACTGGGTACGCATTGATTTACGTACTCATGCTACACTTACTGCACATTTTTGTGCAGGTACACCTATGTTTAGCGGCCTTGTGGCGAAGAGGCATGATTATGGCGGGGACTTAGGTGAGCTGCATCTTATGTACGACCCGCAGCCAGCAGAGTCTCCTTCAGAGTGTTGTATTTTTTTTTTCTGTCCAAATTTGTATTCCGGACAGTTATTGTATTTTATCTTACATTCCTAGTTAATGCTCATGCACTTGTGATATCGGGTTTTGGGATGATTATGGATTGCACTGTATTGGAATTTTGTTTTTAAAGATATTATTATGTATTTTGTAAACTCCATCTTCTACTATTTAATTGAGGGAAAAAACTATGATTTCAAAAATATTAAAAGGAGACAAGAATTAAGTATTTAGTATTGACTTGCTTGACAGCGGTGTCCGGCGCCATCATGACCTTTAATGAATTTTGGGTTGTCACAAGAGAAGACCAAGAGAAGGGACCACGTCCTCCGTGTCAAACAGCAAATCCCGGTCCAAGGGGATCGCAATAGTCCGCGTGGTCCCCTCCAATCTCACCTAAAATCGGGTAAGTCCTTCCCCCATCATCCTCACTTCCTCGACATCCATATTGAAGCCCGTCTCGTAACCTTCTTCGGCTACACTTTTTCCTTTTGTGTCAACCCTGGAAGAAGGATCCTCGGCTGGTAGTGAGGCCGATAGCTCATCCCGTCGTAAGTCGTCAGGGACTCTCGCCGACGGCCCTTCAAAATCCATCATGGTCTCAGGGAGAGACATACCCTCCTCGGCTCCCGACGACGGCGGAATCGTGGGCGGTAATTTGGCATCATCTTTGATTTCTATGGTCGCCGTTTCTCGGATGATGAAATCCCCGATCGCCGAACTTGCCTCCCGGGCAGCTCCTTCGCCGACATCCACAGATCTCCTCTTGTGGGGAAGCAAGTTATCACCATTTGGCGATGATTCCTCCTCATCGTCCTCGTATACTAGATGATGCAAAGGGGAAGTCGAGAGTCCTGTTGTAGGTGTAGTCGACGACCGAGCAGACCTCACCGCAGCAGAAGGAATAAAAATAGCCTTCCTCTTACGAAATGCCAGAGCAGGAGCCCTCGGCCTTCTCGAAGATCCTCGGGCTGAAAAAGAAAAAATTAGAAGACTGTCACTTCCTGTACAAAATCAGAATGAGAAGGCGACCATGAGGTCAAAACGGTATAGACAAAAGATAATAACTATATATGTAGAAATAAATACATTTAGACGAACTCACAGGTCACGAAAGACGCAGGCCCGAATTTTTTGATAAAGGCCGGCCATTCACGAATCCCCACAGTGTGAGGCAAGACTTGGCTGACCTAGTCGTGAATATCCCCGACCAAGGGAGGGGGCGAAGTCTCGGTTGCACAAAGAAGGGACGGAATGTCAGATTACGACTAAAATAGGAAAAACAAATATTTGGCAAAAAGATACTTACGGGAGTAATTCCAAGCCTCAGGGAACCCGCTCACGTTGACCACCATGTCATCGGTCTTGACGAAGAAGTAGTTGAGCCAGAACTGGCAATTCGCCTTATTGTCCATCTTCACCACCAGACTATTACTTCCTTGGTGGCGGGGGTGCAGCATAGTCTCCCTATAGAAACTAGGGTCAAAGAGATACATCAGGTGGCGAAGTGAGACTCCACGGCCAGCTAACTCCGCATATGTCGTCAACATACGGATAAGCTTGTAGATGTAAGGGGAGAGTTAGGCCGGGCAAACGCCGTAGTAAGGGAAATATTCCTCCGCTAATGGGAGAAGAGGAAAGGAATAGCGACATAGAACGGATACGCATAGAACATGCAATATCTGGGACGGTGTATCTGTACCACATCGTGCCCCGCTGGAATCAGATCGATATGAGCAGGAATTTTGAACCTTGCCCTAAGCTCAGCGAGATCGACCTCGTTCATCACTGACTCCGAGGCCTCAGGATCGTCTTCAGACAACTTCGAACAGTCGGATCTAGCCTTTTCATTGCGAGGGATTATTTCCTCCACCGTAGGTAATTTCTCGTCTTCAAGAGCAACAGAAACACTGTCGCCGTGAGGAGGCATGCGCACTGCCAAAGGGGTAGGGTTAATCGCCATGCCGAAACTAGAGGGTGTGTTAGCCATATTCTTGTGAGAAAATATTTTAAGCACAGAAGGGTTGGAAGCAATTGAAATCATTGGAATCAGGGGAGTGGATATGCAATGACAAAGTAAAAAGGAAACAAGGATTCAATATGGAGAATGAAGAAGGAGACACAGGGATTTGATATCAAGAGAATGCAAAACAAACACAAATGGCCTCAGGTCCTTATTTATAAGAATTCAAGCATCAGGATCGAGAAATCATGCCATCATTACCCAGCGCAGGTATCGAAATAGCAGAGGCGCGGGAAACGACGCAAGGCATCGGAAAACCGTGTTACAGTGACGCATGATGTCATGACGTTATCCTGAAACAATGCGGCCCCAAAGGTTGCGGCTCACGAAAGGTCATGTCGCCACTATCTGACTTGCTCGCCCAATTTTGTCAACTACGATAAACAGTGTCCGCTCATTAAGGTCGTCTGGGCTCGGCCTCAATAAGCGGAGGGACTAACTGTATGGGCCAAAATCTGCCCCAAGGGTATTTGGTCTAATATGACATTAAGGAAAGAGTCGGTCAAGGTCGACCAGAAGGCAGCAAAATTCGTGGCCGAAGTGTCGACCATGGTCAAGGTCAAGCACTGCGTAAAGGACAATAACGGCTAGTTCTTAGAATAAGATATTAGAGAAAATATTCTAATATTCAATACATTTGTACTATTAGGGTTTACTAGGGATATGTGTTGAATATATAAGGGAAAAGAAAAAGGAAGAAAGGCGTGTAATATTCATTGGATAAGAACGAACACTTTTGAGAATAAGGTTTTCTCTCTCTTACAAAAATACAAAGATTACCTTTTGATAAAGATTTTTATTCATATTATTCCCCATCTTTCCACCAGATCCGAGGATTGTTCATACAAATCTTGGGCCTTTCTGTCACTCATCATTGTTCGGAGAAATTTTCGTCCAATCCATCCATTATTGGGTGAATCATTCTCCTTATTTACTTAAATATCATTTACTGTCATTTATTGTTAGTTATATCTCCATTAATGTTCATGCTTTAAGAGTATTTTGTATTTATTGACATCAATCATTTACGGGATCTATCCCCATCTCCTGCACTTTTTCGAGATAGCATCTAGGGCTGTTATCCTTAACTAGATTTAACTCATTATTACATAAATTTAATAGTTTAACCGGAAGTCATATTTTTTGGTCAAACAAAGTAGAATTGCTATAATTGTTTAAACGACATAATGTAGGTCTCAATCTAAAAAAAATCCACTAAGAAAATATAGGCTAATTGCATTTACTAAAACAGTGGTCAAATTAATCTGTCATTACTTACTGGGCTAACTAAGGTGCATCAAACCTCTTATGATCTGTAATCTTGATTTAAAAAGAAAAGGATCTTTTTAAATGGTAGTGATATATTGATCAAGGATATAATTATTTTTTCCACTACCTCTCGATGAAGAATTTACTTATAATCTCAAATTAAATATTTCATTTCCTCTCTTTTCTCGCTTGTACCGTAGGAATAACTAGTTAAGTCCATTAATCAATTAGATCTACCTCCCTAAAACAGAGTTTATACACGACAGGAAAAATAATTGTAAGTAGTCGTCCATAAAAAATGCTATTAATAACCCAAAAAATAAGGTACGTAGATTATTCTGCTACAACAAAAACCAATAATAGTGAAAACAATTATTGTAAATTCAAAAAACATTATATGTACATACTTCTGCCCCTCCCTCCCCACCTTTGAAGGGGAGCCTTGAAGCAACGGTAAAATTATTTTTATGTTACGTATAGGTCACGAATTTGACTTGTGAAAATAATTATTAGTGTATGTATTGAACGCGAGATATTTTGTGCACCGTACTGACCTGCTACCCCAAACCCCAAAAAATAAAAAAAAGGAAGGTGGAGAAAGAGAGAGAAAACTGAAAGCCTAATAAAAAACTTGTGTTAGACTAGAAAGCCAGATGCAAGATGACAACAATTGGTGAATTATACCTTTGAGTAGGGAAGGATGTCTAGCTAGCTTCGTGGATGTTGGATAGTTCGTGTACGCAATTGTCTGTATTTATTTTATCCATTTGTGCGTACCACTTTGCCTACTCAATCAAAATTATATTATATTCTTTTTCATAACGTTAGCGCGCACATCAACTATTTTATACCTCTTGTTGATACATGCACAAATATTTTAAATATAATAAACTAATTATAGTTCAAAAATAAAGCTTTTATTTATTTGCAAGGCATCTGACTTAAGTAAAGTCGATAGTTACCATATCACGGTTTAGTTGCTTATATATGAGTTGTACTTATGTAATTTTCAGTCTTTAACTAGACTTTCTACTTTTAAGATCGGGTGCCCAACTAATATTTTTGTTTCTAATTACTAGTTCCCGAGATAGAAATTATAATGTTTTGACTAAAAAATAATGAATGTTTAAGTACCCATAAGGTTCATTGTATATCCGCCATTGGTAGTTTCTCTCGTCTCAATGTAGGATGCCGTGAGCTATATTAGTTTAAGCAATAACGGGATTGAAATATTTAAAGTTTAACTTATTGTATTTAATTTTCATTGAGATTAATTATACTTTGATTTATATTCCTGGCAGAGGTTATAACTTTATAGGTTGATATTTGATTAAATTAAAAATTATATTATGTTTTCTAGTAAGGTGTTATTTAATTTTATACACTTCATATCTATCTTGGCATGTACGATATCTCCGCATCAAATAAACTGACAGATTAATTTTCGGAGTGAGATCGTGAAAATCGTTACTTTATTTTTCTTTAAAAAGGGGCAAAAAGTTAGAAATAATATTAAAAGGTGCAAAATACAATTTTGTATCAAAATGATTGTGAAAATATTAAAAAGCTGATCAAATAATATAGCAAAGTTTAACTCTCAAAAACAAAATAAACAACGAACTGGATATACGCGTTCATCGTGATGAAATGCAATGATGTTTGTAAGGTAATTATAGATAAATTACTAATTAAATATTACTACTAACTTGATTAAAATAGTACTACTATTTATATATTATTACAAATTAAGTTATAGTAACAATGTAAAAACTTTATACTATGAATATATATAACTCAGAGTTTTTTATATAAAAAGTAATAATAGGTCAGTGGATTGAGAAGTGCGAGGTCTCAGGATAAAAAATAAAGGCAAAAACACTAGATGATTTCTTCTCATCTATCCAAACTTTGGTCGATAGAGTTATCAGATACTCGTGCTGATAGGAGGTAGCAAGTAACTCTAAACTTAGTCGAGGTAAAAGTAAGTTAATCCGGACACAATGGTTATTAAAATAAAGGAGGTTGTGAATATTTTTATTTTTGATTCGGTGTTCGTATTCGCATTGAAACCCGATTAAATTCAAATTTACAACGAAAAGTCTCACATTAGGAGGGTAAAAACGTAAAGTACTCTCTAACAAAGGAACTTCATACCCAAAACTTGAACTCAAAACTTTTAATTAAGTATGAACAAGTATCACTCCAACACAAGGCTAGTTGATAGGTTGTAATAGTTTATAAGGCGGCCCTTTGTTTCACTCTCACTTTCATAATATTAAGTGGTGGGGTTTGGTTCTGTCCGCAAAAGCAAAAGCTCGAGTAGGTGGCTCCTCTTATTTGGAGTTCTTATACGTACTTATCTGCTTATTTTGTTCGGAGTATTATTATTTTCAGCTCCGGTCAGAAATTATTTATATTTTATAATTAAAAAAGTGTATAAAATTTGTATAATTTTTATATATAACATACATAATGTATATATATATATATATATGATATATTTTTGGCTATTATTTTTACAGCGGTTATACAGTGTCATTTTTCATACTTTGTCCATCTATTTATATTTGACAGTAACGTAAATATTTGTACTAATATGTATTTAAAGAAAACGACATTTCAGAAACCTGTTTTCCCTTTTGTTCCATTTAGATGTGAGCTTTCGAAATATTTAATTTCTATTTAATTTGTTTGTGTTACTACGAAGAAGACATATATGAAAGATGACACATGTTTTAACTATTAGTAATGTTCTTGTTGTTTTAAATTTTAACCAAAGGTTTGGAGTTGAAGCTTGAGAACGAAGCGCTTTTCCTTTAGTGAGTCATACACAGTATGAATCCGAATTTATCCGACTCTAATACAAGTAATGAATACCGCATGAAAAAATAAAAAAAACAAAATAAAACGTTCTCGTGGTTTTTATTCACTTCAAAGAGGTTTTTTATGATAAAATTTTAATGTATATTGTGTTTGTTGTTGTTATCGCTTTTTCTATTATTTTTTTCATAGCTGAGGGTCTATAAAAAATAATCTCTCTATCTCCCGAAAGTAGAGGTAAAGTCTGCATACAAACTAGCCTCCCTGAATCCTACTCATGCGACTCCATTAGGTTGTTGTTATTGTTGTTGTATTTGTTATTTATCTTCACCATATTAATTTAAGATACTCCCTCCGTTCACTTTTACTAGTCCAATATTCTAAAAATAGATTTTTATTTTTACTTGTCGCTTTTACCATATCAAGAGAAGATAATTTTTTTTCCTGTTATACCCACATTATTATTTACTCATTTCAAATCATTATCTCAAATCCAGTAAAAATATGCATCAATTAATATGGTTATCATGGTAAATTATACACTTCATTTATTATTTCTTAAGGGGTATGCAAAGTCCCTAGACAAGTAAAAGTTGAAGGAGGGAGTATATTATTTGATGTCCGGATGATCAGTTTTTATTTGAATTTGCTTGTCATCTTTATTTGAATAGAAAATTGGTAAAGACTTGAATGGATATTTATCTTCCCATACGTCTTGCAATTATGGTGATTTTACTTCCCAACACTAATAATATCAGTTGACCAAATGGCCATCTTTAATTCTAGCATGATTTTTTACTGACTTTATCCTTTTCTTTTTTCTTTATTTATGTTTTCAGTGCAACTAGATCCCATTTGTGTTTTAATTTTAATTAAACTCCGCGAATTCTTTTTTACTATTTTTGTTCATTCATATTTATAAATAATGATTACATCCCAATCTTAATTAGTTGAGTTTTCCATTCGTGTATATAGCAATAAATAAATAGTTTGAAAGAATTTCAGAATTTACTATACCAATTAATTTGGATTCGCATCATCAAAGATAAAAATATGTCTATGTTAAGAATAAATTGGTTTATAGAATAGCTTTATTCATTGGATTGGCTCTTTTTTAAGTATTACATTTAGACCTGTTTATTTTTTTATTTTTTTTGGTTAAACAGTCAATTTTCATTTAATCCAAGTATATTATTTACAACCCGCTAGCTCAATTGGACTCTTAAGCTAGACCAATTACAGAATTAACAACCACTTTCTATCTACTACATATCTTTTACTTACTATCTCTACACATAACTATACACTTCTAAGTAGGGTAGTTGCTCAATCTTTCTAACTCATGCCATTTGGATTCATTTTGCCCTCGTATGTGTAGCTCTAGTATAATAATCTTCATCCTCTGAAGGCTTGATATCTTCGTTTGTTCCTCTCTACCCAGACATGGTAAATCATAGCTGCAAACAGGAATCCTAGCATGTGAGCTCGAACTCTACATGAACTTCTCTTCGTTAACCATTCAATCTCAGCATTTCAGCTACCAATTTGATGTCTTTCACCCAGCCATTTTAACAATGCTTCCCAAATATTCCTGAAATAATCACATTCAAAAAAGAGGTGCTCTATTCTCTCTTCAGTGTCATTCCCACAGAGCACACAATCACTTGCTATTGATAGTCCCCATTTCCTTAGGCGATCCATTGTAGCTAGCTTTCTATGCATGTCCAACCACAGAATGAATTGATGCCTTAGTAATGCTTTTTAATCAATTGCAATCATTTTCCGATGACACTTAGGGTGCTGGGGCATTGTTGCAACATACATCTTTTTAATGTTGAACTTCCTATTTATACAGTATTTATTCAGATCAGCAGAGGAATCCTTTTGTATTAGCCATTCCCTAGTGTCAAAGATCTTTTTAACTAGCCAGCAGGCCTCCTTAGGAGTGTGCATAGTCATTATGTCCTTCCCTTTGATATAGAAACTATGTATCCATTGGATCCACATGGTATCCTTTTTTGCATTGATTTCCCATAGAAGCTTACATAAAGCAACTTTATTTTTAGATACATCAAGGACATTCAAACCTCCAGCTGAGAGTGACATACAGATTTTGTCCCAAGCAATAAGTGCTCTCGTCAAAGGTTCATTACTCCCAGCCCAAAGGAAAGTTCTACAAGCAGTCATAATTAGCTTAGTTATCTTTTTTGGCAATAAGAATACATGCGCCCAGTAGGTCTGCATTTCAAATATCACACTCTTGATCAATTATAACCGACCACAATAAGATAGAAATTTAGTAGTCCAACAATTGAGTCGTGCAATGATCCTTTCAATCAATGGCATGCACTGTTGGATAGATAGCTTCTTAAAGGACAAAGGAACTCCAATGTACTTGAATGACAACTCTCGTGCTGTGAAATGCATTTCTGTAAGGATCAATTCTTTGAACTCCCTTGACACCCCTGCAATATACAATGCACTTTTTTCATATTTTCTTTAAGCCCTGACACCTCTAAAAAATGTTGAAACCTGCTCATAAGTAAGCTTATGGATAACTTATTTGCTCTTCAACACTTGATCAGGTCATCAACAAAACATATATGGGCTAGATTCTTTCTGGAACACCTCAGATGGTAATTGAAGTCTGGAATGCACTCTAGTATCTTCAGTGATCGATTCAGGCATTCCATCACCAATACAAATAGGTAGGGAGATATTGGATCTCCCAGCCTAAGCCCCTTCTTTGCTTAAAATTTGGTAGCCAATCCTCCATTTATCAGCAGAGAATAACTGACAGTTGTCACATACTCCATCACAATCTGTACAAACTTCACAGGCATACCAAATTCTATAGTATCATTTTTTATGAACGGCCACTCGACTGAGTCATATGCTTTTCGTATGTCAACTTTGATCAAACACATTGGGGAGACCCCTTTCTGAGTGTAGCCTTTAACCAACTTATGTGCAATAATAATATTGTCCAATATGTTCCTCCCTTCTATAAATGTTGATTGAGAAGGCCCAACAATGTAGTCAACCACAATCTTTAATTTTCTCGTTATGATCGTTGCAATGAGTTTGTAAATTGTAGAGAAGCATGCTATGTGTCTAAACTCCTTAACAGATGTAAGACTGTTAACTTTGGGAACCAGTGTTGTCACGACCCAAAATTCATTATAGGTCGTGATGGCGCCTAACACCGCTGTCAGGCAAACCAATAATAATTAATTAATTTAATTACTCATTTTAGTATTTGAAATCACGATTTTCTTCAATTTAATAATAAAAGATGGACTTTATAGAGTAAATAAAAATATTTTCACAATTTCAATAACAAACAACCCATAATCACCCCAAAACCCGGTATCACAAGTGCATGAGCATCAACTAGGAAGTAAAATAAAATACAGTATCTGTCCGGAATACAAATTGGATAGAAAAAATATAAATACTCTAAAGGAGACTCTGCTGGCTGCGGATTGTAGAATAGAATGCAGCTTACCTAAGTCCTCGCAATAACCGCGCCTCTGCACCCACAAGGCCACTAGATATATATGTACCTGCACAAAAATGTGCAGCAAGTGTAATATGAGTACGTAAATCAACGCGTACCCAGTAAGTATCCTGTCTAACCTCGAAGAAGTAGTGACGAGGGGTCGACTCCGACACTTACTACGGGCTAACAATAAATACCGATATTATACTTAAGCATGAATTGTATGAAATAGTTGTAAACTCAATAACAAGAAGTGAGTAGACAATTCTTTTATTAATAGAAAAGTTTTCCAAACTTATTCTCGTCATTTAACAATTTATATCTCAAGCAAAAGAAGCAATATCAATTAAAATTGGCTTTAAAGATTTATCATGCGTAAATTATATCGAGGTCGTACGGCCCGATCCAATATAATATTTAAACTGTGCATTGCCGAGGGTCGAATGGCACGAACCATAGATGCATTTATTTGCTACCGAGGCGTTCGACCCGCTCCACAAAAGAGAAAACACATTAAACAACCAATTCAAGATTTATTAAGGGAAAAATATTCCAAGAATTACAAATTCTCATTTAACAGTCAAGTAAATGAAGTTTAACCCTTTTACAATTCATTTATCGAGTTTCTAAATATTTTAAACAATTAAATTAATAAGTAGGGCGCAAACATCGTAAGTACAACAAGATATGGGTTCTAGACTACCCAGATATAAGTATAATAGCAGCTATGCACGTACTCTCATTACCCCGTGTGTATGTTTCCCCCACAAATAGAAGCACATAATAATTTGATTTACCTATGGGGTTAATTCCCTCTTACAAGGTTAAAAATGAGACTTACCTCGCTCCAAAATTCCATAACCGGCTCCAAAGTCTTTCCAATAACTCAAACCAATGTCCATCGCTCCAAAACTAGTCAATAAAGGTGCAAATCCATAAATATATACTCTAATACTCATTATAATTCAATTTACAAAAATTTTCAACTCCGTTCGAAAAGTCGATAAAAATCACTCTCGGGCCCACGTGCCCGGATTTCAAAATTTTTCAAAGATAAACATTACCCATAACCCCACAAACTCAAATATATAATTCATTCTAAATTCCATGTCCAATTTCGTGGTTAAAATCCAAAAATACCAATTTTTAGTTTTTCTTCAAAATTCCAAATTTTCATGTTTGAATCCATATAAAAATCATGTATTTAATTCACAGTGTGAAGAAATCACTTATCCCATAATAGCTGATAAAGATGGCACTCCAAAATTATTCCAAAATCAGCTCCTATGGACGAAATGAAGTGAAATTGATCCAATCCCTTTGTTTAAAAAGAATACTGCCCAGCCCGACTACCGCACTTGCGGGCGCTTCACCGCATCTACGGTCTCGTAGGTGAGGCCAAAACCTCGCCCTGCGCATACCCCCTGCCCAGCACAGCTCCGCACCTGCGATGCCAAATGCGCCTTTGCGGTCTCGCATATGCGGAGACCTTCTGCTTCTGCGACTCCAGCTGCCAGCTCATATTCCGCTTCTGCGGAGCTTTTCTCGCATCTGCGGACTAGCAAATGTGGAAAAATCCTCGCATCTGCAGCCATCCCAGCTCCGTCCAAATGTCTCTTCTGCGACCATATCGCCGCACATGCACGCTCACACCTGCGGCCATTTTCACGCAAGTGCGATTGCACCAGATATCAGTTGCCTCAGAGTGTCTTCCAAGTCCAAACTCGATTTGTTAACCATCCGAAATCCACCCGAGGCCCTCGGGACCTCAACCAAATATACCAACACATCCCAAAATACATTAAGAACTTAGTCGAGGACTCAAATCATGCCAAATAAGATCGAAACTACGAATTACCCTCCAATTCAAACCTAATAAACTTTGAAGCTTCAAACTCTTACAATTGATGCCGAAACTTATCAAATCACGTCTGATTGACCTCAAATTTTACACATAAGTCACATTTGACATTACAGACCTACTCCAACTTTCAGAATCAGAATCCGATCCCGATATCAAAAAGTTCACTCCCGATCAAACTTCTCTAAAAAAACTTTCAAATCTCGATTCTGAGGCCTTCTACACAAAATCAGCCCTTAGTCAATTCTTCCAACTTAAAGCTTATGAAATGAGAGTTTTCTTTTCAAATCAACTCCGAACGTCCCAAAATTCAATTCCAACCACACGCGCAAGTCATAATACCTGAAGTGAAACTACTCAAGACCTCAAACCGTCGAACGACGCACTAAAGCTCAAAATGACCGGTCGGGTCGTTACAAGTGTAATTGTGGTACAGTTAATACTTCTAAACATTTTCCCATTTTCAAAGAATTCATGTATAGCTTGTTTGACTTATCCTCCAATAAGACCCCAGTGCGTTTTAAAGAATTCAGCAGGGAATCCATCTATACCTGGTTCTTTTTTATTACACAATTCTTTGAGGGCCTGATCTATGTCCTTTTCTGTTATTGGGCTATTAAGTTCTCTTTGTTGTTATTTGGTAAGACAAGGTCCATTTCTGGCTGTATCGATATCAATACATGGCAATTCAACATCACAAGTTCCCAATAAAGATTGGAAGAATCCTGTGAATTCTTGCTCTATCAGTTTTGGCTCAGTGATTTTGGATCCTTGATCATTATAGATGGAACCAATTCTGTTCTTAGCCTACCTAGCCTTTAGATGCACATGAAAGATTAGTATTTTGGTCTCCAGCTTTTATCCACATTGCTCTAGATCTCTGTCGCATCCTCATTAATTCCCTCCCATTTTTCTATCTACAGCAACAACTCTTTTTCTTCTGAGATCAACTGACTATTAAATGGATCCACATCAAGTTTTCCTTGAGTAATCTACAATTGTACTCTCAAATTGTCAAGTTTCCTCTCTAATGAAGATACCTCTTTGTTCAGCTATCATGCCTTGTCTTTTAGTCTCTGTAACTTTACCCATATAGAGTATATAGTATGCCCATGTATTTGTTGATACCACACATCGTGCATATCTTTCTCAAATTTCTTATTATTAGTAGCACATTTTAGAGTCTAAATGGTTTTGGCAGATATGATTTGACTACTTTTGTGTTAACGATAATAGGAGAATGGTTTAATACTCCAGGATTTTTAAATATAGCTTCAAGGCTGCTATATCATGTAAGCCAAGAGGTATTACCAAAAGCCCAGTCGATTTTGCTATAAATTATGTGCTCTGCCTCCCTCTTATTACATCAGGACCATTGGCAACCCATCTTGTTAAGTTGTCCCAAACCAGTATCAGCTATACATCTTTGAAAATCCATCAATTCAGCTTGCTGCACAGGTTTCTCATTGATTCGATCATCAGCAGATAATACATTATTGAAATCACCTATAACCAACCATGACTCTTACATATTATTGTGTATTTTTCTTATTTGTTCCCATAGGATCCTTCTTTCAGCTATAGTATTCTTTCCATACACAAATGTTATGTCGCATGTAAATTGTGAACTCTTGTCTTTCACCTTGCAATGTACCAGTTGATCGCTAGCCATCACTATATGAACCTGAACCATTTGCTCTTTCCACAATAGCCAGATCATTCCCCTCTCATTTATAACATCATCGAAATACACCTTCCAATCTTTGCTAAATTTAGCTCAAACTTTTGTAACCCTCCTAGGCTTTATCTTTGTCTCAAGGCATCCCAGTAGAGTGATATTATTTTTTAGCAGAAATACCTTGAGTTCTTTCTGCTTGAAGGGCTTCTTCATCCCTCTTATGTTCCATGAGCTTATGATCATGGGGGATTTTCCTCATTGAGGCCAACCCATTCAGTCACCTTGTTAGTGCTGCTATCATCTTGAATTCTCAAAGGGCTGTATCTATTCCTTCTCAGCAGATTTTCTAAGTTTGCATTTGATAAGGCTCCCTTCTGTTGTACATGTCCTTGAGGCATCATCATCTGCTTCCCTCTATCCCTTTGTTGTAGAGGTACTGCTGATATTGTTTCCTCCTGATTCTTAGAGGATTGTTCGGGTATAACCTCATGTTGTATCTGTGATTGCTCAGACACAGACTTCACTCTCCACTGGGATGTTGGTTATTTTCTTTTCTGTTGTCTCGTTGCTTTCACTTGCTGTTGTTGGGTGGCATATGGTTTTCTTGAGTAACATATTTGGGCTGCCTCTGGGCTACTTGTAACTTTGTGCACTCCTCTGTATGTTTCCCTACCTATAGGCATTCCTCACAATATGTTGGTTTCGTTCATATTCCAGAGTTTGTTCCTTGCATTTTCCACGTGCCTCTTCAATCAGTATCTTATCAGGCAATTCCTGCGAGATGTCCATTTCTACAAGCATCCGTGCATAGGTTTAATTTTGTTTTACTAATTTTGATTTTCAAGGTTACTGTTACCATAAAAAATCTATAGAGAATATTTAAGTAAAATTTAATGCTTAGCAGACGTTCAAACAAGCCTTAATTCTTGGTAACTTTTTAATCACTTTTATTGCTTATCAATCTGTCAACTATGTGTCAGAGTCAAAAAAATTCAAAACCAGCCAAAGATAAAAAAACTATTAATACCCAAATGAGAAAAAATAAATATATAGAATTTTTAATAAACTAATTTTTTAGGCTTCATAAAAGCATTAAAGTAAATTTGGTAATAAACTGCATTGATATATAATTTTTTGAATGCACTATGGTATAGTGTAACAAATTTTATCTAATATTGCTAGTGAGGCGCTGGTAAATTTTTTATATTACAGATAAACATTTATAGTAAAAATTATATTGAGATGACATGTTTATAAAACAAAAATAAACATATTTTTGTGTAATTAATTGTCAAAAATAAAAAGAGAGTCTATTATTCAAATTTCAAGGGGAGGTAGACCTTTTGTATTCTACATATTGAAATTGGAAATTGTAAGGGTTTTATTTTATTTTTTATAACATAGGCAGCCAATTTTAAGCGCACCTCATAATCATTTCACTAATACCAAATTGTAAGATCCATTTTCATTAAATCCTAGAGATGCAGTAAGGTTTTTCACCACACAAATTATATTGTTCTTCTTCAATCCAACTTTTCCACCACTAAAAGAATAAAAAATAAAAAAAATAAGGAAAGTGATTCATTATACTTTGGTAAAATTAATTTTTGTTATAAATATATTATATTATGGATGTTCAATTAGAACTCTATTGTAAATAAGCTTCTCGAAGAAGCTTATCCATATGGGACTCCACTGTAAATATATTTATCTATTTAGTACTCTATTGGAAATAAGCCTCCTGAAGAATTTTATCCTTTCGGTACTCCATTATGGATAAATATTACCCCCGGTAGAAGATTATCTATATCTGCTACAATGAGTTTATCCCTTCGGTACTCCGTTATGGATAAATATTACCTCCGATAGAAGATTATTTATATAGGGTACAATAGCAGCTTACACAACAACTTGCAATAGCAGCGTGCAGTAGCAGCTTACACAGCAGCGTGCAGTAGCAGCTTACACATCAGCTTCCTTTCATCTATAAATAGAGGAGATTTCAGTTCATTATGTACATGAGTTTGAAGTTGAATAATATATCAATCTCTCTCTATACTTGTCTTCGATTTATTTACTTCACAATATTTATTTTATAACACGTTATCAGCACGAGACTCTGCCATTTTGAGCACTTACTTCGAATTTAATTTCTATTTCAGTATTCATCTCCGATGTAAGGCGACAGTATTACGTCCGTGATTAGATCTTATTCATTCCGAGCATCATAAGGCAGATTATATCCTTGAGGTGGTGAGTTTTTCTTCTTGGCAGTTATAATGTGGATATTACTTACGCTTGGAGTGGCCAAATTTATGTAAAGTAATTTGAGCCTTTTACTTATATTTGGTTTAATATCTTTATCATCGCTTGCTTAGTTATATGCTACGTATACAATACCTATTTTGGTATTTGTTTTCATCCTTACTATCTTAATAAAAGATTATAAAGTGGATAATATTGTTAGATCCACTTAAACTCTAGCAGAGTTTGCAAGAAATATACAACCACCAGAAGTGGTTATGTATCTTATATCTTATTGTAACTAAATTTTATTAACCACCAGAAGTGGTATATGCCTATGACCACCAGAAGTGATAATTTAGGCTTTCTATGGTTACAATTGAAGATAAGCTAGAGAAATATTCTCTATATTACATGCATGTATCGATTTGCTCCTGAAGTAGCATTATATTAAAAGAGCTTCTAAGTCATCGCACAATTTGGTGTGATTAATGCACATTCAAATAATTATGTTCCGTTCCCTGAAGAATGAGAACTTTTGATAAGTATTAATCCATTCCCTAAAGTGAATGTGACAATATTAATAAAGCTTGTAAATATGAACGCACTCTTGATGTAAATATATAACAATTCACCTCCAGAAGAGGTAATATGATTGAGAGAATATATACTCAACATTTTATATTTTAAATTTGCTCCTGAAGTAGTAAAACAATTGAAATTTTCTCATGAAGTAAGAAAATATTTTGAAGCAGTGTCTTTATGTGGCTCCTGAAGTAGTAAAACAATTGAAATTTTCTCTTGAAGTAAGAAAATATTTTGAAGCGGTATCTTTATGTGACTAAATAAAATAATGAGCTATTCAAAGTTATTTTTGAAACATATTTTTATTCCCTTGAGTGAATGAAGAAATATCACAACTCACCTCTTGAAGAGGTGGAATAATAAAGGATATAAATATTATTTTTGTGGCATAAAGATCTTAGCCGCATGTACCTGTTGTACGTCAAACATCTTTGAAATTTTTTTATTCTAAGGCAAAAAGATTCTTGTAGAATACTTTCTATTATAACCACATTGATATGTTATGGTTAGTTGTTATTAACTATCTCGAAGAAAATAACAACTCGTGTATCTTTCCCTGAAGAATGTAATGATTATGTGGTTGCCGCTTTGATATAAAATATTCAGATGTTAATAGCGTTTCTCCCTGAAGGAGACACTAGTCACAAAGTTGGTAAAAATACTGAAATTCTTAATTTATGATATTTATAAATTTAGAATTGTCTTTATATTGTTCATTTGATTATGATTTTCTCTCATGATACCAGAAGTGTCTGAGCAATATTTGATAGTACAAAATGTATCAAAAACTCTTGAAGAGCTAACTGCTTGTCTAGAAGACACATGACACAAGTAGTGTCCGAATAATATTAGATTGTGGATAATAAATGAAGGCTCTCGAAGAGCTTATATACAAATATGTCATTCATATTATATGATTATGGTCAAAACATATGTTATGATAAACCTGAAGTTTACTAATACAAATGACAATCATACTGAGACTACAAATGATTGAAATATTGAAAATCTTCATGTTTTCACAATCATAAGGGGTAAATATATATGTGAGAAATTACCCCCTTATTATTTAATTTGTACTACATCACGTAGCAGTCACAGTAAACCATAAATTTTAACTGAGGCAAAAGTAACTATAGTAAATCAGAAATTTACTGATACAAAAGTAGCCACAGTAAATCAGAAGTTTACTGATATAAAAGTTTGCACCATAGTAAACTAGAAGTTTACTTAAAGATAGCATATGCCATAATAAATTGAAAGTTTTTATTTGCCATCTGGTTTAAATATGATGAGCTAATTGAGAATTCTGATAAGCATATATTGAAAAACTAGAAGATTCTTCAAGAATTCTATTGTGTTGTTTGTTCTCATAATAATATGATTATACTAGCCAAAGTTGGGACTATGACCTCTAATTCTGAAATATATAAAAGGTGAATATGGGTCCATTCACCTATCATGTGAACCACTTATAGATGCATATATGAAATGGTTACATGTGCGATCATTGTCAACCTGCAGTTTGGTATTTGAATTGCTTTTCTCAATTAAGAGCATAATTTTCAGATTATAAAATCAAGACAGTTCATCTTGATAACGCTGGTTTATATCCAAGATGGTTTTGCATTAAATACTTCCTATTAATGGCTAAACTATTGCTTATGAGAACAAAGCTTCATGTGTTGGTCTAAAATTTTCTAAATTGCATACAACAACACTTGTATGCATCAGACCAATAAAATATGATAAGTCTTCCCCTCAGAATTGGTTTAGGATCAGAAACCAAATATTTTTATTATCTAATAACTTTTGATGTGTTGTATATGATTAATTTCTCTACCATAATGCACAAAGATAGGTTTTCCAAAGAAGATTGGGGATATATGTTAGTTTTTCTAATATTTGGGGGATGAAATAAACAGCTGAAAAATATGCTATATGAATTGAATTACCATTAATATGATCCTCACTTAGAAGATAATTCAAGTCAAATGCCAGAAGTATTTGTTGATCCAAAATTATATATCATATTTCAGCTACAAATACTCCTATTAAAATTAAAGTGCCTGAAGGATAAAGTTTACTGCACGCATAAAGCGTAGTAAACCGATCGGTTCCAAAGGTAACAATCCTTGACAAATGATAGGAGCAAATGATCAAAATGATTATAATGAGGAGGAAATAAGATCTAGAAGAGCTCACGTTATAACATTTCATGAAACTCCAGAAGAAGTTCAGGTACCTGAAAATAAAGAAAGTGATGAGATCTCAACAAGTTATGTCGCTTAGGAACCGATACAAAATGATCGTCGATGATATATTTGATACAATATAATTCACAATATTATAAAAAATTATGAGGATCGGACATATAGTCCAGACACCTGAAGATGTCATGATATCTAAATGCTAGTCATAACCTATATAACTCATTTGATTAAGTCTATATGAAGATCCCTGAAGGATTTAAAATGCTTGAAGCATATAGTTCAAAGTATCATAAAATGTACTCAATAATATTACAAAGATCTTTATACGGTTTAAATCAATCTTGGCGCATGTGATATAATCGCCTCAGTGTATATTTGCTGAAAGAAGGTTACATAAATGATGTTATTTGTCCATATATTTTTATAAAGAAAACGGCATCAAAATTTATTATACTTGCTGTTTATGTTAATGACATAAATCTTGTTGGAACTTCAGAAGAGCTCCAAAAGACAATTGAATATCTTAAGAAATAATTTGAGATGAAAGATCTTGGAAAGACAAAACTTTGTCTTGGTCTGCAAATTGAACACTTAGCAGACAAGATCTTTATCCATCAATCTGCCTATATAGAAAGGGTCTTAAAACGCTTTTACATGGACAAAGCGCACCCATTGAGTACACCAATGGTTATTCGATCACTTGAAGTGAATAAGGTTCTGTTCCGACCTCCAAAAGAGGATGAGGAACTCCTTGGTCCCGAAATACCTTATCTTAGTGCAATTGGTGCACTTATGTATCTTGGTAATGCTACAAGGCCTGACATAATATTTTTTGTTAATTTACTAGCAAGATATAACTATTCTCCTACACATAGACATTTGAACGGGATTAAGCATATATTGCAATATTTAAAGAAAACTCTTGATATGGGTTTATTTTATTCTAATAAAGGTAGTGCGGATCTTGTTGGTTATGCAGATGCATGTTATTTATCTGATCCACATAAAGCTCGATCTCAAACCGGGTACGTATTTACATATAAAAGTATTGTCATATCATGGCGCTCCACAAAGCAATCTATTGTTGCTACTTCTTCAAATTATGCCGAGATAATAGATATTCATGAAGCAAGTAGGGAATGCATATGATTGAGATCACTGATTCATTTTATTCAAGGAAAATGTTGTTTGGAATGTGATAAAAGATCTACAATTTTATACGAAGACAATACTGCATGTATAACCCAATTAAATGGAGGATTTATAAAAGGAGATAGAATGAAGCACATTTCACCAAAATTATTCTACACACATGATCTTCAGAAAATGGTGACATTGATGTGCAACAAATCCGTTTAAGTGACAATCCAGCAGATTTATTCACTAAATCTTTACCAACTTTAATTTTTGAGAAGATAGTATACAAGATTGGAATGCGGAGACTCAAATATTTGAAACAAGATTTTTATCACGAGGAGTAAAATACGCGTTATACTCTTTTTTTCTTACTAAGGTTTTTCCCACACGGTTTTCCTTATAAGGTTTTTAATGAGACAACTAGTTATGCGTATTACTAAATATGTGTAGTCTTTTTCTTTCACTAGATTTTTTTTCCACGGGGTTTTTCCTAGTAAGGCTTTAATGAGGCACATTATCTTTTAATGAACATCCAAGGGGGAGTGTTATAAATATATTATATTATGGATGTTCATTTAGTACTCCATTGTAAATAAGCTTCCCGAAGAAGCTTATCCATATGAGACTCCACCGTAAATATTTTTATCTATTTAGTACTCTATTGGAAATAAGTCTCCTGAAGAAGTTTATCCTTCCGGTACTCCATTATGGATAAATATTACCCCCCGTAGAAAATTATCTATATCTAGTACAATGAGCTTATCCTTTCGGTACTATGTTATGGATAAATATTACCCCCCGGTAGAAGATTATCTATATCTTGTACAATACCAACTTACAAGCAACTTACAATCAACTTCCTTTTTTCTATAAATAGAGAAAATTTTAATTCATTATATACATGAATTTGAAGTTGAATAATATATTAATCTCTATATACTTATATACGATTTATTTACTTCACAATATTTATTTTATAACAATTTTTACGTTTTCATGTCTCCCTTAAAAAGAGAGAACATATTATCATTTTTTAACAAGAAAAAACTGAATATTTTACCTTTTCTTGTCCCTCGAAAAAGAGTGAACTCATTACCTTTTTTTTGTTTTGTTTTGTTTTTTCTAAGAATTGGTAGTCCGTGGTACTGTTTTAGTTGAGTGGGGACAAGTAGTAAAAGTGGTCCATATTTTTTGACTTTCTAATTAATTCTAATCCAACGGCTGATATCTCTTCTTGAATACATTGGTAGGACGGCATTTCAGTATATTTATCCGTTTGCTCATATTTTTCTCTCTCTCATATTTTTCTCTCTTATTAGTCCCTCTCCACCTGCTTAGGATCCTACATTATTCACACTTTTCTCTCTCTCTAAAAAGGCCTTTTCTTCACATTTTCTTTTCCTTTTGTGTAAAGAAGACGAAGAACACGAAAGAAGAGAACAAGGTAGAGAATAAAACTGTGTTAATCTCTTTTTTACGACTAATGATATGATAACTGGAATACACTATTTTTTATTTTATTTTTTTGTATTATTTGATATGGGTTTTGAGTGTAAAGAATTGAAAAGGCTATTCCCAATAGTCTTTTGACTGATGATATATCAATAATATGATTTTTGATAGGCTCTTATTGTTGTTATTTGTGCTCAATTTCATTTGGGATTCTCCCCCTTTCTCTTAATATTTTGATATTTACAGAAATTAAAAGCTATTTTCAATAGTCTTTGACTGATGATATGATAACTGTAATACACTTTTCTTTTTGGTAATATTTGATATGGGTTTGAGTTTTAAAGAATTGGAAAAGCTTTTTCAATAGTCTTTGACTGTTGATATATATAAAAAAAATGATTTTTTGTCCTTGTGTTTTTTCTCCAAGTTGCTAATTTTGATGTTGTCTGGTTTCTTCTTATTATGCTCAATTTTATTGGAGTTGATATTTCCCTTTTATTTTATCTTAGTATGCTCAATTTTATTGGAGTTACAGTTTTGTTTTGTTTTTATAATTTCTCATTGTATTTTGATATTTAGAGAACTAAAAGAGCTATTTCAATGGTCTTTGACTAATGATATGTGAACAGTATGATTTTCTTGACATGTGTTTGTCTCCAAGTTTCTGTCCGATGTCTTTTTCTTCATTTTTGAAGTTTGAATTTTAACTGGATTTTTCCTTGTTATGCTCAGTTTTATTGGGATTCTCTATCTTTTTATAATACTTATATGCCAAAGATGAAAATTTTTATATGTTGATTTTGTTTTGTGAGGTTTTCGTGATAGCTTTTGTTTCAAATAGGATGTAAAAGGTTCAATCTTTGAATGATAACTAAGTCCTTTTAAGTATTTTCTTTAGTTAGTTCTTTTTTTCTGATTGCTGGATAGTTCTTTATGTGTATGATTCTTGGATTATCTTATAAGGAATTGATGAAAAACAAGTGGTATTCACTGTTAGGCAGCTGTGGTAAATGCTTAGCCATCTTTATAATATTATTTGTGGGCAAATCATCCGGTCAAATTGAGGCATATATTCATAGATTATATTTGTATTATTCAGAGTTGTGTGAGCAATTTTAGTAGTACTTAGGTTTACTTGCCACCTATGCGAGTTCGGTCCCAAGTCCCGAAAAAGGAGAAGTGCTGCTAAAAATGGTCAAATTATGACAAATCCTCGTTATATTGAACGCATTTGGCCGTGGTCTCCTAGACACGCGCTATGTAGATGATAGTTGATTAACATGCAATAGATGTTATTACTAATTGCCACTATCGTTACTGTTGTCTTAATAGTAATACTACTATTGGTCTTTCCATTAAAAGATTCACAAGTTTCTGAAGAAAATACTGAGTTTGATATTAGGATTTGGAGAAAGTTTTTGTCATCCATGAATGGTTATGACTTCATGAATTTATTTTGCTTTGAAGTTTTCTATATATTTATCACCCTGAAAGTGAATGAAGTTTCTTCTCTATTGCTATGAACTTGATCATTTTTTTTGGAATTTGGAGATTGCTATAATATCTAATTGATAAAATTATTTCCTAGTCCTGTCTTAATTTGCTAAAGCAAGTGTTTAACTTCTTGATTCTAAGGCCTTGTTAATACTAACCTTCGGCTATTTGGTTTTAACAGAAATAAGGAGGTTGTATGTAATCTATGGATGAATATTCGAGCAAAAGAGCTGTTAATGGGCTTTACGTTCCCAGAAGAGGTTTGAGAGATATAGCTGACAGCAGGGATGAAAATGTTCAGTTGTGCTCCCGATATGGATGCAGCAGCCGACTCAACTCTATGAAGAGCCCGCAAGTTAAATGTACAGAGAAACCAAGACCTCTCAAGCCTTCTTTCACTTCTTCAAATGGAAAAGACGTTGTTGGGAGTTCATCTCGAACATCGTCTAGTGCTAGAAAGTCACTCAAGGAATCCCACATTAAATCCTTTTCTCACGTTGAAAATGATCAATCTGAAACTACTTGTTTACATGGTGAGCAGCCTGATGTTCCACGCCACATGAAGTCATCAAAAGCGCAGCAACCCCAATTCGATTCAGTAATGCGAGATACTGGATCAAGTAAAATTATATTGGCAGAAGTAGGTGGCTCTAGTGGAGCTTCAAGCAGTAAACCTCGTAGATTATTTAGTCCAAAGTATTCCAATCAAAACAGTCCAGTAGGTTCCTCTGTTTCTTCATCATCTAAGGCCATTGGTGCAGGGACAAGGGGAACTTCTAGTGGGGCTGGATATGTGCCGAGAAATCTAAAATGCAATTCAGGATCAGATGTCTCTTTAACAACAAATTCAAGATTTAGTAGAAGGGACATGGTAAAAAGAGGGAACTCAGAAGGTGAAAGCAGTTCATCCTCTAAAGGGAAGAAAGTAAGTGGGGCATCACCAAAAGAAGGAGATGTCATTCGTCCAACGCGTGGTGGTATCACAATTTCTGATTCAAGGGGTAGTAAAAACTTCGATGTTAGGGTGGATAATCGTGCTGTATCAGTTAGGACTCGTAGGTCAATGAATGTGCCTAGGTTTAGGGATTCAATACGAGATTCGTCATCTCAGCCTGAATCTCCAAATCTCAGTCTGCAATCATCAAGTCAGTTTTTCTCAGATGCCTCTTCGAGCGATTCCAGTGCTTATAGTTTTCCTGGAAATGATGTTGAAGATTTCCCAGCTGAAGTGCATGGCACTTCTGCAGAACTAGGCATCAACCAATTAATAAACCGTGACGCGTTGCAGCGATATAACATGGATGGAGTTGCTCAGGTATTTTACTCAGAGAAATCGCGGTCAACTCTGTATTCTTCCTGAGGCTTACCTGATGGTTACGGTATTTCATTTTGGTCACTGCTTTACTGTACAGGTACTGGTGGCACTAGAGAGAATGGAACAAGATGAAGAATTAACATATGAGGTATTCCGTCTTGGAGTATTTCTGACCACTCGGGAAATTCTTTATTTGTATTTATGATGACCTCTTATTTTTACATGTGCAGCAACTACTTGTGTTAGAGACCAACTTGTTTCTTGGTGGCCTTAACTTCTATGACCAGCATAGAGGTATGAGACTGGATATAGACAATATGTCCTATGAGGTCTGTATTTCCTCTCCAGTATATGATTATTGACTATGTTCAGCAATACACATTTTCATCAGAAAGTCAAGTTTTTTTGGGGATAATTACATTTTATGGCCGTCATAAAAATAATAGCCGGAAAATGTATATCTTTTGTATATTAAGTATTAATATACATATTATACATAATCAGTGTATATGTTTTGTATATTTGGGCTAGCGGCCATAATTATTTTCGGCTGACAGGACAAAAATGAGAAAGCCCTTTCTTTTGGGGAGGTGAGGGTGGGAGGGGGATGGGGCTGTGTTCACGCTTCACACGATAGCTCAAAGGGTTTTTGATTAATCTTTTCATATGGAGCAAAAAGAATACATTTCGGGGTCGTACAATTTGAAGTTTCCACTATCTTCTACCGCCTACAGAACGTATATCTTTTTTGCTTGTTAACAGGAATTATTAGCTCTTGAGGAAAGGATGGGCAGTGTTAGCACAGCTCTACCAGAGGAGGCATTGCCAAAGTGCCTCCGGAAAAGCATATATCAGGCTATGCCTTCAGAAATGGGGGAATTTGGTAGCGATGGGAATGAAGATGAGATCAAATGCACTATTTGTCAGGTCTTTCCCACTTATTTCAAGTGATATTTTCTATATTCCAAATTGCCTGATGCTTTATACTTGATCTAGTTCATCGTACGGGAGGTTTTTCACCTTCCTTTTTAAGTTCATAGCACCTTGCATTTTCACTTTGGTATTTTTTTCTATGTGATGTTATTTGAAGTGCAGTTAATATTAGTTTTACGTTGTACATACTAAGATGTTTTAGTTCTTGAATTAGGTAACTTTTATTTAGGGAAGGTTCTCTAGGTTTATGCCTTATCAAACTCTGTTCTTGACACGACGGGGTGGAGATATTTTTGACCTAATAAGAGACATAATTTGAGTGGATGTCTCTAAATTTACTTCTGCTATTAGTACTTCCAATCTTTCAACACTTTGGTCAAAGATGCATTCGACTGTTTTATGCAAGTCTATCCTATCCTAGACATAGTTCCATGCATCTAGTAACGTACGCAGGATTTTGTACATGTGGTGGCAACATATTATCACTGCTCGACTTTTATGTGGTTTCGGGTCTGGGTTATTAGAGGTTCTAAGGCTTTTTCACTTGTTCAAAATTGATGTTTTCTCTGCATTATTTTCGGATAACACCCGTTGTAGGAAGATATATCCGCCCTGGCGTGATCTAGGATGTTGCATATCAAAATGAATTCAATGACATGTTTTGCAGGAGGAATATATGATTGGAGATGAAATAGGAAGGTTGGAATGTGACCATGGTTATCATGTGGAGTGTGTACAACAGTGGTTGAGGCACAAGAATTGGTGTCCTATATGCAAATCTTCAGCAGCTCCATCATCTTAGTTTCCATTTTTAGATTTCCAACCCCAGATGTGGGAAAGCTCAAATAGTTTCCCTATGTACAAATTCATCAAGTTGGGTGGATTGCAACTAAACCTTTTCTTTCTGTTCATTGTTTGAATTTTTTTCTTTTTGTGTACATATACAGTTCTTGTTACATCAACCAATAAACCCAAGCCCCACTACAGGCTTTGTGGTGATAGCTGATAAACTTTGATTACTTATATACTTAAATCCTTGTGGTTTTTGTAATTTACTTACTGGTGTTGTCATCTCAACTCAACTTCTGGATTTTGATCTGCTACTCTATCCGCATTTGGTTTAAGGATTATTTAGGATTATAAGATAAGTTAACCTTTGGAGAGAGGTTCAATAAGATAAGTTAAACCTTAGGAGAGAGGTTCAATAAGATAAGTTAACCGGAGTTCTGGAAATGCAGTACCTTTTCAGCATTTTCTGTTCACATTTATTTGTTTTATTTTATTGTTGGAAATTTATTAAAATTGCTCACACCATTTGAAGTGGTGGTCAATCTAGACCGTTGGTTGATGAACTATCAAATCTCAAATATCCAAAGTAGGCAGTCAAACCAAAAGTACAGAAAATACACCTTCTAAACGTCACTTGTCTGCTTTTATTTTTCTATTTTTCCATGTAGTGGTTTGTGGTTCTCTTTCAATTAGGTATCTTGTACTAAGAGTTTATTGATGAAGTATATGTTTGTTACTAATTTCACAAGCAACTGAGAAGCAAAACACTGTTTTTTACTTCAATCGATATGCACTTAAGCACGGTCATACATAATACATAAATCACATTTGGAAAAGGTGGAGGAAATAACCATGTGGAAAACAAAACATGAATCCTCTACAATTATACTATCAAACAATTGAAGAGATGTGGCACAACTTGGTAGCGCGTTTGTTTCTGGTACAAAATTCACGGATTTAAATCCTCTCATATTTGAACCCAAATATCCAGGAAAAAGCAGAATATTGATGGAAAGACGAAAAAAACCTTTTGAATAATCTGTTATAGAAAAAAAGCCTTATATCTTGAAATTAATTCATCAAGTTGATGATAAAATTCATAGGTATTCCAGCGCTTGTTACACAACCCCTTAGAGAAAGAGCCAAACAGAGGGAAGAAGGGGTAGAGAAAATACCTCGAGCCAATTTTTAAACACCAAACGTTGAAGGAGTGGGTAGGTAAAGAATATCAAAAGGTGCGAGATAACTCTCTAAGGAACTCGGCAAAATAGCTCGTAACTTCACGAGAAAGGGTGCCTCCTCGCAAGGGGATTGCAGTGACCAAGCCCGAGCGACTGTTTACTAAAAATACAGGTCTTCGCAAAGTTGTAAGACTATGTATAGGGGATGACACCTGCTCAGTGCCTGAATGTCAAGGAAGTTGGTAACTTGTCGCCCGTAATGTTCTTCAAACCCTTGCTTGGATAAATTACTTTGCAACACACTTTTGCAAACTATTATCTCAAACCCTATGCATAGGTCCGAGAGAACTTACAGTAAAGTACAACTAATGCAGTTAAGGGCTAACGAACAAGGTTGCAATAAGGACTAAGGAGTTGTTTGGTAGAATGTATTAGAGAAAATGATGCATGCATTAGCTTTTGGTATTACGAATCCCTTGTTTGATACATTTTTTTAACCTATGTATTATTAATATAAGTATTAGTTATACAACCTATTTGATATTATCCTATGTATAACTAATACATAACAAACCATGGTATTAGCAATATCAAATCTATTAATGCATGCATTACCATGGTTAAAGACAAAATTATTGTTAAAGTCTCTTAAAATTAAAAACTATGGAGGGCATTTTTGTAAGCAACTAATTTTCTTAAAAATTATGCAATGCATTTTAATTTTTAATACACAACACCAAACAGTGAATAAGAAATAATATCTGCTTAACTAATGATTGCATTACTAACTCATATATTATTAATCCCTGCATTATTAATACACCTTATTCATCACTATTCTTATACACCCTGCCAAATGAGCCCCAAGTGTTTTCAATTCTGGCTAAATAGTGGCTCCTAACCTATCTCACCCAATTCAGAACCACTTTTTGATTATATACCATACTTAAAAAGAAGTTTTGTTGTTCCCGATTATATCTAACAATCAAATCAAAAAAATATTTTTCTTCTATATTCTGATATTTATACAAATTGACCCGAATATGGACATGTTTTTAGCCTAATTTATTAAGTTATATATGTAAAGATTCTTTACACTATAACCTGTAACATGTTAGTTACCACTATTATCATATTACACATTAATGTCTATCAAGATTCAAGAGGCTTACTAATACCTAACTAGTATTAGTACTCGCTCAATGCGCGGACATAAACCATATCAAATTATGATTTAGTTTATTTGAATTATGTGCAAATAACCTTAAAATTAAACCTTCTATATAAAAATTATAAATAATTATTTGATATTAATTAAGAAGCAGGACATGAAACCATTTTTTAAATCACATAGTGGATAACCTGATGTCACGACCCAAAATTCCAACCTGTAGTAATGGCGCCTATCTCGATACTAGGTAAGCCGATAATCTCGATAAACCACAATTTATCTTAAGTTTGAAAATACAATAATTTAATACAATATAAAATCTCATAAATACTGACACGAACACTCCCAAAAATCTGGTGTCACTGAGTACATGAGCATCTAATATGGATATAAATCTGGAGCATAAGGTATATAATAGTCAAAGACCAAAATACAGCAAACAAGGAGATAAGGAAAGAGAGACAAGGTCTGCGAAACACGGTAGCTATCTCTGAATCTCCTGAAAATCAACTGCGCGAAATGATCAACACCCGCTATGTCCGAAAATACCTGAATCTGCACACGAAGTGCAGGGTGTAGTATGTGTACAACCAACTCAGCAAGTAACAATAATAACTAAGGAACTTAAGATAATGATGAGCTACACAGATACAGTTCACTTTCAATAATTTCAGGAAAGAATAGACATACTTTCAAATTTGGCAGTTTAAGTCAAATTAATTTTATACAGTTCAATTTCATGTAATTCGGATATAAAATCTTTCAGATATTTCACCACAATGCCAGATAGCAATCAAGTGCAATAATAAATGCCAAGCAAGTACAGCCTCTCAGGCAACAGTCACTCAACTCATCACTCGGCTCTCAGCCCTCAGCACTCACACTCAATGGGTACCCGCGCTCACTAAGGGTGTGTACAGACTCCGAAGGGACTCCTACAATCCAAACGCCATAATTTGCACGGACAACTCACGTGCTATAATATCCTGCACGGACAACTCACATGCCATAATATCCTTACCTCACCGACAGGCCCTCGGCCTTACTCAGTCCTCAACCTCTCTAGTCTCTCGAGCTCTCAGAAATCACAAAGATCAACCCAAACAAAGATAACATAATATATCAATAAATATCCAGAAAGACTGAAGTATAATACGCAAGAAATCATAACTGAGTACAAAATAACAATTAGTAAATAATTCAACAAGTATGCGACCTCTGCGGGTCCCAACAGTACTATAACGTAGCCTAAACATTATTTACAGTCAAATTTCTTCAACACATAGAGAGCATATAGCTAACAATAAATTATTCAACTATACAATTTTCACGGGACGGACCAAGTCACAATTCTCTCGTTGCACGCCCACACGCCCGTCACCTAGCATGTGCGTCACCTCCAAAATAGTAATATGACACAAAAATTTTGGGGTTTCATACCCTGAGGACCAGATTTAAAACTGTTACTTACCTCAGAGCGTGAAATTCTTTACTCTGCTATGCCTTTGCCTCGCAAATCGGCCTCTGAATGCCTCGAATCTAGTCACAAATAATTTATTTCAGTCAATAAAATTTATTGAAATTAATTCCATAAGAAAATGCTAATTTTCCATAAAAATCCAAATTTTTAGCTCAAATATTGCCTGTGGGGCCCACGTCTCGGAACTCGATAAAAGTTACAAAATCCGGAAGCCCATTCAATCACGAGTTTAACCATACCAATTTTACCAAAATTCGACCCCAACTCGACCCTCAAATCTTCAATTTAAACCAAGAGGATTTTTAAACTTTTTCAACTTAATTCACCAATTATATGATAAACACAACCATAGATTCGGGTAATTTAACCAATATTGAGTTAAGAACACTTATCCCGTTGTTTTCCATGAAAAACTCTCGAAAATTGCCTCTTCCCGAGCTCCAATCCGTCAAAAATTAAAAATAGGACGAAGTCCAATTTGCAGAACTTAAACTCTTTGTACAGACCTCTCTTCTTCGCGAACGCGACAGGTCCCTTGCGTTCGCGAAGCACAAAATGTGCTTCCCAATATTTGCTCTTCACGAACGCGATACCCCAAACGCGAACGCAATGCACAACCCAGCTCTTCTTCGCGAACGCGAGACCCCCTCGCTAATGCGGAGAGTAAATCATGCCTACCTGAAATTCCTCTTCGCGAACGGGAGGGCCCACTCGCGAATGTGAAAGAGAAAATCCGAAAAATGTAGCAACAGATATGAGCAATCTTACCAAGGCCAGAAATGATCTGTTAACCATCCAAAACTCACCCGAACCCCTCGGGACCTCAACCAAAAATACCAACAAGTCCAAAAATATCATACAAACTTAGCCGAACCCTCAAATCACCTAAAACAACGCTAAAACCATGAATTACACCCCAATTCAAGCCTAATGAACTTTGAAATTTCTAGTTTCTACAAACGACTCCGGAACCTATCAAATCACGTCCGATTGACCTCAAATTTTGCACACAAGTCATAAATAATATAACAGAGGTATTTCAATTTTCAGAATCGGATTCCGACCCCGATATCAAAAAGTCAACCCCCGATCAAACTTCTCAAAAATTAAACTTTCGGCATTTCAAGACAAATTCTTCTACGAACCTCCAAATAATATTCCGGACACGCTCCTAAGTCCAAAATCACCATACGGAGCTATTAGAATCATAAAAATTGAAATCCGATGTCGTTTACACATAGATCCATATCCGATCTACTTTTCTAACTTAAATTTTCAATTATGAGACTAAGTATCTCATTTCACTCAGAATCCCTGCCGGACCCAAACCAACTAACCCGGTAAGTCATAAAATAACTATAGAGCATAAATTGAGCAGTAAATGGGGGAACAAGGTTATAATACTCAAAACGACCAGCCGGGTCGTTACATTCTCTCCCTCTTAAACAAACATTTGCCCTCGAACGAGTTTAGAACAATAACTTGAATCTCAAATAAGTGTAGATATTTGCTCCGCATCTCCTGCTCAATCTCCCAAGTAGTTTCTCCGGCTGGCTGGCCTCTCCACTGCACCTTCACTGGTGCTATGCTCTTTGACCTCAGCTTTCGATCCCGCCGATTTAAAATAGCCACCGGCTCCACATCATAAGTCAAATTATCGTTCAGTTGTACTGTACTGAAATCCAGAATATGAGACGGATCTCCGACATACTTTCGGAGCATGGATACATGGAACACTGGATGGATACCTGATAGACTAGATGGCAAAGCAAGTTCATAAGCCACCTCTCCAATTTTTTTAAGTATCTCAAAAGGCCCAATATACCGAGGGCTCAACTTGCCCTTCTTCCCGAACCTCAACACACCCTTAATGGGTGAAATCTTGAGTAAAACCTTCTCCCAAACCATGTGAATAACATCACGAACTTTCCTGTCGGCATAACTCTTCTGTCTAGACGGTGTCTTGCGAAGCCGTTCCTGAATTACTTTGACCTTCTCTAAAGCATCCTGAACCAAGTCAGTACCCAATAGTCTAACCTCACCCGGCTCAAACCAACCCACCGGAGACCGACACCGTCTCCCATATAAAGCTTCATACGGAGCCATCTGAATGCTTGACTGATAGCTATTACTGTAAGCAAACTCCGCAAGTGGAAGAAAATAATCCCAAGAACCCCCAAAATCAATTACACAAGCGCGTAGCATATTCTCCAATATCTGAATAGTGCGCTCGGACTGTTCGTCCGTCTGAGGGTGAAATGTTGTACTTAACTGAACCTGTGTGCCCAATTCTCGCTGCACTGCCCTCCAAAACTGTGAGGTAAATGGCGTACCCCGATTTGAAATAATGGACACCGGCACACCATGTAGGCGAACAATCTTGCGAATATAAATCCCAGCCAACCACTCCGAAGAATAATTAGTACCAACTGGAATAAAATGTGCGGACTTGGTTAGCCGATCTACAATCACCCAAACAACATCAAAATTTCTCAAGGTCGGTGGGAGCCGAACTACGAAGTCCATGGTAATACGCTCCCACTTCCACTCCGGAATTTCAAGTCTCTGTAGCAATTTGCCCGGTCTCTGATACTCGTACTTTAGCTGTTGACAATTTAAACACCGAGATACAAACCCAACTATATCTTTCTTCATTCGCCTCCACCAATAGTGTTGTCTCAAATCCTAATACATCTTCGTCCTGGATGAATAGAGTACCGCGAACTGTGAGCTTCCTGGAGAATCAGCTCATGCAAACCATCTACATTAGGCACACATAGCCTGCCCTGCATCCGTAATACACCGTCATCTCCAATAGTGACTTCCTTGGCATCACCGTACTGAACCATATACTTAAGTACAAGCAGATGTGGATCATCATATTGGCACTCTCTGATGTGATCATATAAAGAAGATCGAGAAACCACACAGGCCAAAACTCGATTCGGCTCAGAAATATCCAATCTTACAAATTGATTAGCCAAGGCCTCCGTCTGCCCAAACTGCCCAAACTCTCTGTCTTACGACTCAAGGCATAGGCCACCACATTGGCCTTTCCGGGATGATAGAGAATGGTGATATCATAATCCTTAAGCAACTCCAGCCACCTTCGCTGCCGCAAGTTAAGATCCTTCTGCTACTGGATAATTCTTCTCGTGTACCTTTAACTGTCTGGATGCATAGGCAATCACCCTACCATCTTGCATCAGCACTGCGCCGAGACCAATACGCGACGTATCACAATACACAGTATAAGATTCTAAACCTATAGGCAACACCAATACTGGAGTTGTAGTCAAAGCTGTTTTGGCTTCTGAAAGCTCTCTTCACACTCATCCGACCACCTGAACGGAGTACCTTTCTGGGTCAATTTAGTTATAGGCGATGCAATAGACGAGAATCCCTTCACAAAACGACGATAATAACTGGCCAAGCTGAGAAAACTCTGAATCTCAGTAACTGAAGATGGCTTGGGCCAACTCTGAACTGCCTCTATTTTCTTTGGATCCACCTTAATTCCTTCACTGGGCACTATATGTCCCAAGAATGCCATCGAACTAAGTCAGAACTCACACTTAGAGAATTTGGCATAAAGTTTTTCCTCTCTCAACCTCTGTAATACAATACCCAAGTGTTGTACATGCTCCTCCTGGCTACGTGAGTACACCAGAATATCATCAATAAATACTACGATAAATAAATCAAGATATGGTTGGAACACACTATTCATCAAATGCATAAATGCTGCTGGGGTATTGGTTAGCCCAAATGACATCACAAGAAATTCATAGTGGTCATAACGAGTTCTAAATGTCATCTTTAGAATATCCGAATCTCGAATTTTCAACTGGTGATACCCTGATCTCAAATCAATTTTGGAGAACACCCTCGCTCCCTAAAGTTAGTCAAATAAGTCATCAATACGCGGCAATGGATATTTATTCTTGATTGTAACTTTGTTCAACTGCCTATAATCAATACACATTCGCATAGTATCATCTTTCTTTTTGACAAACAGAACTAGTGCACCCCAAGGTGACACACTAGGCCTAATAAACCCCTTTTCAAGGAGTTCCTGAAGTTGTTCTTTCAATTCTTTTAACTCAGCTGGTGCCATGTGATACGGAGAAATAGAAATAGGTTGAGTTCCCTACACCAAGTTAATACCGAAATCAATATCCATGTCGGGTGGCATACCCGGTAGGTTTGCAGGAAATACATCCGAAAAGTCTTGCACGACCGGTACTGAATCAATAATAGGAGTATCAACATCAACATCTCTCACAAAGGCCAAATATGACAGACATCCCTTTCCAACCATACGTTGGGCCTTCAAATAAGAAATTACCCTACTAGGAAAAAAATCTAGAGAACCTCTCCATTCAACCTTTGGCAACCCCGGTATCGTCAACGTCACGATTTTTGCGTGACAGTCTAGAATAGCATGACATGGATACAACTAATCCATACCCAGGATTACATCGAAATCAACCATACCGAGTAATAAGAGATCAACTCTAGTCTCTAGTTCCCCAATAGTTACCACACACGACTGATACACACGATCCACAGTAATAATATCGCCCACGGGTGTAGATACACAAACAGGTGAAACTAAGGACTCACAAGGCATATTTAGATAATGAGCAAAATATGATGATACATATGAATAAGTGGAACCATGGTCAAATAATATAGAAGCCTCCCTGTGGCACACTGAAACAATATATGTGATCACTGCGTCTGAGGCAACAACATCTGGCCTGGCAGGAAAAGCATAGAATCAAGCATGCCCGCCACCTGATCGGCCTCCCCCTCTTGGGCGACCCCTAGCTGCCTGACCCCCACCCCGAGCTGGCTGGGTGGGTGATGTAACTGCTGGAGCTGGTGTCGTTGTTCGAGAACTCTGCTGTGGAGCCCCACTCAACAGCCTAGGACAATCTCTCTTGAAATGACCTAATTCTCCGCACTCGAAACAACCCCTCCTTTGACGGAATTGCTGCTCCTGATAACCCGAAGAATTACCTGTAGAAGCCTGAGCAGACGAGGCATGATGAGAACTCTGCGCTGGTAGTGCACTGAATGATGAATGGCCTGAGTGAGCACTGTAAGAACCGTGGCTAGCTGATGCACCGCGATGAACTGGACAACCCGCCTGAGCGTGTCTGTAAGAACGGCCCCTACCGCGGTAAAACTGACCCCTTGAAGGAACACCGCTGAAATCACCGGAACCACGAGACCTCTTAGCTCCCTCTCAACCCGTTCCTGGATGCAAACCATCTCAATCTGATGAGTAATGTCAACAACCTCGTCGAAAGTAGCACCAGACACTCTCTCTCTAGTTATAAGTAATCGCAGCTGAAAAGTGAGGCCATCTATGAACCTTCTAATCCTTTCCTTGTCTGTAGGAATTAACCAGATAGCATGACGGGCCAATTTTGAAAATCTCATCTCATATTGTGTCACGGATATATCACCCTGTCGAAGCTACTCAAACTGCCTGCGCAGCTCCTCTCTGCGGGACTGAGGCACGAACTTCTCCAAGAATAGACCGGAGAACTGCTGCCAGGTAAGGGGTGCTGCACCGACTGGCCTACACCTCTCGTAAGACTCCAACTATCTGAAGGCAG
The DNA here is from genome assembly GCF_000390325.3 of Nicotiana tomentosiformis. Taxonomy (NCBI): domain Eukaryota; kingdom Viridiplantae; phylum Streptophyta; class Magnoliopsida; order Solanales; family Solanaceae; genus Nicotiana; species Nicotiana tomentosiformis. The sequence goes on along the minus strand of NC_090823.1, from coordinate 21,127,217 downwards.
CCCCAGAAAATTGAAAAGTAGTGGATGAGACCCCACTGGTCTTTAGAATACCCGTTGTCCGAAGCATCCGTTGACACTTATCCAGAAAACCTTGGGCATCCTCTGACTCAGCACCGCTAAAAGATGGAGGTCAAAGTCTCTCAAATCTCTCAAGTCTCCTCTGCTCATCATCTTCCATAATAGGAACTACCAGGGCCTGAGCAGCTGCAACCAGATGGGCTGGTAGTGCCCCCGGTATCTGAGTCCCTGTACTACCTGTTTGGAGTACGGGCAACGGGGGTGTAAGTACCTCCCCCGGCTTGAGAAGAGACAGGTGCGGCCTGAGCCGAAACCACCTAAGCAAGACCAGTGCAAGCTACCAATTTCTGGGCCAAAGTCTCCTGAAGGCCTGGAATCTCAATAGGCACAGCTAGTGCCTTAGCTGATCCTGTCGGCTCAACTATATCTGAAATTTGCTCCTGAGCTGGAGCAACTGGTGGTACTACATGTGCTGGTCCAACTGTGGTATGAGCTACACCTCGACCTCTACCTCGGCCACGGCCTCTACCACTGCCTCGGCCTCTCACGGCCCTAACTGGTGGCACTGGTAGCTGAGCGTCTGATCCGGTAGTACGTGTCCTCACCATCTGTGAGAAAATAGATTAATAAAAATTTAGTTTCCGGAATCAACAAATTCGCATGACAGAATACAAGAAAGTGAAATTTTTCCTAAGAGTTCTGTAGCCTCTCGAAGATAAGTACAGACGTCTCCGTACCGATCGGCAAGACTCTACTAAACCTGCTCATGACTCGTGAGACCTATGGAACCTAGGCTCTGATACCAACTTGTCATGACCCAAAATCCCAACCTGTCGTGATGACGCCTATCTCGATACTAGGCAGGCCGATAATCTCGATAAACCACAATTTCTCTTAAGTTTGAAAATACAATAATTTAATACAATACAAAATCTCATAAATACTAACACGAACACTCCCCAAAAACCTGGTGTCACTGAGTACATGAGCATCTAATATAGATACAAATCTGGAACATAAGGTCAATAATAGTCTAAGACCAAAATACAGTAAACAAGGAGATAGGGAAAGAGAGACAAGGTCTGCGAAACATGACAGCTATCTCTGAATTTCCTGAAAATCAACTGCGCGAAATGATCAACACCCGCTATGTCCGGGAACACCTGGATCTGCACACGAAGTGCAGGGTGTAGTATGCGTACAACCAACTCAGCAAGTAACAATAATAACTAAGGAACTGAAGATAATGACGAGCTACACAGATATAGTTCACTTTAAGTAATTCCAGCAAAGAATAGGCATGCTTTCAAATCTGGCATTTTAAGTCAAATCAATTTTATACAGTTTAATTTCATGTAATCCGGATATAAAATCTTTCAGAGATTTCACCACAATGTTAGATAGCAATCAGGTGCAATAACAAATGCAAAGCAAGTACAGCCTCTCAGGCAACAGTCAATCAACTCATCACTCAGCTCTCAGCCCTCAGCACTCACACTCAATGGGTACCCGCGCTCACTGGGGGTGTGTACAGACTCCGGAGGGGCTCCTACAGCCCAAGCGCCATAATCTGCATGGACAACTCACGTGCTGCACGGACAACTCACGTGCTATAATATCCTGCACGGACAACTCACGTGCCATAATATCCTTACCTCACCGACAGGCCCTCGGCCTTACTCAGTCCTCAACCTCTCTAGTCTCTCGGGATCTCAGAAATCACAAAGATCAACCTAAACTAAGATAACATAATGTATCAACAAATATCCAGAAAGACTAAGGTATAATACGCAAGAAAAATCATGACTGAGTACAAAACAATAATTAGCAAATAATTCAACAAGTACGCGACCTCTGCGGGTCCTAACAGTACTATAACGTAGCCTAAACATGACTTACAGTCAAATTTGTTCAACACATAGAGAGCATATAGCTAACAATAAATTATTCAACTATACAGTTTCCACGGGACGGACCAAGTCACAATCCCCTCGGTGCACGCCCACACGCCCGTCACCTAGCATGTGCGTCACCTCCAAAATAGTCATATGACACAAAATATTCGGGGTTTTATACCCTCAGGACCAGATTTAAAACTATTACTTACCTCAGAGCGTGAAATTCTATACTCTGCTATGCCTTTGTCTCGCAAATCGGCCTCTGAATGCCTCGAATCTAGTCACAAAAATTTTATTTCAATCAATAAAATTTATTGGAATTAATTCCATAAGAAAATGCTAATTTTCCATAAAAATCCAAATTTTTAGCTCAAAAATCGTCTGTGGGGCCCACGTCTTGGAACTCGACAAAAGTTATAAAATTCGGAAGCCCATTCAACCACGAGTTTAACCATACTAATTTTACCAAAATCTGACCCACAACTCAACCCTCAAATCTTCAATTTAAACAAAGAGGGTTTTCAAACTTTTCCAACTTAATTCACTAATTATATGATAAAAACAATCATGGATTCGGGTAATTTAACCAATATTGAGTTAAGAACACTTACCCCATTGTTTTTCTTGAAAAACTCTCGAAAATCGCCTCTTTCCGAGCTCCAATCCGTTAAAAACTGAAAATGGGAAGTCCCATTTTCAGAACTTAAACTCTCTGTCCAAACCTCTCTTCTTCGCGAACGCGACACGTACCTCGCGTTCGCGAAGCACAAAATGTGCTTCCCAACATTTTCTCTTTGCGAACGTGATACCCCAAATGCGAACGCGATGCACAACCGAGCTCATTTTCGCGAACGCGAGACCCCCTCGCGAACGTGAAGAGTAAATCCTACCTTCCTGAAATTCCTCTTCGCGAGCGCGAGGGCCCACTCGCGAACGCGAAAGAGAAAATCCGAAAAATGCAGCAACAGATATAGCAATCTTACCAAGGCCACAAATGATCCGTTAACCATCCAAAACTCACCCGAGCCCCTCGGGACCTCAACCAAATATACCAACAAGTCCTAAAACATCATACGAACTTAGTCGAACCCTCAAATCACCTAAAACAACGCTAAAACCATAAATTACACCCTAATTCAAGCCTAATAAACTTTGAAATTTCTACAAACGACTCTGGAACCTATCAAATCACGTCTGATTGACCTTAAATTTTGCACACAAGTCATAAATGATATAAAAAAGGTATTCCAATTTTCAGAATCGGATTCCGACCCCGATATTAAAAAGTCAACCCCCCGGTCAAACTTTCCAAAAATTAAACTTTTCAAGCCAAATTCCTCTACGGACCTCAAAATAATATTCTGGACACGCTCATAAGTCCAAAAATACCATACGGAGCTATTGGAATCGTACAAATTCAAATCCGAGGTCGTTTACACATAGATCCATATCCGGTCCACTTTTCTAACTTAAATTTTTAATTATGAGACTAAGTGTCTCATTTCACTCAGAATCCTTGCCTGACCCGAACCAACTAACTCGGTAAGTCATAAAACAAGTATAGAGCATCAATTGAGCAGTAAATGGGGGAACGTGGTTATAATACTCAAAACGACCGGCCGGGTCGTTACACCTGATTTCTTTTTTTATATCTCTAATAACCTAACCTCTTGATTTTGACCCTTTTATTATATTTTACGTCAATATTAAAGAATACTAAACATGTAACGTTGTGATATGTCTTGCTTGAGCATATTAAATTATATTATTTTAATAAAATTATTATTACCACTTTATTTATCATCTCAAATTCAAATAAGTCTTATTCTTCTACCTTTTTAGACATAATTGTTTCTCTTTTTTGTTCCTTACTTATAGTTTTTGTATTATTTATTATTTAATATTGTTATACTGTAATGTGATATTTTATTACCCTTTTAATAATTATCAATAAATGTAAAAAAATTATTCTTGAAATTTAATATATTTTACACTATTTTCCTCTTATTTCGATATCTTTCATAATTTAAATCTATTAATAATATTTTTTAGTATTATTTAATAATTTTATTTATTTATGTTTAAATAAATCTAAAAATATAAGTATCCTCTCACTATCTCTATTTTTCTCTATATACATTCTCTTCCCTACTAAGAAAATTTAATTAGCTTTTTACATAAATATTTTACCTATACTCAAAATAATATCATATTTTATTTTCAAATATAACTTTGAATTAGTCAAAAAATTAATACATAATTTCTTTTATAGTGTTTCAAAGCTATTAAATTTTCTTATAATTATTTTTTATATAACGTGCATTTATTTTATTTTCCCTTTTAGTTTCAAGAAACAAATTTGACTTTTAATTTTCATTTGTGAAATGACCTACATGAGATATTTATTTAGTATATTTAAATTTTTAATTTAGTATCAAAATTTTATTTTTCTTTATCTAGCAAGACTTTAATTCTGTGGTCATATCCGTATTTTGAGCGTTTTTATCGTAACTTTAAGAACTTTTTAATCTCAAGTTCAAACAGTCTTTTCCTTTTATTTTCATTATAGATTTTTTTGAATTTTAATTATTTTTTCTTTTATCTATTAGACTTTAGTTATGTGGCCTTATGCACATGCATGTCATTTCTTATCATACTTAAACAAAACTTTCTCATCTCAAATTTAAATAAGTTTTATCCTTCTTTTTTTGTATGATAAAACATTTGATTTTTCTCTCTATTTGTTCCTTAGTTTGCTATTATATTATTCAATACTTAATATTATTACATTGTCTTGTAGCTTTTCATTAGCTTATTTAGATTTAATATCCATTTTTACCATACTCATTCTAATACAATACAAAAAAATATAAAAATATTTCAATAGTAACTTTGATTCTATTGCTCATATTTCAAAGTGTGATTTTTCTTATCATATTTTTTTATAAAATAAAATCTTATCTCAATTTTTTACAATAGTGGTTCCACTATCATTTATTTCTACATAATGTTTCCAAAAATAAATAAAAAATATGGAACGGAAGAAAACGGATCATGTTGTTAGTAAATAATTACTAAAATAGAAATTCTTATTTTTGAAAAGTTTTTGAATCTATTTACAATGAAAATAGGAGTCAATCTTAATTGATTTATACCTTTAGATTAAATTTGATCAAATCTGATTTGACTTAACTCTTATTAGATTTTGTCCTAAAAGTACCAAGTGATTTTTTTTCAGTACGCCACTTAAGTTTATATTAGCTTGACTACCGTCTTTTTAATATAATATAGATATAGATATTTATATATCTTTCAAATCATGCGCTTAAATATATATATATATATATATATATATATATATATATATATATATATATATATATATATATATATAGAGAGAGAGAGAGAGAGAGAGAGAGAGAGAGAGAGAGAATTAATTATACTTTATGTATATTCTTTCGTATAGTAATCTATTTACCATTTATCCAAGTGTTTAAAATTTGTTCTTGTTAAGTTTAAATTTTTAATTATATAAGAAATATTTATTTACTTATAAAATATTTGTTTTCCTGATTTTTCAATATTAATGTGACTTTATTATTCCTTCTATTAAAATATTTTTAATATTTATTTAAGTTTTTCTCTTACTTTATAAATAATTTTTATATTTTATGTAAGATCATATTTTTGTGCTTGAATTTTTTTAATTTTTAAAGTCTTCAAATCTTTGATATCTTAAGTAAATTTTAGTTTTATTAACCTACTCTAAAGTATAAATAGTCATGGGTTATCTCAACTTACGTCTTTCTATTTTTCTTATTTTTTATTATAGTTTTTAATTAATTCTTTACCTCCATATTTGTAGCTAATATGAAAGAAAATCTATGAGTGGATCAATATATATATGGATAGGTATAGATATAGATATATGTATATATATTAAATTTGTCTAAGGTATATTTCATTCAACTACTTCCATTAATTATGTTCCATTTATAATTCTTAATTATTAATGTTGTCCTAAAATTGCCAAGTGGCTTCTTTTTAGCTTGTCACTTGGCTTAAACACAATGCATACTACCCTCCTTTTAATATAATATAGATTTTTAATTATATAAGAAATATTTATTTTCTTATAAAATATTTGTTTGCTTGATTTGTCAATATTAATATGACTTTATTATTCTTTCTATTTAAGTTTTTCTCTTACTTTATAAATAATTTTTATATTTTATGTAAGATCATATTTTTGTGCTTGAAATTTTTTAATTTTTAAAGTCTTCAAATCTTTAATATCTTAAGTAAATTTTAGTTTTATTAACCTACTTTAAAGTATAAATAGTCATAGGTTATCTCAACTTACGTCTTTCTATTTTTCTTATTTTTTATTATAGTTTTTATTAATTCTTTACCTCCATATTTGTAGCTAATATGGAAGAAAATCTATGAGTGGATCAATATATGGATAGGTATAGATATAGATATATGTATATATATTAGATTTGTCTAAGATCTATTTTATTCAACTATTTCCATTAATTATGTTCCATTTATAATTCTTAATTATTAATGTTGTCCTAAAATTGTCAAGTGGCTTCTTTTTAGCTTGCCACTTGGCTTAACCACAATGCATACTACCCTCATTTTAATATAATATAGATAAGTAACTTAATTTTATTAGTGGTGAGCCGAGGGTCTATCGGAAATAGTCTCTCTACCCCAGGATAGGGGTAAGGTCTGCGTACATATTACCACCCTCCCCATACCACATTAGTGAGATTATATTGGGTTGTTGTAACTTAATTGTGTTAATATTTTAAAAATATTATGTTCGTACATAGACCTTATTTCAAAATTTTGAAATAGTAGGTGGAGATTATTTCAGTTAACTTCCAAATACTATTTTTTAACTTAATTTCAAATAATACAATTTTTTCAAATATCATCCATTTTATATCCAAACTCAATAAATTTCAATGAGCTAAATTTGATAACTTCCAATTGTTTGGGATAAATTTAATATTAACTCAAAACACAAGGACCAAAAGTGCCAAAAACCCTTTCCCCTGTAGTATCTGGCAAATACGTTTGTGCTTGCGACAGCATTTGGTTCAGAGTATCTCTTCCTTAATTTGGCCGACCTGCGATCAGCCGATCACCGCCAAACAACTCCTTACGCTGCTATATATGGAGCCTTCAATTTCAAAACGGAATTCGACTCAAACAAAGAAGGAAATAGAAAAAGATTTCAAATGCGGGGCTTAGCTTGTAACGCCTGTAACAAGGAGTTTTTTGATGAAAATGAGCAAAAACTTCATTACAAATCTGAATGGCACCGTTACAATCTTAAACGCAAGGTACTTCTAATACCCTTTCTCTTATTGTTTTTTTACATAAAGATTCTTTCTTTTTTTATAGTTTATTTAATGGGATTTCTTCTTTCTTTTGTGTTTTACTGCCTGCAAAAACTCTGTTTTGTTTGTTTGGTTTTTGTTTTTTTTGTTTTTTTTTACTTTTTAATGACTGATTATGAACCTTATCATGTTTGCTACTACTTGAAAATGAATACTAGATTTGGTTCTCTTGGAGTTTTTGTGTTGATCATTTTTTACTTGAATTATCTTTTTGTTCATTTAGAATGATTTTTCTTGCATAAAGATTCTTTTTTTTTCTCTGTATTTTGATGGTATATTTTCTTTCCTTTTTGTTGTACTTTGTTGAATGGTGTGATTAAATTTTTAGATGAGAGAATTAAGTTTTTAGGTGAGGTGTTCTGTTTTTGCTATTGATGCAAGTTGAGTGAGGAACTAAAAGCAATGATGATTAGAGAATTGCATTTTACCAAATTAGGATAAGTGTTGCATTAATCACCCGAGATGCACAGGGATTTCGGGTATTGTAGGCGCATAAGAGTAGTGGAGGTCGAGGGGGTTATGCGTAAGATGCACAGGGGTAGAGCTACCGGGCCAGATAAAATAACTGTGTAATTTTGGAAGAATGCGGGTAGGGCATGTTTGGAGTGGCTCACTAGGCTGTTCAACGTCATTTTTAGGACGAAGAAGATGCCCGATGAATGGAAGTGAAGTATGATGATTCCTCCGTATAAAAACAAGGGCGATATCCAAAGTTGCAATAATTATAGGGGGATTAAGCTGCTAAGCCATACTATGAAAGTTTGGGAGAGGGTGGTCGAAGTAAGGGTGAGGACCAGTGTGTCCATTTCTGAGAACCAGTTCGGTTTCATGCCAGGGCGTTCGACTATGGAAGCCATTCACATTGTGAGGAGATTGGTGGAGCGGTATAGGGAGATGAATAAGGATGTGCACATGGTGTTCATTGACCTAGAGAAAGCATATGACAAAGTCCCGAGAGAGGTGCTCTGGCGATGCTTGGAGGCTAAAGGGGTCCCGGTAGCCTACATTAGGGTGATTAAGGACATGTATGATGAAGCTAAGACTCGGGTTAGGGCAGCGGGAGGAGACTCGGAACACTTTACGGTTATGATGGGGTTGCACCAGGGATCAGCTCTTAGTTCATTCCTATTTTCCTTGGCGATTGACACTTTGACGAGATACATTCAAGGTGAGGTGCCATGGTGTATGTTATTTGCTGATGATGTAGTTTTAATTGACGAGACACGGGGTGGTGTTAACGAGAGGCTGGAGGTTTGGAGGCAAACCCTAGAGTCTAAGGGTTTCAAGTTGAGCAGGACCAAGACGGAATACTTGGAGTGCAAGTTCAGCAACGGTACCCAGGAAGGGGATATGGAGGTGAGGCTTGATACGCAAGTCATCCCCAAGAGAGATAGTTTCAAGTATCTTGGATCTATAATACAAGGGAACGGAGAGATTGATGAAGATGTCACGCATCGTATCGGAGCAGGATGAATGAAGTGGAAGCTCGCTTCCAGTGTCTTGTGTGGTAAGAATGTACCGCTGAGACTTAAAGGTAACTTTTACAAGGTTGTAGTTAGACCGACTATATTGTATGGAGCAGAGTGTTGGCCGGTCAAGAACTCTCATACCCAGAAGCTAAAAGTAGCTGAGATGAGTATGTTGAGCTGGATGTGTTGGCATGCCCGGTTGGATAAGATTAGGAATGAAGTTATTCGGGAAAAGGTGGGAGTGGCCCCTATGGAGGATAAGATGCGGGAGGCGAGGTTGAGATGGTTCGGGCATGTTAAGAGGAGAAGTATAGAAGCCCCGGTTAAAAGGTGCGAGGGGTTAGCCTCGGTAGGTAGCAGGAGGCGTAGAGGTAGGCCTAAGAAGTCTTGGGGAGAGGTTATTAGGCGGGACATGGCGCAGCTGGAGCTGACTGAGGACATGGCCCTAGACAGGAGGGTGTGGAGGTCAAGAATTAGGGTAGAAGGTTCTTGAGTAGTCGAGCGTTTCTCTTTGTCTTACTCAGTTCGCTAGCATTAGTGTTAGTATGATATCTTCTATCCATATATGGCTATTAATACCTAGAGTTTGACTGTATTCTTGGATTCAATCTTATTTCATCTTGTTGTTATTCCTACTTGTTGCAATTACCTTTTCTTTTTCGGTCATTCTCTAATTGAGGGTCTATCGAAAACAGCTCTGCCCTTCCAGGGGTAGGGGTAAGACTACGTACATCTTACACTCCCCAGACCCCACTTGTGGGAAACTACTGGATTTTTTTTTTTTGTTGTTGTTGTTGTTGTTGTTGCATTAATCACCCATTTTAGAATTCGTTAGTCTAATGGTAAGAGCGTAGCTCGTGATGTGTGGGTTAGGCGCACATCACGGGTTCAAACCCTGTTTTGACCGAAGGTTGGTATTTACATGAAGAAGAGTAGAGGAGCGGACTCATTATCCACTTAGTTTCGAACTGTGCACTAACTGGCTCTCGGGGATTACCGGTATAGAAAAAGCGCTTTCGTTTTAGAATCTGGCGAATAATTTGTGTCGTCGCCGTTATTTTTTACGTTGTGCACGGATAAGAACTCATTGTTGTGTTCCTTGGCTTTTATCTCAGGTTGCCAGAGTTCCTGGGTTGACAGAGGCACTCTTTGTAGCCAGACAATCTGCACTTGCAGAAGAACTTGCAGAAGAAAATAGAAGATTAAGTGAAACTCCGGTGCTATATAGCTGTGGTAATTGTGGCAAAGAATACAGAAGCTGTACGGCTCATGCTCAACATCTGCAATCTAAAAGTCACCTAGCACGGGCTTCGCGAGAGCTAGGTCATCATGATGAGAATAGCTCTATCATCAAGCCTCTTCCACGCCAACCTTCACGTGAGCCTTCCGACAAGGCAGACGAAGATATTAGCGGAAGCGATGAAGGCGAGTGGGAGGAGGTCGATTCAGAAGAAGAGATGGTTGGTGGGGCGACTGCCTCGTTGAATCAATTAAAGATGAATGGAAGTACTCCTAATGGTACTATTGATGAAGATAGTGATCTTGATGAATGCATTGATGAGTTGGGTCCGTGCTGTTGTTTCATGTGTGATTTAAAACACGATACGATAGAAAGCTGCATGGTCCATATGCACAAGAAGCATGGGTTCTTCATTCCTGATGTCGAGTATCTGAAGGATCCTAAAGGCTTCCTCACTTATCTTGGTCTCAAGGTAAATATTTTAGGTATCTTTTTTCTTTTCGTTTCTTCAAGTTTATTTTGATACTTATGTATGCATTCTTTATGCCCTCAGGTTAAAAGGGATTATATCTGTCTGTATTGCAACGATAGATGTCACCCTTTTTGTAGTTTAGAAGCAGCTCGGAAGCATATGGAAGCAAAAGGTCATTGCAAAGTGCGTTATGGTGGCGGTGGTGATGATGAAGAAGCGGAACTAGAAGAGTTTTATGACTATAGCAGCAGGTATGCTTGGTGATAAGATAGTTTCCAAGAGGGCAATGCAGCCTATATTTAACGGGTTCAAGTGAACCCGATATTATCAATATCGACACGCAACATAGATATATGTGAGAATTCGCTAAAATTTCAACTAATATTGATTCTGATCCCATGATTTCAAAAAATAAAATGTGTTAAAGTGCCAAGAACCTTAAAAGTTGAACTCGTCAAATTTAAATCTTGAATCCACCTATGGATTAGAGTATCATGCATGTAATTTTCATTCTCTATTTGTTGTCTCTTTGCTAAGACTTCTATTTCATGTTCTAGCTATGTGGATGCAAATGGACAGCAACTTGTTTTGTCCGATGATGTTGACAACAGTGTGGAACTTGGAAGTGGTGGATCTGAACTCATCATAACCACAAGAACTGATGATGGAGCGTCTGTTAAAGCACTTGGATCAAGAGAGTTTTTGAGATACTACCGCCAGAAGCCAAGGCCTACGCGCGCTAATGATATAGCTTTAAGTGCTGCCTTAGCCTCGAGGTATGTATTTGACTTGTTACATGGCACACATTGACAACTAATATTAGTCGTTTGAGCAAACAATCTTTTCTCGTCTCAGGTATCGAATCATGGGTCTAGCAACCGTGCAGTGGAGGGAGCGCATGGTTAAGATGAAGGTGTTGAAGGCCATGAATAGATGTGGCGGGGACGCAATGCTCTCTAAGATTGGCATGAAAAGCAATGTCATTCGTAACCTCCCTAAAAATACACCATATTAGTCCCTTCCATATGAATGCACCATATGGTTTATTTTGCAATATTTCTATGAGTGCTATAATATTATCTAGCAAATACTGGTTTTTGGATTACACCATATAGCAATGTTGTTTTTCCTTCTGAGACAGTTGATTGGTAGACTCCTTGCTGGAAATTGGTAGGTAGATTGATTGAACTAGCTCCAGGGTTAAATTTTTGCCTGGCTGGAGAACAGGAAAGTGAAGTTGATGAAGAGTTATAGCCTGTTTGGCCAAGCTTCTCCAACTATTTTTTTCAAAAAAAATTTGTTTTTTTTTTCAAAATTGAAGTGTTTGGCCAAGCTTTTAGAAGGAAAAAAAAGTGCTTTTGTGTAGAAGCAGAAGCAGAAAAAAATAGCTTCTTCCCAGAAACACTTTTGAGAAAAATACACTTAGAAACACTTTTTAAAAACTTGGCCAAACACAAATTACTGCTTAGAAGTGCTTTTCAAATTAATTAGCCAAACACAAACTGCTTTTCACCAAAAGTATTTTTGAAAAAAGCGCTTTTGGAAAAAAAAAACTCTCAAAATAAGCTGATTTTTCCAGCTTGGCCAAACAAGCTATAATTCATCTTGCTAGGTTATCTAATATGTATTAGGTATATTGATCTTGCTAGGTGAATTGGGAATTTTTTTGTTTTGGTGTGGAAGTTTCCAGCATCATGCCTTCTTTTATTCTTCACATCTTTTATGGTCATTTGTAAAGTTTTTTTATTGCTTTTTATTATATTTCGTTAACTTCTATAATAGCATTTCATGTATTTACATCACTTCCTTTAACAAATGTTTTCCCATAAAAAGAAAGAAAAACAGAGGAAGGAGCCAAAACTAAGGAAGGAATTTGTACGATTAAAAAACAAAATACTTGTACAATAGGAAAGAACCAAATCCAAGAAACGAATGATCTCGATATTGCAAATGGATTTGATGACAGAAACTCATGGACGAGCAGGTTAAAAAAGAAAAAGGCAAAAGGCAAAAGGGAAATAATTTAATTAAATTGCTTCTGATCCAAAAACAATCTCTCACCAGATACATTGAGTAGTTAAATCTTGATTGTTTGGGATTTAAAATCTAAACCTGAAACATCTGAAAAGGCATGAACTCCCAAATACCCCCTTAACAAAAATCAATCCTCAGAACCCAAATTGGAAATTAATAGAGATTTGCCTCCTGGTTAGATTTAAATGCTATATAAAAGCATACTTTTGCGATTCAACAGAAAAATAATTTTGTTACAGAAAACCTGGAAAGCAACATCATATTTTTGTGCTAATCGACACAAAACACACACAGAGAGAGTATTGGTAATAGTCCCCTACACGAACTTAAGAATACAACTACACAACGTGGTCTACAAAGAAAGGAAAAGATGAATCAAGGATTCTCCTACAATAGCTTAAATTAATCAAGTATACTCCTACAATTGCTTAAATTTCTCCTTCAAGCTAATATACAGAAGCTTCAGGTCTACAAACTGCCTGGTCTACGTATCCCATCATTTACCTCTTTGCTCTCGTCTTTCTCACATTTCTGACTGGTCTCTTTCCTTGTTGCTTCACAACTTTGCCATTCTTTGCCAACTCACGTACCAAACCCGGTTCCTCCTGTGATAATTCTTCACTAGGCATCGAAGCAGCTGGACTGTCGGTTGTTTCGTTCATTTCTGGTACATCCACAGCAGATTCGCTAAGAAGCTCACACTTATCCTCGACTTGGGTAGATTCAGTCAATTTCTGCTGAATCGACATTCCTGGTTTAGGCTTCTCACCGCCGACATGCACATTGTTTTGTCCTGATGTTAGACCTGCAGACAAACTGTCGACAGAACCAGCATTATTGCGGTTCCAGCTACAGAAAACTAAAAGAGCTACGCCATTAATTTTTACCTAGCTTCTATTTCTATAGATGCATATCCATTAGAACTTTGTGCTGCATTTGTTTGAGTCACCTCATGTGCATCAGCGCCAGTTATACGAAGACCTGAACACGTAAAAACAGTTAGATGTGTAAGAGAAATTGTCCTGGTAAGAAGTAAATAGTTAACTTTTGAACCCATTACTTCGAATTAGCTTCACATCATAAAACCAACAAACATATTATAAAGAATGGCCTCAAGTACCATCACTGTGCTCTGAGGGGAAAGCTGGACCATTGGGCCTGTGCGATTCACAAGCAGCATGCTCGCCAACCCTACTTACCTCAATACCCTGTAAAGCTTGAATAGTATTAGGACAAGAGTATAAAGCGAACATGATATTCTGTTGTCCATACGAGATGCTATATTTTTTTAGTCCATATGTTGCAAATACTGAATAAGGCAACTGAAACCCCTAAAACAATTACCTGATCATGGAGCTGAACGGAAGAGGCAGGATTTAGAGGCTGAGTGATATTTTCTCCATCATCTTGTGTTATTTCCACATCTGAAAGGGGAAAAGATGAGGTTCTACAGAAAGCGAGTAATTTGCAGCAGAAAGAGGCAAGATTAGAGCTTAACACACCTGACCACTTAATTGGTACATCTGACAGTTTAGTAAGTCTCAAAGAACTTGAGCTATTTATCTTCTCTCCGGTACTAGTTCCTGTCAAATTACCAACTGCAGATTTTGGTTCTGCCTTGAAAGGGCGAGCACGTAACAGATCCTCGGTTGCTTTTGACCGTACTTTTCGTATTTCATCATGAATATTCCATGAGCCAGATGCAAAAGAATTCTTTTTCTGTGATCCAGTTGCAAAACACATATCAGAAGATAGCAACAACAAAAAAAAAAAAAACCAGTGTAATCCCATAAATGGGGTCTGGGGAGGGTAGTGTGTATGCAGACCTTACCCCTACCTTATAAAGATAGAGAGGTTGTTTCCGATAGACCCTCAGCTCAAGGAACAGTAGAGATAAGATAAAGCAACCAAGTAGTAAACAAAGGTGACAACAATGTATTATGGTGACGAGCGTAAATGGCACAACAACAACAACAAACACAACATGTAATAATAAAAAACCATGACAAGATAATATAAAAATAGTCTTAGTACTACTGGTAAGCCTAGGAGGAAATAATAGAAAATTGATAAAGTAAAAAGGGTTTACTACTGCTTGGTAGCTGTTGCATCATCTTTGGCAACATGACATGCCCGATTTACTAAGTTCAGAAGCATGGAGCCTCCTTCAAATCACTACTCAAGTCATAAAGTGTGATCAAAGGTATAGCTTGGACGATGACATAATATAAGATAGAGATTTCCGAGGAAAAAGGTATTGTCGAGGGAGGAAGGTTTTAACAAAAGTGTTTTACCTATCAACCAAATTCAAACAAACACGTCAACTGCGCACAAAAAATGGAACACTATCTAAGCAACAACTAAACAGGAAAGCAGGGGCGGATATACCATGTATCCTACGGTGTGAACCCAGTAGCTTTTGTCCAAACCTTGTATATGTATTAAAAATCCACAAAATATCTATAAATATCTGATTGTGGACCCAATTATTATTGTACATTAACTTAAGGTCGTCATAGGAACCCATAAACTTCAAATCGTGGATCTGCCTCTGCTGGCAACCATTAGGAGAAAAAATTCACAGTAAAAGCACCAAGACGTTTTTGAGAAATTCTTGAAGTCAACATGATAAATCTCCGAAGAACTTTAGCTACCTTTATTATAAGCAATAACCCAAAAATCAAATAATGCAAAATTACAAAACCGATCATAGTTCTTTCAAAATGAAAGCAACACATAAGTGCCTAGGGAAAATGAACCACTCATGAGACAACAATGCAGTAGGAGACACCAAAAGAGAGAGAATGCAGTAGGAGGGAGTAATGGAAATTTTATAAGCCTTTTAGAAGTTTAGTCTGCCACCTGACAGAGGTAGGAAGTTTGGAATGGGAGAGACAAAAACAGTCATCACAGAGTATCCGAGTACTTCCCTCCACCACCTCCCAAAAAAAAAAAAAAAAAAGCAAAACAATTCCGAAATTTGTAGATAAAGAAAAAGGAAAGTAAAGCAGAATTGTAATAAAAAGAAAGCAGGAAAATAAAGAACCATTATTCGACACCAAAATATCAAATAGATGCACCATGATTTAGCCCTCTAGTATACAAGGAAAAGTGGAAATGACAAGCATGAAAGGCTGGATTTATGACAGCTATTGCATCCCCTTCCATTCTATCCTAGGCCATAATTACTCATTCTTTACTTCAGGCATAGAACATTAGAATTCTCCTTAGCATCCCTTCTTCACCTAATGATAAGATATGCTCTTATTCAAAAAACGAACTCAACTAAATGGTATACAAGACATTAAAGCATCATCAATTTCTAACGACGATATAAACTAAAAAGCACCACGTTTGTGAGTACTCCTCTATTTCTGTCTGGCGATCGGTCAGCATAAATATGCTTGGATTCACACCATATGATATTAGTCAGTATATACTGTTAAAGCATGTGACCATCTCATCTAAAAGTTTATAATGTTAAAGAGAGAATACTTCTATTATTTAGTTATCTCATCAATACACCCCCTCATGTGTGGGCTTGATTCTTTTCATCGCCAAGCACGTGGAGATTTTTTTGATAATGGGTGGCGGTGAGACTAGAAGCCAGAATCTCTTCCTCTCTCTGCTACCATGTGAGAAAGAGAAAATACACGGGAGAGGGAAGCTTCATCATTCTCCTAAGCTATTGGATGTTTAAACAGTACAAACAATTTTCTAACCTAAGAAACAAATTAAGACTACATGACTACAATTAAACAATATCTCCCTAATTGATTCTAACGAATATACACAATATTCTCAACAGCATCTAAGCAACCTTTCTTCTTTGTCACCTTCTCATCTTATTTTTTCAACTTTCTAACAAGAAAATAGCACCAGTCTCCAATTTATTGCTTTTCAAATCCTTCAAATCAGTTCTATCTGAAATAACTAACCAAATTTCGGCTCTTTGAATCATCAAATCTTGCAATGGTAATTTAGGACATTGTTGTCTAATGTTAGCAAACCAAGGTTTAACCACCATTCCATAAATATTATTTCTGAACCATAACCACCATTCCATACATAAGGGTGTACATCCTCCAAATTGAAGGTGAAACGGCAGCAATGAACGCGATTCCGAAATCTTCAAATACCTTTAAGGAAGAAGAAGAATCCCCAGTATACGGTGTTCCTTCCTCAAAGAGCTTTGCCTTCAGATGTGAGGGGGTTCCAAGTCCACTCTGATCAACAGTAGGAGAGGCCCATGGAGGACGAACCTTCATATATGACCTAGCCATATCTACCGGTGAGCCAAAAGTATCATCCACCTACGTTACACAAGCAAGATATCAAAGACAGCATCAAGACAAGTTATTGCATATGCTCCATTGCGTATCACATAGCTGACAGCAGTAAAAATTAGAAATCTTTGTTCAGGCAAATATTACATAGGAAACAACTAGCAACAATAAGCTCCTTAACGTAAATGATGAGAGCTAGAAGTAGCATTAATATTACAGATAAAATACACATATAAACAATGATTCTGATAAAGTACACATATAAACTACGCAACTAATTCAAGACTAAGCGGGAAAGAGACTGTCTCATTTTTCAAGTTTCCAGAATCAATTTATACTCAACACTACAATGACCTCTTCTTAAAGTTTTTTTTTCGTATTTACAAGCTAAAGTACGTAGAGACTCAAGGAAAATAAGCTTAGTGTTACGCGGCGCCTTTCTGAAGTTCCTTGGAAGGGCAACGTAAGGCTAAGCAACCGATGTCAGTACGGTTGCTATGCGCCAACTGAGGTTCCCTCCGTACGCTAGACTAGATTGTCAGTGTCGTACGGGAAAACCAATGTCGTGAGCAATTGAGCAGCGGAAATGAGCAATGATGATGAAAGATGATGATTGTATTGATGATGATGAAAGATGATGATTGTATTGATGATGATGATTGTATTGATGATGATGAAAGCTATTACAAAATGCAATGCGGTGTCGGGGGGGAGACACTAGTACAGAGAATTGTTTGAATGCTTTGGTTCCCTTTAATAATGCTTAAAAAAAATAAACCAAAGTTACATGAGTTGACCTATGAAAGCTGTAGAAACACACTGAAAATGAATGAAGTAAAACTACTCTATAATTACAATGAAAAGGACTTAGTCTTCTACAAGGTGGAAGCAAGTCCGATGACAGCAACTTTGCCTTGAGCATCAAGGTCTGCGCGCGCATTGCTGTTGGCGCGCGCGGCACTATTTGGATTTGCCAGCGGCTGGGCGCTGGTGCTTGGCATTGGATCTGCGAGCGGGGCACTGTCTGTGCGTGCGGCGTTGTTGGCAACATGATGGTTTGTGCTCGCGGCATTGTCGGTGCGCGCGGCACTGATGGCATTTGCCAGCTGCTGGGTGCTGGCACTGATTATTGGTGGGGCGACAGAGATGCATGCGCGCTTGTCACTTGGCGCTGCCGAGACCACAAGGCCGACCGTGGCGCTAGGCGTTGGGAGGCTTGCCAGGACACCACGGGGCACGTCCAAGGGGTCATGGGTTGATGATGGAAAGCAGCCCATGACATTCTCCCACACCTGAGTTGGCGACGTCCTCGGAGCCTTACTAACCGGATGATGATGATTGGTTAGGCTCTTGTTGGCTGGGAGGTCTGTTCCCCTCGGTGTTGTGAGGTGGCTTTCTGAATGATCTTCCATGTATTTCTGAAATGCTCGGAGGCGGCTGACATGGAAGACTGGATGGATTTTCCACCAGGCTGGTGTGTTCAGCTGACATGAAGAGTCGAGCTATATCTTCTGCCGATATGTTCTGTGGGGCTGCGATGAAGGTAGCATACTTGGAAAATTGGTCTACTACCACCATGATGGTTGCAAGATTGCCGACCTTGGGTAATCCTGTGATGAAATTCAGGGAAATGCTTTCCCAAGGTCTCTGTGGGACTGGTAGCGGCTCCAAGAGTCCCGCTTGTGCTGAGTGATCTGACTTGTCCTTTTGGCATGCTTGACAAGTCTTCACACACTGAGGGGCGCCATGAGTCGCTAGATGCCGATGATCTGATGTTTGATTGATGATGTTGAGGGCAGCCGGAACCGTAGGTTCAGGTCTTTTGATTCCCTTCTTTGACTGCATGGCCGAGATGTTTTCAGCGGTCATCTTTATGGGTATGCACGGTATGGTGCAGGGTTTGGCCCCATTGTCTCCCATCATTAGGAGCATGTTGGCATATGGTACCGGGATGGTGTTGGTTTGCATGAGGAATTCCAATCCCACTATCAGTTCGAAGTCATCGATGATAGCTATGCGTAGGTCGAATGTTCCCTTGTATGGGCCAAGCTTCATATTCCACTCACTGGGGAGATGGAGAGTTGATAGCCTTGACAAGACCCCTACTCTTTTTCACCGCTAGACCGAGGCGTTGCACCTGAGTTGAGGCCAGGTAGTTGTGGGTAGCACTCGTGTTTATCAATGCTCGAATAGGTTTGCCGTTTACTTTCATTTCGACGAACATTAAGGTCCTCTTTTGTGTGGTGGGAGGCCTCTCATCTGCCTTTTCTTTCCCTTTCTTGACGATTGGGCATGCGTTCTTCTTGGGGTTACCAGCACTGGTTCCCACCAAGGTATTATGAATGAAGCCAACAAATGCGTTGAAGGCACCTACTTGTTCTGGGCCGTCTGAGTCGTCAGTATCTGACTCGCCTCCAACAGTCTGTTGAGCATTGATTTGTGTATTGGGACATTGATTGTTCCAATGTTCCCCGCCGCAATGACGGCACTCTGAAGGGGGCTTTCTCCCCTGATTGTTGTTGACTGAAGCAGCATTGTTGCTGCTTGAGGAAGGAGTCTTGGATTTGGATGCACCTCGATCTCCTCCGTTTCTGTTAGGGCCACCGTTGCTAGGTTGGCTCCTGTTATATCCCCCTCGGACAGGCGGCCGGGACCTATCCTTCTGAGTTACCAAATGATAATCCCCAAGGCACTCTGCAGCTTGAATGGCCTTGGGCAGGGTATCTACCCTTTGTCTTTGCAGCTCCATACGAGCATGAGGTTTCAAACCTTCTATGAATGCAAACAGTTTGTCTTTGTCCCCCATATCCCGTATGTTTAGCATGAGTGCGGAGAATTCTCGCACGTAGTCCCGCACCGACCTGGTGTGGCGGAGTTCACGCAACTTTCTCCGTGCGTTGTATTCCACGTTTTCGGGGAAGAACTGCAGGCGTATGGCTGCCTTCAGTTCTGCCCAATTGTTGAGAGTATCTTCACTGGCCCTGATGGCTTCGTATTTGACTCGCCACCAGAGTTTTGCATCGCCTTGAAGATACATGGCAGCAGTTGCTACCTTTTTGGATTCTTCCAACTGTCCTACGGCATCGAAGTATTGTTCGATGTCGAAGATGAAGTTTTCCACTTCTTTAGCATCCCGGGCTCTGTTGTATGGCTTTGGCTCCGGAATTTTAAGCTTTTGTGGCATGGGGGCAATGTTCATGGCACCCCTGATTTGGTTTTCGCCTCCTTTGAGCAGGCTTTGAAGGGCAGCATTAACAACATTGAGCTGGCCTATCAAGTTGTCGATGGTTTGCTGCATGACGGTCAGTCTGTCTGCCTCTAGTTCCCGATGGGCTAAATCCTCGGCACGCTCCTGTTGGAGATCCTCGAATTTGCCATGAATTTCGGCTGCCTCGACGGCTGCCGTTTGCCAGTCTTCCTCAGAGTCGCGACTGATGTTTGCTATGTCAACTTCGGCCTGCCGCATTCTGCGGTCTAGGTCGTCCAACCTTTGCACTAGGCTGGTTTTTAGATCAGGCAACGTATCCACGATGGGCCGTAATGCGTCAACCGTCTCTTCTAGGGTCGTGATGCGATCCCCGTAATTCACCATGGTCAGAAATGGTGATGATGATGCCAATGTGTGTTCCCTCGTCCGATGTCGAGCCTAGGCTCTGATACCAACTGTTACGCGGCGCCTTCCTGAAGTTCCTTCGAAGGGCGACGTAAGGCTAGGCAACCGATGTCAGTACGGTTGCTGTCCGCCAACTGAGGTCCCCTCCGTACGCTAGACTAGATTGTCAGTGCCGTACGGGAAAACTAATGTCGTGAGCAATTGAGCAGCGGAAATGAGCAATGATGATGAAAGATGATGATTGTATCGATGATGATGAAAGCTATTACAAAATGCAATGCGGTGTCGGGGGAAGAGACACCAGTATAGAGAATTGTTTGATTGCTTGAATGTTTGAATGCTTTGGTCCCCCTTAATAATGCTTAAAAAAAATAAACCAAAGTTACATGAGTTGACCTATGAAAGCTGTAGAAACACACAGAAAATGAATGAAGTAAAACTACTCTATAATTACAATGAAAAGGACTTAGTCTTCTACAAGGTGGAAGCAAGTCTGACAGCAGCAACTTTGTCTTGAGCATCAGGGTCCGCGCGCGCATTGCTCGCGCATTGCTGTTGGCGCGCGCGGCACTATTTGGATCTGCCAGCGGCTGGGCGCTGGTGCTTGGCATTGGATCTGCGCGTGGGGCACTGTCTGTGCGTGCGGCGCTGTTGGCAACATGATGGTTTGTGCTCGCGGCATTGTCGGTGCGCGCGGCACTAATGGCATTCGCCAGCTGCTGGGTGCTGGCACTGATTATCGGTGGGGCGACAGAGGCGCATGCGCGCTTGTCACTTGGCGCTGCCGAGACCACGGGGCCGACCGTGGCGCTAGGCGTTGGGAGGCTTGCCAAGACGCCACGGAGCGCGTCCAAGGGGTCATGGGTCGATGATGGAAAGCAGCCCATGACATTAGGTATGTGAAAGAGAGGACAGAAATCTGGTCAAGAAACTACAGGAAGACATTCGTGCCAGTGAAGAAAAAAATACTGTAAACAATTTCAAGTTAATAAAGCTGGAAAATCATAATGTAGTAAATTAAAATAAACCATGAGATGGTTGCAAAATGAAAGACTTACACAGAGAGATAAAGATTTTACTCACGTTTTTAACTCCAGAGCTTAAACCTCCGTGAGTAATATCTAAACCCAATCCGTCTCTCTTTTCCTCTCTCTTTTCCTCTAACCATTTCCTTGCTTCTACAATTGCACGACTGCTGAGATCCAGCGTATCTGAATGAGACATAGATGACTATTCAGCTTTTATGCAAACACTCTACGGGAAGAACGGCAGCCATACCACATGAAAGATTCTTTGAATTATTTTTTGAGAATGAAATATTCTTTATGTTATTACCATCTGCAATTGCTTGATCAGGTATTGCGGAGCGCAAACCAAAGCTGCCTTCTCCTTCTAGTGATGAAAAATCAACAACCCTGGAGTTGATGATTGTTACTAACCTATCACGCTCCTTCCTGCAAAGTTAACATTAGAATAAGGTCGAGAAAGAAATTTAAACAAAAATAACCATCTTTTTTTCCGCCCTCTTTTTTCTATTTTTCTCCCCATATTTTGCTCGAATGCTACACATGCATGTCATCTGACTGTCAAAGGTTGGAGTCCTATTCAATTTTCCATTCAACTTGCATCAATCCACAGCAGTATTTAAGGACAACTCGCAAAGGAACGATTATATTGAAGACAAACATACAAAGAAGAAACTGTCTTTTTTTTTCTATGAAAAACATAGACATGCATACATTAAAAAGAAGCAAAAATATGCAAACTGTATGCTTATTTACAAACGTACATGTAAAGGGATGAATGGACTTTTTAAGTGAAAGTGTTCTTCAGTTCTAGGGCAAGTACAAGGTAATAGCATCTACCACCATATTCAATGCAAAATGGGCAATCACCAGTATTACATGAGCTCAGCTTCTGGTATGACACTTACCACAAGATGTAGCTGTTGAGAGAGCCCTACCCGCTTTATCTAGTTGGACTTGCTTATCGTATGTACTAAACATGAATCCCATTTTCCTCAAACCTGCTAATATCAAGTCTAAACCTTTTCTTCCAAATCGCTAGCAGCCCAGACCTGTTTCTTACTCGTCTTCCCCCCACCCCCACCCCCACTCCCCTAGTGCAGAAAGAGGAAGAGCAACCACATTACTATATTCTTCCTTGCTCGTCTTCTTCATTTTCTTCCCCAACAGAAAATTGAAATTCCAAACTCCATATTCTGTATTATCTCAGATTCAGAGGTTACTTCAAATTTCGGAAATGACACAAGTAGGCAGAACAATTTCTTGCCACAGTAGTTTACTGTTCAAGTAACCTCAACTGTACATTTTTATTACTTTATTTGTCCGGTCCAGCTTGCACACCTTGACTATTCCACCGAGTACCTGCTACCTCCCACCAGCACATGTACGAGTAACTCTGCTCACTAAGTCTTAGGTAGATGGAAAAATATCACCTAGTATTTTTTGTCTCTGTTGGGATTTGAACCCTAGTCTCTAAGGTTTACACCCACTTTGTTGACTAGTAGCTCACACCCTTGCGTGCATTTTTTACCCTTTGATTACTACTTAAGACATCATGTGGTAACAGTTGCCAGATGTGCTGGGAAATCTTTCTTCTGTTCAATAATTACTACATCCAATTTATGTGACACTTCCCATTTTGGATGTCCCAACACACTCCTACAGTTAGAAATATCCTAGACGACTTTCACATCATCAAAGTTAAAATTTGATTTAGCAATTCAGATTTAAAACACAATACATGGTATCCATCTACACCAAGTTTTCAACTACTACTTTCAAGCTTTTTTCAACTTTTTACAAGTAACTTCTTTCAACTATTGATAATAGAATATACAAGCCAAACTAACTTTTTAATCTCTGAACAGAGTCAAACATGCTGCATAAGCTGTGACAGACCATGTAATTGACAAGTATTAGAAATATATATGCAACTTGTTTTTATTAGGAGAAATAAGTATGCAATTAACATTCGTAAATCAGCTTGAGAGAGCAATATACATAGGTACTTTGCTAGATACTCTAACCTTTATGCAGATATTGAAAGATTTTCCTCACTGCTCACTTTCTTTCTAGATTCTATATAACTTTCTTGTTATCCAATTCCTTCTTTTTAGTTTTTACGCAATCATAACATTTTCTTCATTCTTTCAATATTTGAAGTACACAATTATATCAACATCCTCATAAAAAAAACCATTCAATTAGATAGTCTAAGCATCTTACTTTGTTAGATGGTAGGTCGTAACTCTGTGTGTGCGCGCGCGCGCGCGCATGTGTATGTGCGTATTTTATTCACTGAAGATATGACTACGAATTGATCTTCTAAATCTATTGGTATTTGGGTTCAGGAGCTAAACTAGCTTCAAAATTATATCCCACTGAAATTTAGGACAAGCATGAGGGTCTTCCTCTTGTTAAAACCAAACAAGATATGACGATAACAGATACAAAAAGAGAACCATATGGTTCAAAAATGACAAAAAGGGTTAAAAAGATATGAAAATAGGTGTCAGTTGATAGTACTTCAGAACACAAAAGAAAAAAGAACAATTTCAAATAGAATGGAAAAAGAGAAACGTAGCTCTAGGAAGAAGAGACGTTCTCTCAAATATTGCTAGATCTCTTGAGCATCAAGTGAAAGAGTAAATGCACTTATTCCTATGCATTGGAGGCATTGCAAACCATTTATATATTAAGAACTATGCCAATTGCAAAAGAATTTCAGAACCAGCTAACCAATTAAACATATTATGCTACCCTGGAACTCAAACCATAAACAACAACTCAACCCCAAAATCAGACACAAATGACACCCATTTTCATCAAATTGCAGAAATTTTATAAATAAAAAAATAAGCCTGAACAAGGAAAACTCATAAAAAGTTAATCTCTCTTTTTCCCTATCTTTTGAGAAGTGTAATAAAAGTTGATGTTTGAAAAATTTCCCGATGACTTTTTTCAAGCCGACCTTCTGATGGAAAAGAAAATCTTTTTTTTCTGGCAGGGGAGAAATCCTTCGAATTAGCAGACATCGGAGACAGTCTAACTCGATGGTTCGTCCTAATCGAGCGAGGACATCGTTTCACTAGCAGGTTGAAGATAGATGATGAAAACCTCAGATGGGTTTGTGAAGCCCTCAAATCAGCAACGAGGAGTAAAGGAAACAGATGCAAGAGATGGGGAAGGAAAATACAATCGTATGTGTACAGAGTGTACCAAAACTTCAACATCTATGGTCGCTTTGTGCGAATCGAGTCTTGGTTGGGAGATAAAAAATCAGCAGTGATTATCCCGGAGTCAGATTATAACTGGGGTTGGGGAGATGTGGCGGAGAAAATACTCAGGTTTCTGGGTAAACCACACAACCCAGTTTTAAACTGATTTGTAAGCATTGATAGATCCTATGTTGTTGCAGCTGATAGCAACAAATGGCCAGAGCCAGCACAGCATTCGAAAGAGGAAGATAATACTGTCAGAGGTGAAAAACTTCAGTTCCTTTCTAGCTGTTTGGTCGGAACATTCAATGACCCTTCAATTCGAGCCCAAGATGTGAAGTCATTCAACCCTGGTTCATTCGTAGATGGGGAATTCCAGCAGGACTCAAAGTTACACCACTCACCCACAATCAGTTCCTCTTTGAGCTCCCTTCTAGGCAGGAGGCGGAGAGAGTCAAAACAGGTGATTGGTTTTGGAATGGAAGGAGATTGTCTCTTAAATGATGGTCACCAATGGTAGATTCTAGACCCAATATACAGCAGCCAAAGCAACGATGGATTAGGGTTTTTGGCATTCTCTTACATGCATGGTCAGAGAACACCTTCAAACCCATTGGTGATAGGTGCGGGGATATATTGGTGTCGATGAAGATACCAAGAAAAGAACTCATTTTTTCTGGGCTCGAATCTGTGTAAAGATCTCAGAATTTGCAATACCTGGGAAGTTTGAGTTGAAGGTTGAAGATGGGATCTTTGAAATCGCCATTATCAATGACGGCCATACCAGTCCAGCAATCGCCGGAAAAGAAACAGTGGTACGGGTTATTGGCCAGGTGTCTGTTCCAAAACCCACAACTGCATTGAGTCCCACAAAAATAGTAGCTGACCAAACTACTACTAGGCACATGCCTCAGCACGTGGGGCCCCTGAAAGGCATCTTAAAATCACAGCCAGGTCCCTCTAACACTAAGCCACTTCATAAGTCACATTTTGTGGATCGGGCTTATTATAAAAAGGGCCCAATAAGAAGAAAGGCTAAAAAACAGGGCAAGGGGAAAACAAATGGAGTGGAGAAAGATTGGGCCGGCCCAATCTTTATGTTTTAGCCCTACTCTTTTATGTCATATGGCCAGCTCACCACAGGCCTCCTCTATCCAGACAGAGATGGAGCAAACCCTAGAGCTCATCACTGGAGCATCCGAGGAAACTTCTCACGAGGCAGACGATGAAGCAGACCAGTCACAATGCATGTCAATATCATCGCTCCCACGTTTGAAGCTGACATTTACTCTGGTTAGTGCTTCTGAGTCGGACCTCTCCTCCTGCAGTCAGTTTTTGCCACTTCCCTGGTACGAGGGTAGCTCTCAGAACAACCACTCTATTGCTGATCCTTCTGTGATTGAGACAACACAGTGGACAAAAATTGTCATGGCCAAGGCTTGCAAAGCTTTTGGTATTAATGTCTCGGGTTTTGAACATGAAATCCTTAACATGATATTGAGGATGGAACAGAAGAGGAAGGATCAACTTCAGCTTCAAAAAACCAAGGCAAGGGCAGATAAAAAATCGAAAAAGAAAGGGAAAATTGAGGTAAACAACCTTAGGGGTATGATTAATTATGAAAGAGGTAGCTGCAGTTCAGGAGAAAGGCTTATGAGGGGTAGGAAACGAAAAGCTCTTTCAGAATGAGAGTTAAAATTATCACCTAGAATGTGTGGGGGTTACATGATAGTGGTAAAAGAAACACTATTAAATCTCTGGTGCAAAAGTGGAAGCCAGACATTTTGTGTATACAAGAAACAAAATTGGAAGACTGTTCAATTGCGATGGCAAGGAGCATCTGGGGTTCAAGATGGGTAGAATGGGCAGAACTCCAGGCAAATGGTTCTAGTGGGGGAATAACTATCTTTTGGGACAGGAGATTATGGACTTGTATTGGTGTTCAACAGGGTTTCTATTCTTTATCCACAATGCTTGAAGGGGTCCAGATGGATCTTAGGTGGTGCTTCACTGGAGTCTATGGGCCTCACTCCAATCGGGAAAGATCAGATTTTTGGGAGGAATTGTCTGCCATAAGGAGCTTATGGAGTGAACATTGGGTGATAGGCGGAGATTTCAATGTATGTAGATTTGAACATGAAAGGTTCAACTGCATAAGAAGATCCAGAGCTATGAGAAATTTTTCTGACTTCATCCAAGATATGGAATTGATTGATCTCCCACTC
The DNA here is from genome assembly GCF_000390325.3 of Nicotiana tomentosiformis. Lineage (NCBI taxonomy): Eukaryota > Viridiplantae > Streptophyta > Magnoliopsida > Solanales > Solanaceae > Nicotiana > Nicotiana tomentosiformis. The sequence continues at coordinate 21,100,305 of NC_090823.1, read as the reverse complement.
CAGGGAGCCAAATATACCTGGTTTAGGGGAGAAGACTCTGCTCAAACATCTAGGATTGATAGATTCTTCATCTCAAACGAATGGAATGACACCTTTGGCTCTGTGAAGCAATTAGCTCTCCCAAAGGTTACATCAGATCACAGGCCAGTAGTGCTGGAAAGTGGTGACTGGTCAACATATCCTTCCTATTTCAAATTTGAAAATATGTGGCTACAACACGAGGGTTTCAGGGAAAAAATTGCAGAATGGTGGCAGAGTTACATGGTTAATGGTACCCCTGACTTTATCCTTTTCCAAAAGCTGAAACATTTGAAGAAAGACACATCCATATGGAACAAAGAAGTATTTGGCAAAATAGAAACAAGGAAAGCCAGAGCTTTGGAGGAACTAATGCTACTGGAGCAACTAACTGAAGGTAGGATCTTGTGCCCAGCTGAAAAAACAACAATGTTGAACTTAAAGATTGAACTACAGCAGCTCGCAAAGACAGAGGAGATTTCATGGAGACAAAAATCCAGGTGCTTGTGGCTTAAAGAAGGGGATAGGAACACAAAATTCTTCCAAAGAGTTGCTAACTCCCATAGAAGATACAACTGCACAGGCATGCTAAAGGTGGACGATGAAATCATTGAGGACAAAGATCTTATCAAAGGTGAAATACTCGAGTACTACCAGAATCTATACTCTGAGGATGAGGATTGGAGACCTACAGCACATTTTGAGGGTCTAGCGCGCCTAACTCCTGAAGAAAGGGTGGGTCTAGAAAATGCATTTTCAGAAGAAGAAGTGAGAGACGCTATAAACATTTGTGCTCCTGACAAGAGCCCCAGTCCAGATGGCTTCACAATGGCCTTCTATCAGAAGTCATGGGATACCATCAAGCATGATGTACTTGCCGCCATTAACCACTTCCATCAAAACTGTCACATGGTTAAGTCTTTCAACGCATCATTTATTGCATTGATCCCTAAAAGAAAAGGAGCTATAGAGCTAAGAGATTATAGACCTATAAATCTCATAGGCAGCATTTACAAGATTGTAGCTAAAGTGCTAGCTGAAAGACTCAAAGGGGTGATAGAGAAGCTTGTTTCTGGTCATCAAAATGCTTTTATCAAGGGGAGGCAAATAACTGATGCTGCTCTTATAGCAAATGAAGTTTTGGACTGGAAAATGAGAACTGGGGAAGCTGGACTTTTGCTCAAGTTGGATGTTGAAAAAGCTTTTGACAAATTGGGTTGGTCTTATCTATTCTCAATTCTTAGAGAAATGGGATTCGGAGAGAAATGGATCAAGTGGATTAGATACTGCATCACCACAGTCAAGTACTTCATTCTTGTTAATAGAAGCCCAGTGGGATTCTTCTCTCCAAAGAGAGGGATTAGACAGGGGGGCCCTCTTTCACCCTTCCTTTTTATATTGGCTATAGAGGGACTCAGTAAAATGCTTGAAAAAACTAAACAACTACAATGGTTTGAAGGGTTCTCAGTGGGTAACAACAGGAGCTCTCCTATTTCTGTGTCACACCTTCTGTTTGCAGATGATACACTCATCTTCTGTGGAGCAGATAAGTCTCAAGTCCTCTACCTAAACATTACTCTTATGATATTTGAAGCTATGTCTGGCCTGCACATTAATATGCTCAAGAGTGTTATCTATCCAGTGAACTCGGTCCCAAATCTGCTAGAACTAGCAGACATTATGGGTTGCAATACAGGCTCCTTCCCTACCACATATTTGGGTCTTCCTTTAGGTGCCAAATACAAGTCCACTGAGATATGGAATGCAGTAGTTGAAAAATTTGAGAAGAAGTTGGCTACATGGCAGAGGCAATACATATCTCTTGGTGGTAGGCTTACCCTTATCAATAGTGTATTAGATAGCATACCCACCTATTTCATGACACTTTTTCCTATCCTAGCAAAGGTTCAAAAGCAATTGGACAAAATAAGAATGAATTTTCTATGGGAAGGGAATAGCATCAGTCACAAGATTCACCTAGTGAAGTGACACAAAGTCACACTTCCGAAAGCACTTGGCGGACTTGGAGTTAAGGACCTCGCCTTACATAACAAAAGTATGTTGATGAAATAGCATTGGAGGTTTAATCAGGATGATGATGGCTTATGGAAGGAGGTTATCATAGCAAAATATGGTAGACTCAACCATTGGTGTACCAATAGAATTAGAACCCCTTATGGCACAGGATTATGGAAGAGCATACACAATTTATGGGGAGCTTTCTCTAATAACGTACACTTTCAGATTGGTGACGGGGCCACTACAAAATTCTGGACTGAAAAATGGATAGGGGACTCAACACTAAAGGAAGCTTTTCCAAATCTCTTCCTTGTTGCAGGAAATCCAGAATCCTTTGTTGCTCATAACAGAGAAGGCAACACATGGAGCCCGATCCTCAGAAGGAACCTGCAAGATTGGGAGGTGGAGGATTACATAGACCTGCTAAAGTTATTGGAGAGCTGCACTATAAACACTCAGCTGAAGGACACACTGAAATAGGGAAACGCAAAGGATGGAACTTACTATGTCAAGGCAGGGTATGCTAAAATTGTGCTCCAACAATATGATGATTGATCTATGGCCTTGGAAACTAGTATGGAAGACAAAACTGCCACCCAAAGTCTGCTGCTTCAGCTGGTTGGCCTTAAAGAATGCATGCCTCACCCAAGACAACCTTACCAGAAGAAACTTTCAACTGGCCAACAAGTGTTACATGTGCCAAGTTAACTCAGAATCTGTTAACCATCTTCTCATCCACTGTTCAATAGCCACAGACATATGGAACATGTTTCTCAGTATTTTTGGTCTACACTGGACTATGCTATTCTCTGCCAGAGATGCATATGTGAGCTGGACCTCAAGGGAAGTTGGCAGAACCATCAAAAAAGTCTGGAATATGGTACCTGCAAGCATTTTTTGGTGTATTTGGGTCGAAAGGAATAGTAGATGTTTTGATGGATTATCAACTTCAATAGGTTGCTTAAAGGCTAGATGTTTGGTTAATTTGTTTCACTGGGCTAACCTTACTACTATAAAAACCTCTGATGTTTTCTTGGACTTTGTCAGCTCTCTAGTTTTGTAGCGCTTAATTGTAAATGAGCTGTCAAACTCACTTCTTTTGTAACTTTTGCATCTTCTTGATGCCTTTAATGATATATTCCACTTACTTCATAAAAAAAAACACCAAAAAAGGCCTCTAATAAAATATAAAGAGAATGTTTATCATGAGTGTGAATCATGGAAGAATCATGAGTCTGAATCACGAAAGAATCCAAATTTGAACTTCCTGTTATCCTTTTCCCAGAAAATTATACAAACTACATCAGCATGACGAGTTTCAAATGTTAGCAAACCCTAGAAGAACTACCAAACTGGCCAAAGGGAGCAGACAAGCGATAGAACAATAAAATTAACTTTAAGCTCCGCATCAAGTAAACTTAGGAAGCAATAAAAAAAATTCAAACAAATCAAGGCCAATATGACACTCGCATAAAAAGCTAAGATATAAAGTTAAAGTTCAAGAATAAGGTAAGTGAACTTCCACAAAGACTGTAGACGGAAAGACAGGAAAAATCACAGAAAGATAAGACACAAGTCTCATACAAAGAATATAGATCAATTTAACACTAATAAAACAGAAATTTCAGCAGACTAAATAAATAAAAGGTTTGTACTAACCTTGAAAATGTCTCCTGCATAAGTAGCTGCTCAATTAGGTGCTTCGTTGTACTTCTCTCTCCACTTAATTGAGGATCCTTCATTCCAAAAAGAAAGTTAAAAAGAGTATAAATATTTCTTTTTTGATAATCCAAAAGTAATTAATCATATTACACCAACTTGGTGTCGAAAACTTTGCAAGTAAATCTTTCGTTTTCAGCTCAAAAGTATCTACCCAACTCTACAAATGGTATTTTCCTTTTCTACAAAAAAAAAAAAAATGACGAGAAAGGGGCCTTTTTATTCTCCATGATGTGTTCAAAAGTGCGTCTATTTCTCTCTCTCCGTTAAACAAAAAAGGACATGTTGCAATTACAACTCGTGCTTCCTTCCTAGCCTTGTTCATCCTCTTCAATGTTCTACTTGCTAAGGTACTCAGTACTCAGTAGTGTATTCAATAACACTCAATTTATGCCAAAAAATACAAAAGTCCATAAATCATGAACATACTAGTAATGCATATACATATGATCAACATCCTCTTCTTGTTTTTTTTTTTGCATAAAGATGCGGTCTCTTCTCTACATTATTGTTATGATGGCGTTTCAAATGCACAAACTCATAGTCGTGACAATATGTTGATGGAAGGTGATGGGACAAGGTAGACCTAGCCACCTAGGGGAGTAAGAGAATGAATTTTATGAGACGGATTCTCAACGATGGACAAGGTAGACCTAAAAATACATGAAGAAACGTTGTCTTAAAAGACCTACAATCTCTGGAATATTATGGAATTGGCCAAGAATAGAACACTATGGAGGAAAAGGGTCCATCTAGACGATACCAACTAGTTGGTATTAAGGTTGAACTATTCTATCACACTTACTTAAGGTCTAGTATTTACCAGGAATTTTATTCCAGTTAAAGATTTGTGTCCGTGTACGGATAAGCAAGGTATATAGGTAACTTCTTGCTTTAAAGAACCTCTAACTTGCCTCAGAAAACAAATAATTTAGTACTAAATGAAATGGACATGAACAGAATGCAATGCTTACAGAGTATTCACATGACCTAGCTCAACTAGTTTGGGACTGAATGATAGTTGATTGATTATTAGGAAGACATTCCATGTTGAACACCATGCAATAGACCTTTCTCAAGACACGAGTTGTATATAAATTACCATGTAGGCATTTCATATCCTTCTAAAATCTTTCTGTCCGTGATGACCAATGGAAGGATATGAAATGCAACAACAACAACCATTGGTCATCACGGACAGAAAGATTTTACAAGGAAACTATATTTTCTAGATCAACCAACTCTTTCCTGCGATTAACTTAGGAATCAATTTAAGATATAACCATAAAATCTTTATGAAAAAGTCCTCCAACTTGTCCAGTTCCTGGCCACGGTAAGGTCTCCTGAATTGTAGGTTCCACGATATGTTAACATTATTCCTGGTTAGGAAATTTGCCATCATTATAAACTTTTTTCTGTGAAACATAATTCACTTTCAATTTCCTAACTAAAATTAAGTAGTCTCCGATTCAACTTGCGCACAACTCGACTATTCCACTGGGTATCTCCTACCTCTCATCGACATAGGTATCGAGTAACACTATCCACCAAAGCTTAGGCAGAAGGTACAAATCACCTAATGTTTTTTGTCTCTACTGAAATTTGAACCCTATTCTCCAAGTTTGCATTCACTTCATTGACCACTAAACTACTAGACCACTCCCCTCACAATGTTTTTCAACATATTTTCCCCATATGAGTACTTCTATTTATATAAGCCTATATGAGTATGTCATCTCTTCTAAAAGTTATTCACTCATACCACTCCCGTATTTTATAACAATTATGCTCTCCCATGAAGTATCATCTTTTAATAGCAAATCCCCATAGACACTTTCCTAACCGTGCTTTACTTTTTGGATAAATTCTAACTGTGCTTTATTGAAAGTAGTTTTTTTTGCGGTTACCTAGGCTTACTTCGAATAAAGGGGTAGTCACCTAGTTCCATTCCACAGGAGGATACTACTTCACTCCACTTGTGTAGAAATTCATGACTAGTTCTTCAGTTCTTGCCACTACTATTGGAATACAAAATAGAGAAAGATAGTATGTAGGAATATTGGATTATGAGGACTATCTTTCCTCAGAGGTAATAATCTCCTAACAGCACAGCTCAAAAATGAAAACAGGTAAAAATGGTCCTCTATTTTTCTCCTTTACATTGACAGAGGGCAGACAACAAAGGCGAACCACATTAATACATGCTAACCAACTCACCTATCAAAAAAAAAAAGAACATCCAAACCAACGGTATCCCCATTAAAAAGGAAACCCTATATGCTACAGATAACTCTCATCCAAACCAACCGAACAAACTAGTATCACAAGGAGAAATATGGTACAAAATCACAAACACTTAAATATGCAACAGATAACTTTCACCCAAACCAACCGAACAAACTAGTATCACTAGGAGAATCATGGTACAAAATCACGCAATTCTTAATGCTTGAAAATCAATAACATAAGCAGATTTGTGAAATTACCTTGCTTAACTCATCCACTTCCAAGCCAATATCATTATGTTCTCTAGCATCATCCGCTACAATAAAAGCCAGACGTCAAGCTAGTCGAGGAACAAATAGAAAATGAGAGGACAATCCCATGAGAACTAGTTTTATCAGCCACTATGGTATTTGAATTATACAGAGATGAAACAATGCTAAATTGTCAAAGAGATAGTTAATAGTACCGGCACAAGAGAGCTTTACATATTTAAAGCTTGAATGAGGCATTCTTCCTACACATGTCAAGACTATATAATGAATGCAAGGGAGTTTCAAAATTCCAAGTGGCACATAGAACAAGCAATGCATCTCGACATGCATAACTCATACGCGGGATATTGCGAGCAATTTGATTTGAGGCAAAACCATAGTGCAATCGGCGTTAAGGGCTGCACCAAGTACAGTAGGCGAGATTTTTCCTACTACCTTTTCCTTGGGGGGGGGGGGGGGGGGTATAACAAGTCTCACCGCGTCTTTTTCAGTGCCCACTTTATTTAAGCCCTAAGAAAACCACACCATCTTGTACAAATGTTTAGACAGATACCATATACAACCTTTACTACATATACTACATCTATATTTTTAATACAATTCACATGTGCAACTAGTACTTTTTTCCAAGTGAGGTCAATTCAGTCGAACCGCTTAGCTGAATGTGCATCAGTCAAGCGCAAAAGAATTGCTACACGCTTTTACTTGTCATTCCCTTTTTAAGTAACAAACGGGTCTCCTTTCTTCAAAAAGACAAGATAAATAAAATCAAATACTCAAAGGCAAGGCAGAGTTATAAACATGCAGCACTCACAGGTGTAATACCACCTAACCAATACATTAAGTCACGTCAATGTATCAAGTGGGTTTAACCTTTACTACATAATACATATACTATATTTATGATTTTTAAGGCACATATTTGCCTCGGGGCTTTGGTCTAATGGTAAGAGCGCAACGCATAATGCGTGGGTTAGGCGTAAGTCACGGGTTCAAACCCTACCAAAGACAAAAGCATAGTAGTTAAGCGGAGAAGGGCAGAGGAGGGGTCCATAATCCACTGAGTTCTGAACCGTGTCTCACCGCCCTTGGGAATTTCTCAGTTATTAAAGAAAATGTATCAAGCAGGTTTATCCTTTACTACATAATACATATACTAAATTTATATTTTTTCAGTACAAATTACATATGTAAATATTATTGTTTTCGCTGACCAGTGTTGTGAAAAGTGTGAAGCGAGGAAAAGCGACAAGCCCTTTTCGCTTAAAGCGAGAAGCGAAGCGCTCGCTTTTTTGAAGTGAAGCGGAATTTAAAAAATATATTAAAATAAATACTGCATAGACAACACATGTAACTGTAAGAAAAAATGGGCAGCATTTCATTCTTATTATCACTGAAACAGTGCAACAAAATGAAGAAGAAGAAGAGGAGAAGAATGAGAAAGAAGAACTGAAGGGGGGGGGGGGGGGGGAATTAGCTAGCATTTCGTTGCTATTTGGACGCTGAAACAGTGAAAGAAAAAGAAAAAGAAAAAGAAGAAGAAGAAGAAGGAGGAGGAGGAAGAAATCACATACCTGAGACCAAACTTGATGATCTTGAAGTGAAAAGTGTAGAAAACTTAAACCCTAGGCCGCCTCTTTCTTTCTCTGTTGTTGTTGCTCGATAGTGTTTTAAAAAAAGACAGTTTTTTTAATTAAATATGTTGGTAGCCCAGTTATAAAGAGAAGCGCTCGCTTCTTACGCTTCGCATCGCTTCTCGCTTTTTCAGGAGAAGCGAGCGCTTTTGTAAATCTGCTACGCTTCAGCTAACAGAAGCGCCAGATACCTCGCCTCGCTTCGCTTCTCGCTTTAACGAGGAAGCGCTCGCTTTTTACAACCATGTCCCTGACTACGCGGATTCAATTGAATTCCCCTTTTCACTGAACATGCATCCACATCTATGTTACAAGATGTCTGTGTCCATAAGCGGATTCAGGATTTTAAATTTATGGGTTTTAAATTCTAGGATAAAACAACAACTTGGTTCGAGATAGATTATTTAGACATATAAGTGAATTTCTTAGCACAAATCCAAGATTTAGACCAAAGGTATTGCCAAACTCGTAACTTCAAAGAAAGATCCCCCCTATCAATGTCATAAAGAATGCTCAAGAAATCATGTCAGGTTCGGGCATTAAACCTTTATAGTCCAAACTTCATACTCTTAATTATCAGTTCCATAGTTCTTTAAAAAAAAAAATAACCTTTTGAGAAGTTATTAACGAATACTCAAACAAATACAAAAACCATGAAAAGATAAACTTTTTACATAATACTCAAACAAATATCAAAGAGACCAAAATGTAAAAAATAAAATATAAAATTCCACTACTTTAACATGAATGTTAAGTGGTATTTTGAAATCTATCCCTTTTTAGATGACGAAAAAAAAATTAAATGTACTAAAATCTCTCACATACAGACTAAACTAAAAACACCTAGCAGAATACTATAACATTTCCAGCAAAGTTGGTATTTTAAACAAAAATCGCAGAAATTAAGCCAACCTACTATAATTTATTTACAACACAAAAAACATGAAAAGAGGAACTTCTTACAAAGTACTCAAACAAAAAAAACAAAAAAAAAAAACAATTATAAAAAAAAAAAATTAACACCAAAATGCAAACATAATACTCAAACAAACATCAAATAAAGGCACCAGAATGCACAAAAAGGGAAAATTCACTACTTTAAGATGAATATTAAGTGGCATTTCGTAATTAATCACTTTTTAGATCACAAGAAAAAAGAGAGAGATTTGAAGAAGAGTACCAAACATGGAATCAGCGTCGGAGGAAGACGAGGAAGAAGAAGAGTCGGAATTGAATACAGATGTTAAAATCTTCGCGGCGCCGGAGAGAATCGTACGCGTCGCCGGAACAACACGGCCGGTAAGCCAATTAGGGCTTTTAGGAAACGGTTGCTGTACTTCCGGCGGCGGCGGTGGTGGTGGTGGACGGTCGTATGGACCGACGGCGTATCTCTTTCGCCTATTCGTCACAATTTTTCCTCCGGAACGGGAATCCATGGCGTGGTAATTTCCCCAGAGTGAAAGCGGGTGTTTTTTTGTTGGTTTTCTGCGTTTTTGTTTTGTCTGAGAAAGAGAGGTTAAGGGGATTCAAAAAGAAGTTGCATTTTCAGGTTCTTTCTTGTTATCTGTTGGCAGTTTCTTTTTTCTTTTTTTGGTTTCTTCTGATTGTGCTTTTTTTTCTTTTTCTTTTTTGGAAGTTAAAACCGAAAGCTTAAAAAAATAAAATTTTGAGCATAACTTTTGAAATCCGAAATTTATTCAGTTAGCAAACGAGGACGAGTAAAAAAGAGAATGGCTAATACTCCGGGGTCATTTGGTTCACGGAATAAGGCGATATAAAATTTAGGATTAAATTTATATTATATTTGAAAAAGGCCTAAATATGACACTCAACTAAGGTTGTCCAACGTCCCGTCCCGTTCCGGTCCCGTCCCGTCCCACTTAATTTTAAACGGGATGGGCCCATGCTAAACGAGACACGCGATGGGACGGGATGGCCATTTCGTCCCGTTTATCCCGTCCCATTTCATCCCGTTTTGTCCCGTCCCGTCTCGCCCGTCCCGTCTGTCCCGTCCCGTCCCACCTGTCCCGTCCCGCGTCCCTTTTTTTTGAATTATAGTCGTTGGGCAACGGCTATAATTGCAAAAGGAGCCGTTCCCAACGGCCAAAAACAGCCATATTTGGCCCCACCCCACCCCCAAAACATCCCCTTACCCCCCAAACTTTTAATATAATCCCTAAATTTATTAAATTACACTTTGGCCCTATTTTCTACTATAAATATCCCAATCCTTCTTCATTTCTTCCCACAAAAATAAATCGTTCTCTCTCAAATCTCTTACATTCTATCTATATTATTCTCTCAATTTTCTCGCAATCAAGTGATAAGTTTCAAGTATTTGGATAAATTTTTGGAGCAACTTTCAAGCTTCAAATTAATTCTTTACGTATTTGGAGCAATATTTTGGGCAATTTCTTCAAGTTTCAATATTTAATCACGGTGCACTCGTTCCATCTCCTAATTTTAATATATATTTTTTGCGCATTATTTTAGTGCTTAATTTTTGTGTTTACTTTACGTGTTCTATTTTCGTATTTCATTTGTGTTTTTAATTTTTGTGTTAACTTTTTAAATTTAATTTCGTATTTAAATTATGGCACCTAAAAATGTATTTGGCGTATTTAAAAAAACTAGTAAAAAAAATAGTAAAGGTGAAAGTAGTAGTAATCCTAATCCTAGCCCTTCTCCTAGCTCTTCTCCTATAATTAGAAAACATATAGATGAAATGACTCATGTTGATGAAACTTCATTTTTCCAACCCCGCATGTTATAATATTAATTTCGGAGAACAACTAGATCATGAAACTTTACAAAGACAATTTGATAATGATATTTTTATTGAGGACGAAGAAAATGAGGATGAAGAAAATGAGGAAGAAGAATTGGATGAAACACCCACTAGTCCCGCAACACAAGCTCCAACTCAGAGTCAATCTCGGTCCGGAGCTTTATCCCTTGTACCTTCTGTAAGGGATAAGCCTAAGGGTGAACGTCCCAAAACATCACTTGTATGAAATTTTTTTAAACATGATAAAGTCAATCAACGTGCTACATGTGAAATATGTAAGCAACGATTTGCGCACACCAAAAGTGGTGGGACGGGGGGGTTATCTAGGCACTTAGGTAGGGACCACACAGCTTTATGGATACAAGCTAAAATAGAAGCCGGACAAATACCGGATCCTAGCACCGGTACTAGCACTCCTAGTGGATCTGGCGGGGGTTCAAATTTTTTACAACAACAGCTTGACCCTGCTTCTGGTACTATTTTACGCCCCTATAACAAAGATAGAGATCGTGAGAACTTAGCAAAAATGGTGGATGTCTGTGGCTTACCTTTTACTTTTCCTTCTCACCCTGTTTTTGTGCATTAAATACAAGAAACTTATAATCCTGCTTTTCAAGGTTTTTCTAAGACTACAGTTAGAAATGATGTTTTTAAATTTCAAACCGAATATCTTCAGTATATTCGTTGTGTATTTTTTTACTTAGATTGTAAAGTGTCTATCACATCTGATATAGGTCGTAGTCCTAATGGTTGTGATTATTTAACTGTTACAAGTCATTGGGTTGATCATCACTTGAACATGCAAAAACGTATTATTGGTTATAAATTTGTTGATTCAAAACACAGTGGAGCATATATTGCAACTACTGTTCTACAAATACTTGATTTTTATGGACTCATTGATAAAGTTTTAACTATCACCTTAGATAATGCTTCTGCTAACACAACTGCAGCAACTAGCTTAAGAACTAGACTTTGTCCAATTAATCCGGTAATTTTGAATGTTAGATGTGCATGCCATATTTTTAACTTGGTTGTAAAAGATGGTATTAATTTATTTTCTGATGCTTGTAGTAAAGTACAACATGCTTGCGGCTATATTTTTCGGGCTAATAAAGCGAGTAGAATTCGTGAATTTGCTCAACAATGTGCTAGTGCTAACCTTCCATATAGAAAAGTTCCAAAAGATATTTGTACTATGTGGAATTTTACTTATGAAATGCTTAAAGTTGCTTATGATTATCGGGTGCCTATACGAAAGGTATTTAATATGCATAATGGTATCCCCGCTAATCAAATTGTTGATTCTGATTGGGATCAGATCAAAGAGCTTACTAAATTTTTAGAAATTTTTTATTATGCTACAAAATAATTTTCTGGTATATATTATCCTACTATTACATAAATATTATGGTATATTTGTGGAAATTTTGTTGTATTTGGTAAGTATAAAACTAATCCAACTTATGCACCGGTCATTAATGAAATGATTACAAAATTTTAAAAGTATTTTTTCCCTATTCCCCAAGTTTATTTAATTTCTACTATACTTAACGCATCTTTAAAATTAAGAGGTGCAAAGGGACTTGTTCGTAAAATTTATGAGAATTTACCAATTCAAGAAAATGAACAACCATCTCTCGAAGAATGCCAAGCTAACATGTATTCTTATGTTAGATCAATGTTTGATAAATATAAATCTATGAAAACAACAGGTGGTGAAACTGCTCCTTCTACTTCTAAGTCTACAGTAGAAGTTCTATGGGAAGATATGGATGATATAACAAGTTTTGATTCCTCTATTGATGATGAACTTGATTCTTATCTAATCAAGGATTGGAAAGTATTAAAGACGAAGAAGGCAACGAACAACTTTTGGCATGGTGGAGGGAGCGTGGCAAGGCTTTTCCAACACTTTCAATAATGGCCCGAGATATTCTTGCTATTCAAGCATCATCAGTAGCATCGGAGAGTGCTTTTAGCGCGACAAGATTTCAAATCGGAGATCATAGACATTCATTAGCGGAGGACAGCCTAGAGATTTTCGTATTATTCAGAGATTGGATTAATTCAGAAAGAAGAAATCTTGGTTTTGAAAAATTAACCACTAGGGAAAAAGAAGAATACAATGAGATACTTAGCACTGAGAGCGATGACGGCATGGAACTCATGGAACATCAATCAACATTGCCAATTCCAGAACAATGTCCGAGAGAAATTATAGATAAGTTACAACGAAGTTATATTAGAGCTTATAAATATTAGTATGATAATTTGTTATTGGCTACTAAGAGGCCTAGTTCAAACAGAACCCTTCCTAGAAGGCCTAGTTCAAAAGAATTATATTTGTATGTGATATTTGAAAGTTCTATTAATAAAATAAAAGGCTTTAAGCGTTGAATTTGTTTTATGAATTGTCTTACACTCTTACTTAGTTACTTAATGGATTAAAATTATATTAAATAAATTATAACTCTATTATATATTTATACTTGCTAGAATATTTTATTACAAGTCTTTTGTTTTAATATTTTATAATTCTTTACTTAGTTTTCTAATTTTTTTTTAATTTTAAAATTTATTAAATAAGTCAAAAAATTAGATGCTGCAAACTTTAAAAACTTAGTCATTGTCAAAAGAATATCCGTTGCCAAACTCAATGCTTAAATAATTTTTTTTTTAAAACGGCACTTAAGGCCCGCGAACCCGTCTCGTCCCATCCCGTTTGTTAGCGGGACGGGATGGGCCTACCGTCCGTCCCGTCCCGTTCCGTCCCATCCCGTTTGTTAGCGGGACGGGATGGCCCTACCGTTTCGTCCCGTTTGTCCCGTCCCGTCACCGTCCCGGCTAAATGTCGTCCCGTCCCGTTAGACAACCATACACTCAACTAACATAAATGACATATCGATGTCATCCGTTAAAATGTCGATATTTCCATGACACTAACGTTAGACTTTTGGCCTATTGATGCCATTGTCCACTAACGGTTCCAATATTTTAATTTTAAATTATAAGAATTGTTTTTTTGACCTCACTTTTGCCACGTATATTTATAGTATATTAGTGAATCTCCTTAACTTGACCCTACATGTCTTTAACCCTGGTTATGTATTATTAACCAAGCCCAACCCGCTAAAATCCAACCACATAACCCAACCCCTAATTCATTCACTTTAGTCATCTCTTTCTTCGAACAAACCCCTTTCTCAAAATCCCTCTTTAGTTTTATTAGGATTTTGGATTGAAAGCAGGCTATTGTCAACAGTGGTTTCAAAATTCGATTTTGTGGGAAGATTGATGTAAATTATCAAGGTTAGTAGCATATTTAAATATGGAAAAAGTTATTTAATTTGGTGGGTGGGGTTTAATATGGTGGGTGTAGATTTTGTTCATGTGTGGATTATTGCGCATGTGGGGTTACTTATTTTTGTCTGTATAAATGAAGTGTAAATCATTGTTTATTCTTTGAAGTTCCATCCTTTTATGTTTTTATTTTTTTTCTATTGCGGTCCCCAAAATAATTGTATTTCTAGGGTTTTATTATCCTTGTATTTTTTAATAGTCGATAGATAATGCTAATGTGGTCGCTCAATTTTCTGTTTTCTTTTCCTTTTGCATGTGAACTTTGTTGAAGCATGACTGTTGACTGATGGGTGAATGGCTAATTTCTCCAGAGTTATTGTATAGTAAGAAGTTGGTCCATATGTGGAATAGGTTTGACCCGGATTTGTTGTCTTATAAAGATTTATGTGAAGAGTCCACAAAAGAGTTAGGGTTTACTAATGTGAAACGGCTTTTAGTTGTTGGGCCCTCGGGTAGGTTCTATATAATTGATGGAGATGATGGTATCAGGGCGGGCTTTACAGTGCGTTATATGTTTGGAGTTCAAAATTGTAAACTTGTTTGTTGTAGATGAGTTAGATTTGACTGTCCATACTCAAAATATTCCGCATCATACTGAAACATATCATGTAGATGTTAAAGCAGTATCTGAAAATGAACATGTTATTGGGGATTATGATTTTGATGTTGATGCTACATCTAATGTTGATTATGATTCTGAAGGACTTGAGGTTATTAGCAAACAAAGGATGAGGGTAGTTGTTTGACCAAAAAGTATAACTTTCGGCTGAAACTATTATATTTACGTAATAACGGGTTAAACCTAGTTAATGATAATATCTCTAGATGCGAATCTTGAAAACGGGTGTGAGGTGGGATAGATCCAATAAGGGGTTGACAATAACAAGCATTAAATAGTCATAAAGTATAAGCAATAATGGAATGAAGAGTGGCTGATAATAAATAGCAATAAATGGAATTTGAGTAAATAGGAGGAGTGATTCACCCAATAAATAATGAGCTAGGTGATTATTCCTTCTCACAATGATGAGTGATAGACAGATCTTAGAACATTCAAAATCTTCTCGGATCTGATGGAAAAGTGTAGGATAATATGAATAAGAATCTTGATAAAAGAGTGTTCTTTGTATCTTTTCAAGAGGAAGGGAATCGTTTTGCAAGGTCTGCTCTTATCATAATGAATATCACATGCCTCTATTTATTAACTTTTTCTATTTATATGAGACATACTCCTAGTAAACCCTAGCAGTACAAGTGCAGAGAATATTCAATGGAATATTCTCTTTAATTCCCTATTCTAATAAATTAGTCGTTACAACTCTTTCTGCGGTGCTTGACATCGGCCATCATTTGCATATCGACCACGAGCCTCAATATCTCCTGGTCGACCTCGGATGACTCTTTTCTCGATGTTATTTTGCCCTAAGTACTGAGACAGATTTCGACTTATACAGTAGTAAGTGATAGGTTGGAGAATTTTAAGGAGTTGGATAAGGGTATGACATTTAAGGATATTGTGGAAGCTAAAAGGGTAATGAACTATTATGCAATTGCTAATGGGTATGGCTTGAAGATTGAAAAAAACAAATCCTATTAGGGCTAGATATATTTGTGATGTTGGATGCCCTTTTAGATGTTCTATCTCAAGGTATAAAAAGACTAATGAGTTTAGTATCAAAAACTTGAAAGCAATCCATAATTGTGATCCTTGTTATAAAAACCCAAGGACTGATGCTAAGACATTAGCACAATACTTTAATAATAAACTACAAAACAATCCCAAGTACACTATTAGGGATATGAGATAGAAATTAGAGACTGATTTTAAACTGGTAGTGACAAAATTTAAGATTAAAAGGGCTAAGGTGATGGCCCTTGAGAAGTTAGATGGGAGTTTCAAGGATGAATATAACAAGCTTAACGCTTATGGTCAAGAACTAAGAAAGTCTAATTCTGGGAGTGATGTTGCAATCAACATATCAAAGGATAATTTGGAAGAAGGAAAAAGAAGGTTCTTGAGATTGTACATATATTTCCAAGCTTTGAAGCTATGCTTCAAAAGTGGATTAAGACCACTTATTGGTTTGAATGGTACTTTCTTGAAAGGAAAATACAAGGGTCAGCTATTGGTGGCCATGGGACAGGATTCTATGAATCAGTTCTATCCACTTGCATGGGCAGTGATTGACAAGGAAACAAGCAGGACATGAAGTTGGTTTGTTGAGCTTTTGAAAAGGTTTTGGACCTAAATAATGGGGCTGGAGTGACGTTTATACTAGACATGAAAAAGGTACCAATTTTCACTTCTGAAATTCCAATTCTGTTTTTTCTATTTTTAGTTGTTATAATTCTTTTTTTTGTCAATGCCTTATGACTTCTTTAGCTTTTGGTTGTTCTAATTCTTTTTTTTTTTTGTCAACGTCACATGGATTATTGAATGTTGTAAGCACTGTACTTCCTTATGCTCATCACATGTATTGTGCTAGACACATTGAAGCCAACTGGTTAAAAAAAATGGAGGAGTGGAAAAATGAGGAAGTTGGTGTGGTGGCGTGCTTGGAGTACTTATGAAGAAGAGTTTAAAGATCAATTGTTGAAGCCTGGGGGATGTCAATGGATGCTGCAAGGGGCCTGATCAACTATCTACCAAAAGCATGATATAGAGCCTACTTTGATACACAGTGTAAAAATCTAATGGTGGACAACAACTTTACTGAGTCCTTTAATGCATGGATTCTGGATGCTAGACATATGCCAATTATCAAGATATTGGAGGCAATAAGGATCAAGGTCATGAAAAGGCTTGCTGATTATGAAGGCAAAGCTATGTGCTGGAATGCAAATTTCAGTCCACCATGTATGAAATTATACAGTGACTATAGGGCAATATCACATGCTTGCACTTTGAACTTTAATGGAGACTATGGCTTTGAAATCACAGAAGGTAAAGACAAATATACTGTGAATCTTGAGAAGAAGAGATGTACCTACAGGTTGTGGGATTTATCTGGGATACCTTGTCCCCATGCTATTAAGGCATTAATGTATGAGGAGATTGAACCAGTGACACAAATACACTGGTGGTATAGTAATGAGGCTTATTTGCTGACATACAAGTACAATTCAGCCTATTAAAGGGGTGCAATTCTGGAAAGTTCTGCCTAGTCAAGCCATAGAGCCACGCGAAATTGTCAAGATGGTTGGAAGACCCAAAGTAAAGAGGAATAGGGTTGCGGATGAAGCTTTGAAGAGGAAAGGTGAATGGGGCAGTTCAAGGAAGAGGATTATAATGACATGCAGTAAGTGTGCATATGAAAATCATAATGCAAAAGAATGTTACAAGGTAAAGATTTATATAGTACTATTTCTTGTTATTTATGAAGCATGTACTGACTATTGTCTTTGGTTGGCAGAGTAATAGTGTTGGGCTGTGTTCAAAGAAGAGGAAAGACTTGGACAATACCCCCACATTGACATCTTCAGAAGATGAAACACGAGAGCTTGGACAGAGCTGAATGTTTAGTGAAGCATTCTTTGAAACTGAAGTGGGAACACAACGGTCAGTCTTTAACACTCAAGCTCGAACACAAGAGTACAACATTTATGGACCTGGTATTGGAGATGATGAAGACCTAACAATTAGGCTGATGGTTATATTTAAGACTGTCACAAGACTAACCATGAGAAAGGTACACATGAATCTAACTGGTATAAGAATGATTCAATTTACTTGAGATGAAACAGGTGCAACAACACCAACGAACCTGCTTTATTCACCAACAAAGGCTACTTGAAATGGAAAACCAGCAATTACATCAAGCCAGCTTCAAGCATAAGTTAGAAAAAGAAGTACAATATGAAGGCAATAAAGGGCCAGGGAGAACCAGCAAATGATTGAAACAAGCATTTTAAGCTACTGTTTGTTTTTTGTGGATTAAGTTTTTGTAATGTTCAATTATACAGCTAGACTGTTGAAGCATGGTGGTATTTAAAGGTTAAACTGGTTGACTATTTGGCTTTTTGTTGTTACATTTAGTTTAACCTTGAAATACCAATTAGATTTTAGTATTATGTATTTTGAAGACAGTTGATGTTAGACATCTTATTTAAATGTCAGCTTTGATCAGTTTAGTTTAGCTTCTATTTTAGTCAGATTATTTTTTAAGTCAAGATCAATGTAGATGTATTCATATTGGACTGTTATATGTTCAAAATGATGTTCTTAATACTGGTGTTATATTGAGGCTTCGAAGTCAGTTACTGGAGATGGCCAAGTTCAAAATGAGCATGTCCTGAAGAGGACTGTCCTAGAACTAACAAAGCAATGATCATAACAAACAAAAGACCAAACTATAGAATTCTAATAACATGGAGTATTACCAAGACAACGAAACTAAAAATTGAAGCCATTCATGAGGAGAAAATTCTTCTTTTATTACATGAAGTCAAACTTACATAGCACAAAAATATACCTAACATAACAAAAGACCAGACTATAGAATTCTAAGTAAGGGTGTCATAATACCGGCCGAACCGAAAAAATCGGCCGAACCGTGAATTTTAATTTTTCGGCTCGGTTTAATCGGTTTCGGTCGGTGCACGATTTTTAAATTATTAATTTTCGATTTTTCGGTGCGGTTTACGGTTTTGATATTTCGATTTTCGGTTTAACTGAAAAACCGAAATTTTGGGTATTAGTTATTACCCATTTTAGGCTGAAGCCCAATACCTATTTGAACTTTGAAGCCCAATTTAGTTTACCCAAACTCAAACTTACTGATAGTCTGTCTAATACCCAAACTCATCGGTTACACTGACTAAATCACTAATACACATTACACTTAGTTACTTCCCAATTCCCATTTCCCAAACCTAAATAAAGAATTAGATTTAGGGTTCCCAAACCTACATCAATTGAAAAGTTCGCCTCTTTGGTTC
Organism: Nicotiana tomentosiformis; assembly: GCF_000390325.3. Taxonomy (NCBI): domain Eukaryota; kingdom Viridiplantae; phylum Streptophyta; class Magnoliopsida; order Solanales; family Solanaceae; genus Nicotiana; species Nicotiana tomentosiformis. Next base: position 21,081,328 of record NC_090823.1, on the reverse strand, counting down.
TTCCTTCTTCCTGTGCGACTGTTGCGAGCCTGCGACTGCTGTGACTCGTCGTCGCCGAGACACCAACTGCTGCGACTGCGACTGCGACTCGTCGTCGCCGACTGCTGCGACTTCTTCTGAGTTCCTATGAGTTCTGCGCCTTCTTCCTCAGCTCGACTGTGACGCCTTCTTCCTCAGCTCGTCGCTTATCCTTCATCCTCGGGTTAGTGCGGGTTCTTCTGAGTTCTGAGTTGAGTTGGGTACCGTCAAACACAAACCACTTCTGAGTTTTGTGTTTTAGTTCTTTTTTTCCTTGGAATAATTTTGAACAAAATCAAGTTTAAGTTTAAGTTTATGAAGAAAGAAAATGTCTTAGTCTTTTATGTATGTTGATTTTCAATTAGTCTCACTGTTAGTCTTTTATTTATGTTGATTTTCAATTAATCTCACTGTTAGTCTTTTCTGTATGAAAGAAAGAAAATGTATCACTGTCTTAGTCTTTCACTTCAGTATATTTCAAAATCAGGTCTAACCCTAAAGGATATGAACAACTTTACTTTAGTATTAAGCACCACAATTTCTCTCAAAATTTCAAAAAGAAATCAAGTACACCAATAAAATAATAAGCTGCTCGGAAGTTTCTGCCAAAGGAGGTTTCTAGGTAGATGGCCAACCTAAAAAGCAAAGGATTTGCTTTACATACCACTACAATAAATAAGTTCTGTAAATAAACTCTAAAGTTAAAAGAGAAAGGTAAAGATTAAACAACATGTTTCCACTTCTCTATAGTCTATTCTCGGTTTCATTTATAGTGTAGTTTCAAATTAGAGTGTTATTATCAGCAAAACTCGTATTAGACTGTCGTCTGCCACTATCTTTCTCTGTTGCTGGGATGGACGAACATCAACTAAATGACAATTTGTTGGGCTGTCTTTCTCAAAAGTCAATATGACAATTTACTGTTGGGCTGGACGAAAAGCAAATAAATTCCAGCCTTGTTTATTGATGTTCCTACAAACCGTAAATACTTGTTGTTCCTATAACAGTTCAAAAAAATAAACCGGAAATAACCGAACCAAACTTTGAAAAAACCGCACCGAACCGTAAATAGTTTGGTTTGATTTGGTTATTAATATTACAAAATCGAAAACCGATAAATCGAACAGTACTTTCATAATAATCGACCGAACCGACTGACGTCCACCCCTAATTCTAAGCAACAAACTATGTCCCATATGATCATTTCATAACCCATGCTGCCATGAACACAATAAGGCAAGCAAACAACAAAATCAACTGCCAGAATACTTTTTCCCGCAACTCCACAATCTTCGAGGTATCCTCAACAGCAGACGCTTCAAGTGCATCCAATCTTTCCCTCAACTCTGGTATCGTTTCAGCATCAATAACATCAGGGGCTTCAAAATCGGCTATCTTCTTCATCAACCTATTTCTTCAATTTTAAAAGCTTCTAATTTTCTCCTTTGACTGCTAATGACGATTACAGCTCTTGTGGGAAATTCAACATCGTCCCATTCCCAATAAGCACAACCTTGTTTTTGCCAAACAATTGCACAATAAAATCACCGATTATGTCCCAATAAAATATTACACCATAAAAAAATAGAATGCTTAATGTTAATTATACTTACTTAGGGAAATTGACACTTGTAAAAACGTCTCCCAACATTCATAGGAGTCGCCGTAAAATGATACGCTACAAATCCACAACGACACTTCCTCTTTGACTTTGAGTCAATTGAGCCGCTCGACCACGCAGACATTTTGAAGAGTTAACACGAAAAATGCACTATGAAGATGAATCGTAATTGAACAATAGACCTAAACCATATTAAGAATTTCAGGATGATAATGGAGAAATTGGATTTTAGATTTTGTAGAGGTTTGCTAATTTTTTTTTTTTGGGGGGTTGTGGGGTGTTCATCGAGCTAGGGTTTAGTTTTGGGTTATGTGGTTGGATTTTATCGGGTTGGGCTTGGTTAATGATACATAACCAGGGTTAAAGACATGTAGGGTTAAGTCAATGGGATCTAGTAATATCAATACATGTGGCAAATGTGGGATCAAAAAAATAATTCTTATAATTTAAAATCAAAATCTTGGAACCGTTAGTGGACAATGGTATCAATAGGACAAAAGTCTAACGTTAGTGGCATGGAAATATAGACCTTTTAACGGATGGCATTGATAGGCCATTTCTGTTAGTTGAGTGGTATTTTTAGGCCTTTTCCATATTATGTTTGATTTGTGGTATTAGTCAATCCCAATATGAAATTATATCACAAACTGAGATTAAATTATCCCATCCGAGATTAGTTATCCTGAGATAAAGTTACGAAATGATCACCTTATCCTTCTTCCTTTTTAACTGCAACTTTTTTATTTTTTTACCAGGTTTAAAATAGGAAATAAAATATTATCCAAGCTTATCCACCTTCAAACCAAAACACACTTTCAATTGTATATGGTATATCCCATTTTTAATCCAATGAACCAAACAAAATAATAGTATTATATAATTCAAAGGATTATTAATCCTAGGATTACAATCCCAAGATAACCTTATTCGCGAACTAAACGATCTCGTAGGAGTCGTCTGGTAGGTGTATAAGAATGATACTGAATATGGTATATTAGTAATGTTGAAAGTACTTATGATAGGATTAATTTTTACCGACTGTTTGGTTTGATGTATTAAAAGGGCAGTTTTATCTTTATACATGCTTATCCATGTATGAATAGGGTGTACAAATAATACAAACATTAGTTATGCATAAGTTGAAAAATACTACAAAACAAGGGATTAATAATACCAAAGCTAATACATATATTATTTTCCTTAATACGTCCTACCAAACGACCCCTTAATTTTGAAATGTGTAGTTTTAACTCGGGTGGAAGTTTAAAAAAAAGTAGGACTTTTAAAATTTATGATCTTAAAAGCTTAAATAGTAAGAGCTTTTGTGGTACTTTCAATTTGTATGGCCATAAAAATTTCTCATTAAACGTACAATTGGTAAAAAATTATTTTTAAATATATAAATGTACTATTATTTTTTTAAAATGGAGGGAATAGTTGTTAGTAACCAACGGGATAAGTAAATAAGATTAAGGGGTTACAATAAGAATTTTTTTTGATTTTTCACATAAGGAAAAATAAATTTGAGATGAAATTCTACACTAAATACTATTAGGCATCATATCCATTTAGCTAGTGATGCTCGCATATATTATGTGGAAAGTTGTGTATTCTTGCTATTGCATTTAAAATAAATATGAAATAAAAATAAATATAAGATCAAATACATGAATAAGAAGACTTTATATGTTAAGAAACTCTCTTAATACAAAGAACTTTATTTTTTTTAGTAATTCTCTTTGTTGTAAAATCCAAAATTTTTAAGCCAATATACATCATAAATCTTATTAGTTATAATAAATAAAAATGTAAAGCTTTTATAAAATCAAATCCAATGTCCTTGTACTTTTTAACGTTCTAGCGTGTATGTGTGGGCATAATACCGGCCGAACCGTGAATTTCGATTTTTTGGTTTCGATTTAATCGGTTTTTTGGTTGGTGCACGATTTTTAAATTATTAATTTTTAGTTTTTCGATCCGGTTTACGGTTTTGGTGTTTCGGTTTAACCAAAAAATCGAAATTTTGGGTATTAGTTATTAATCCCATTTTAGGCTGAAGCCCAATACCTATTTGAACTTTGATGGTTACACCGACTAAATCACTAATAAACATTACACTTAACTAGCGTTTGGCCATAGATTTCTAAATTTGTTTTGAAAAATCTGTTTTGGATGAAGTTTGGCTTGAAGATGAAAATGTGTTTGGACATATATTTTCAAAACATATTTCTCAAATTTATTTTGGAAAAACATGTGTATTATTAGGGATTTGGCCCAAAAATAGCTATTGAGCTGGTTTTGAGATTTGAGATTTTATCAAAATATAGGCAAAATTTATGGTCAAATATGTATTTGCCAAATAAAACCTAAGTTTATTTTTGACAAAATATACGGCGAAACGGCTGCTTAGTCACTTCCCAATTCCCATTTCCCAAACCTAAATAAAGAATTAGATTTAGGGTTCCCAAACCTAAGTCAATTGAAAAGTTCGCCTCTTCGCCTCTTCTTTCTTCCTGTGCGACTGTTGCGAGCGTGCGACTACTGCGACTCGTCGTCGCCGAGACGCCGACTGCGACTCGTCGTGGCCGACTGCTGCGACTTCTTCTGAGTTCCTGTGAGTTCTGCGCCTTCTTCCTCAGCTCGACTGTGACGCCTTCTTCCTCAGCTCGTCGCTCATCCTTCATCCTCAGGTTAGTGCGAGGTCTTCTGAGTTTTGAGTTGAGTTGGGTTCCGTCAAACACAAAACACTTCTGAGTTTTGTGTTTTAGTTATTTTTTTCCTTGGAATAATTTGAACAAAATCAAGTTTAAGTTTAAGTTTATGAGGAAAGAAAATGTCTTAGTCTTTTGTGTATGTTGATTTTCAATTAGTCTCACTGTTAGTCTTTTGTTTATGTTGATTTTCAATTAGTCTCACTGTTAGTCTTTTGTTTATGTTGATTTTCAATTAGTCTCACTGTTAGTCTTTTGTGTATGAAGAAAGAAAATGTCTCACTGTCTTAGTCTTTCACTTCAGTATATTTCAAAATCAGGTCTAACCCGAAAGGGTATGAACAGCTTTACTTAAGTATTAAGCACCACAATTTCTCTCAAAATTTCAAAAAGCAATCAAGCACACCAATAAAATAATAAGGTGCTGCTGGGCTGGACGAAAGTCAACATGACAATTTGCTGCTGGGCTGGACGAAAAGCAAATAAATTCCAGCCTTGTTTATTGATGTTCCTACAAACCGTAAATACTTGTTGTTCCTACAACCTTTTAAAACCGAAAAATAAACCGGAAATAACCGAACCTAACTTTGAAAAAACCGCACCGAACCTTAAATACTTTGGTTTGATTTGGTTATTAATATTAGAAAATCGAAAACTAATAAACCGAACCGTACTTTCATAATAACCGACCTAACCTACCGACACCCACCCCGTAGCATGAGCTCTAGAAGGACAAATATGCTATCTCTTAGTACTATTTTTGAATTAATTTGCATTTTTCACTTAATCAATTGATATTCAAAATTAATTGATCGTATTAAATAGTTCTTTATTCTCAGGACTGAAACTTGAGATCAATAGAGAAATTTCAACCAATTCACCATATCATTTGGAAGTGAACTATTTACATCCTAATTCATAATAAATCAAAAACCACATTTCAAGGGCTTATAAACATACTCGACTTCAATAATTTTTGAATATCTTGATCAAGAGATGGCCATATCCCCCGCTTTTCCTAGAAAAACAACTTGAACCGGAAACCTTGACTTGACCCGAGCCCGTTCCCTGTAAAAGAACAAACATAAGCCCTAATTCGAACAGCTCCTTTTTTAACAAAAAATTAGGCAAAACCCTCTCTTTATACATTTGCTCCTCGCCGCCCATGTAAGTTTCTACCTTTATTTTGAAAATTGTATGAACAGATTTTAGGTTAGTTACAAAAAAAATTGTGGTTGCTTCTATTTTTGAGGTTTTGGTTAGATTAGATTATGGTGCATCTTAATCGAAAAAAGTACCGTGTTTGCTTCTGTTTTTCTTGTTATTCTTTGTGATTTTTACTGCTTAATCTTTGGCCTTATTTGCTTTGCCATTTAATAACAGCTCCACAAGTAAGAAAGTAAGAATTAATTAATTAATTGACTGAAAATCTGAATAAGTAGTGGGTGAAGAGCACCACTAGCTCACACTACACATTTGTGAAGTGGCTCCAAAATTACGATGAACATATATATACATTTTATTTATTTGAGTTTAAGTTCTGATGCTTTAAAAAATATTTACACAATCAGGCCACTTAAAAGGTAATTGCAGCTAATTTGATTTGTACACTGATTGTGTGAAGAATTTTTACATTGATGGTGTAAAAATTCATTGCACTTTCAAGGCGTATAGGTTAAGTTTATTTTAATGGGTTCGAATGCATTGCTTTTGTGATGTTTAATGTTTTTTAGAAATTGACTGTACTAATTTGGAGTCTATCTATATTTGCAGTGATATCAATCTTGGGAAATGGCGAGCTTGATATCGCAGAATGCTTCTCGTACAATCGGGGTTGAAAAGTCTAAAAGGAAGGCTAAGAAGGAAGTAAGTGAGAAAGAAAGTAATAGGAAGAGAAAGAAAGAGCAGAATGAAGAGAATAATGAATTAGAAGTCGAGCAGGAGAAGGAAATGAAGAAGCTTGAGAACTTATTGTTTGGATCCTTGTACAACCCTGTTGGATTCGGGAAGGACGATGAAGAAGAAAAGAGAGAAGATGGCGAAAACGATTCTGCTATGTTCTTTGTGGACCGGTTTGCGGATAGTACGTTGTCTGTTTATGAGGGGGATGCACAGCTGGTGCAAGAAGGTATTAGTGTTGTGGAAAAGGAGCGGCGGAAACCTGTGTGGGTAGATGACGAAGAAGAGAAGACTAGTATAAAAATAGCAAGTGTGAACAGACTGAGGAAGCTTAGGAAAGAAGAGGGCGAGGGTGTCATTTCAGGTTCCACGTATGTGGCGAGACTAAGGGCCCAACATGCTAAACTTAATCCAGGCACTGAGTGGGCCCAAATTGATTCTCAAGGCAGAAGCTACAGTTCTGATGATGAAGATTCTGACGAGGAATGTAAACATACTGAGGGCTACGGTTCAAAGAATGTCAAGTTGGTCGGTGATATTCTTCAATCAAACGAAGATCTTGTTGTTAAAAGTCGCACGAAGTTGTTACCTGGGCTTCTTGAATATTCGAGACTGGTTGATGCAAATGCAGCTGATCCTTCAAATGCACCGATAAATTCTGTTCAGTTTCACAGGAATTCTCAGTTGCTCCTTGTTGGTGGGTTGGATAAAAAACTCAGATTTTTCCAGATTGACGGGAAACGAAATACAAAGATACAGAGCATCTTTCTTGAGGATTTTCCAATTAAAAAGGCATCTTTCTTACCCAATGGGTCTCAAGTTATTATATCAGGAAGAAGAAAGTTTTTTCATGTCTTAGACTTGGTCAAAGCAAGTGTAGATAAAATAGGTCCTCTAGTCGGCAGGGAAGAAAAGAGCCTGGAAAGTTTTGAGGTTTCTCCTGATTCAGATACAATTGCTTTTCTTGGTAATGAAGGATACATTTTGCTAGTTTCCTCCAAAACAAAGGAGCTAATTGGGACACTGAAAATGAATGGAACTGTTCGCTCAGTGGCTTTCACCAATGACGGACAACAATTATTGAGCTCTGGTGGAGACGGCCAGATTTACCATTGGGATTTAAGAACAAGAACTTGCATACATAAAGGTGGTGATGAAGGGTCTATAAATGGTACGGCTCTTTGCACTTCACCAAATGGTGGTTTGTTTGCTGCTGGTTCAGACAGTGGGATAGTAAATATTTATAACAGAGAAGAATTTTTTTGGGGAAAGAGAAAACCAATCAAGGCTATTGAGAATCTCACCACGAAAGTGGATTTTATGAAATTTAATCACGATGCTCAAATATTGGCCATCAGTTCTAGCATGAAGAAAAACAGCTCAAAGCTAATTCACATTCCATCATTTACAGTTTTTTCGAACTGGCCTTCTCCAAATCGAGCCGTGCACTATCCACGCTGTTTGGATTTTAGTCCTCGCGGAGGATTCATGGCTATGGGAAATGCTGAAGGAAAAGTGTTACTGTACAAGTTGCATCACTACCATGATGCGTAGTTATTTTGTTTCATACTGTTGGCATTATGAGCAACAGATGTTTTTGGTAGCATAGATGTAGTTCAAAGGCATGATTTATTTTTTCCCGTTCAATTTCTGATGTAACAGTATTATTTAAAGTATGGCAAGTTTATCTATGATTTTGTTAATTTTAGTAAATGGCTTTTTACCCCTCTTACTTTCAGCAGAGAATTCTTCAAGTGGTCTTCCCTGATTGTGGTAAAGGTTGAATGGTTCTCTCCAATTCCTACTTTCAGTTACTATTGATGCAATTTTGTGCAATTTATTACGTACAATTGCAAATGGTTTACCATTTGAAAAGTAGTTGTATTTGTACGAGTCCTGTATATCTGCTGCATATCTTTACACCTTAAATCACATACCTGTCTGTGGCTCCGCGTGTTATTCTTATTTCGCCAAAAAGATGTTTCTGTAGCAGTTATCTTCTTGGTCTTTGGCTGTAACTTTCTGAATGTTGTGTTTGTTGCATTGCTACTTGATTCAACAAATACAACTTAAATAGCTGATGCCGTGCAGCAGCTTATGCGTGTGAAATTAGACTACTGCTTTGGTATTCTCAATGACAAAGCTAACTACTTTATTTTTATGGTTAAAATGTCAGGAAAATATTGGTTTCTGATTGGTGTGTCCCAAGACAATAGTCTTCCAGATTTTCTGTCAATATCTAGATCAGTAACCAGTACACTTTGCATCACCATTTCCACTCTTCCTGATTCACTAAACTTTATTATAAAATATGTTTTTTGTGAATAATCCATAGAAACTCAGTTACAGGATCAGATCTCTGGTAAGGAAAAGAGAAAAGACAACAAAGCTACGGGAAGAGATAGATGTACAGAAAACCAAGGAGACAGAACTTGACAAAACAATCTACATACCAGGTTCATTTATTCATCATCATAAGTTTAGAAGTTTATGTGGATTCAGCTATGGTGCAGGTCAACAATGCTTGCTGCATGTCTCATAAAATAAGGTTTACTCTGTTTGGAGTCTCAGCATGTCTGAGATTACTGGAAAGGAATGTCAACCAGCGAATATCATGTGGTTTACTGGAGACATGGTTCTTCAACTAATGAATGGCATCCTTGATCTTTCCGAAGTTGAGATCCTGAATTATCATTTTTTCTTTCATTCATGTTCTTTTGTTGTTCAGTGGTGCTTAAAATATTCATTTGGATGTTTTGATGAGTAGTAAATCTTTTCTTAACTAGTCTGGGACAGTGAAAAGTTTGATGAGTTTTTTCGTCTACATACACAGATAAAGTTCAATTCCAGAATTTAAAATATACAACAACAACAACAACCCAGTATAATCCCACTAGTAGGGTCTGGAGAGGGTAGTGTGTACGCAGACCTTACCCCAGGACCCTGGGGTAGAGAGGCGGTTTCCGATAGACCCTCGACTCCCTCCCTCCAAGAACTCCCCACATTGCTCTTGAGGATGGGGTGACTCGAACTCACAACCTCAACCTCTTGGTTGGAAGTGGAGGGTACTTACCATTAGAGCAACCCACTCTTGTCAGAATTAAAAATATGCAAAGCTTAAAAAATTAAAGTAAACTGTAAAGGCAGGTCTGTACCTAAAATGACATTTTCAAAATCAAAATGGCGCATTTTTATCTGGAAGTGGCTGAAGGTAAGTGGTCTTTTTGCAGTTTATCTTTCCTTTGGACAAGCCAAAATTTTCTCTTATCTGTGAACATTTCTTGTCCTTTTCTGTTGGAGTATATTTCTTCATTTCAGTAGTAGTAGATTATACATTGCTTGAGCAGCTTGATTTTCCAAATGATAGTAATTTCGTAATTCTTCTTTAGGAATAATGAAATCGGAAGCAAGAAGTTCAGATCAAGGGAGGTGTATGTCTTGCAAACTTCAGCAGCATCAGTGCACAAAGTATTAACCTTCGAAGGCCATGTTTCAGATGATTTTACCATTGAGGTGAGAGCTCTATCATGAAACGTTGAACTGATGCTCATAACCCTTAAATAGACCCCAATCATAAGGGTAATATAGCAAAGAAAAGCTTCAAAAAAATGTTCTCTTGACATATTACATATTCCTTCTCAATTTATTTGAATTAGCAGATGGAAATAACCATTTGTATTTCCCTTTTGGGGATTTTATGTGAGTTGTATTTTTACTGCATTTCAAAATTGCAAATATGAGACATTAACATGTCTCCATTCCACACAGATTATGTGACATTAATATGTACCAAGCTGGTCATCATATGAAATAAGTCATTGGCATGATTTATTAATACATTGGATTTCACTTCACTAACGGTGTATTACACTATCAGATTCTAGCTTTTTACCATTGTCAGACTTAGATGAAGAATTTTTTACACTACCCATGGTTGCAGGTAATCTAACCTGATAGTGTAAAATAACTATACATTGTCGGTGCACAAAAGTAAAAATCTACTTCATTTCTGTTCAAAGTTTCGTTTGAATGTGTTCCAGAAGAAATAGAGAATGGGCGAGGGGATGTGCACCCTTACATGTGTAAAAAGGGAGTGTGATTAGCTTTGAGTACGTGTAAACTATACTAGTGCTATTCAATGAAAAAGGAGATGAAATATGGAAGGAGATCATTGTCTCAGAATATGGTAAAGAAGATTTCTGGATACCAGGAAGGATTTAAGACCAACTATAAGTTGTGTCTGGAAACAAATTGCTAAACTATAGTCCAAGTTTCATACTCTTACTAAACTGAAGGTTGGAAATGGGTGTAAAATTAGATTTTGGTCTGACTTGTGGCTAAAAGATCAACAAGTTTCTTATTTTATACCGCAAGGGCAGCCCGGTGCACAAAGCATTTCGCGTTCACGCAGGGTCCGGGGAAGGGCCGCACTCCATGGGGGTGTGATGTAGGCAGCCTACCCTGATGCAAATATCATTGGTTAATTCCACAGCTTGAACCCGTAACCTACAACATTTCTGCGAATAAGCAATGTACAATGGCAGAGTGTTATACAAATTCTGGGTGGCAGTCACATTTTAGGAGGAATCTCAATATTAGATCATATTACTATTGATGCTAATAAATTGGACTCCCTAATTTGGACAGCAACTAAAGAGGGAAGCAAGAAGCTGGTCACTGGGACCTTACTTGGCCATGTAATTACCTTACCTTATTCTCAAAAGAAACTGCAACATAACAATGAGAGCGACGACACAAATTTCCAGTGATCTCTTACCTAACATATGCGAGCCTTATTAGCGCATACCAAGGTGAGATCTTTGATTGGGGTGAAGTCGTAGACTGTAACTATCGATTAGCCTTGAAGGGGACAATGGAATTCACTACCCGACTAGTCTCCCCAGAGGCGGGAGGTAGAGGGGTGCAAGGGGGTTCAAATTCGTCCGAAAATTCTACTATATACATAAGGTAAAAATCTATATTTTTGCTTATATATGAGTGATTGAATTCCATTGGCATAAGAACATTCTTTTTGAATCCTCTTGTTTGAATTCCTAGCTCCGCCACTGAATCTCCCTACACCTTGTGCCACCTTGGTAGCACAAAAAAAGGGTTCCGTAAACCAGAGATGTACAAATATAGTAAAAGAACATTGCTAACTCTATTAGTTGCAAGGCGCATTTGCTGTAATTTTATGCTTTTTTGGAGTTTGCTAGGTAATGCCTTACAATATTCAAGGATACCGATGCCCCCAGGACTTAGGTCTAGTGGTGCGTAGCACGTAATGTGTGAGTTAGGCACACATTAAAGATTTGAACTTTGTTGTAAATAAAAGTCTGATATTTAAATGAAAATATATATAAAGCGAGCTAAGTCCTTCTGTTGCTTTTTAACTATCAGTATCCTTGGATGCCCATCAATAAATACTACTTTACTTTATCAAATAAATCAATCAATCAATCAAATAAATAAATAATCAAATGTATCTTCCATACAAATTGGCGAAGTTAAAGCTCTGAGCTTTCTACAACTCAAGTAACTTCATATTTGTCCCAGGCAATTTTTTTATTTGTTTGTGGCCTAAACAAATTATTACTTTATGATTTCTGTGAAAGAGACCCTTGACAGTATCTTCTCATTATGTTTTCCAACTTGTAAACTTCAAATAATATTTTTAATGCTAGTTAGTTATTATCTTATCATCTTATTTTGTATTTTAATGCTTATTTGTTACTTCTTTTCTTATGTGAGCTGAGTGTTTATCAGAAACAACCTTCCTACCTTCACAAGGTAGGAGTAAGCTCTGTATACACATTATTTTCTTTGGACCCTACCTGTAGTATTATACTGGGTCTGTTATTTTTGTTTAGTTACGGTGATTAATTTTGAGGAAACAAGTGTTAAATAATCCCAAAATATTTTTGAGATTAATTTCCGATGAACTTAGCTTCCATTAGAAAGTTCAGAACATTACCCAAATATCTAATTTTAAATAGCCTTAGTGCTATTTTGTGTGTGTGTGAAAATCAACAAGTCAACAAAAATTAAATTCTCAATTATAATTTTAAATGTCTAGTGAATTAGTGCCAAATTTTTTAAAAATTGAATCCATAAAATTAAAGTCTTGGATATCCATTTTTCTTCGCTCTAGTAGGCAGTGACTCGAATAGTTGAATGCAATCTTTCAATAGATTTTATTTATTTGTTTACTTATTTATTTTATTTTTAAAGAACTAGTCATCAATCAAGTAGTGTTGATTAATTCTTGATGGGAGAATCCAAGTTACAAAATAATTACCTAAGCTTTAACTAACAGATTAAAAAAAAAAAACTTCTGAATAAAGAAACAGATAGTATTATATATTATAATATTTTCCTTTGCAGTTAGGAACAACTTCTGAATATTTCAAAGTCAATTCTCAAGTCGTCCTGAAAAAAATCAAGTGAAGGATCTTTATTTAAAAATAAAAAAAGAAAAGAAGTAAAGAAGTCCCACGTTATAGTGACTTCTGTGCTTTGCATAAATGACTAACGTACATTATATTTTATGTTAGTTGATTCATTTTTAATTGATATATAGACTTCAAGTTAATATTTTGACATTGAAATCGAATCATAACTGCAGGATAATAAGGACTTACCTTTTATACTAAAGCTCTATAAATCCTACTCGGTTTTCACTATAAAAGAGAATAAAAATAGTATCCAAAAATCATTATAAAACTGAAATAAGAATAAACTTTTAATCTCGAGTTCAAATTATAACCCTCTTTAATGAATTGAGACGAAATTTGAATTATTTGGCAGTGTACTGTTAATAATATATTAGAGTTACTCAACATATATACGATTTTTAATTTCTCCAAGTTAACACGTTGAATACTTTGAGTTTGGTTTACGTAAAGACCGGAAACTAGATAGAATTTGGAGTTTATATGTTTAGGATTTTAAATTATTAAATTCTAAATTAATAGTAATTTATATATATTTAATAAATTTTAAAGATAAATACCTATCCGTAAATTATACTCCGACACCGCACCTGACTTGGTCAAAAGTCAACTCTTATAAGGGGAATAAAAATAACAAAATCACAGTAGTTTAGATTTTAGAAGATGTCTCTATTTTGATTAGCTAAAAAAAACACCATCAATCTCAGACGTGACTAGGCTGAAGTTACTCTTCTCAGTCAAGGTCAAGGACCAAGTGGATATTTTATTCATAGTGCATATATATTTACTAGTAAAACGGTACAATTGAATTTATACGTGCGGTTTCTAGATCAGTGAATTAATTCAATCCTAAAATAATAAAAGAATTGACGAAATATGCAATACTTAGCCTTGAGATGAAGATGAAATAGTAGAAACAATAGTTCCGGGAGCAAAGCTTCTGGACACAACAATAATGAAATCAAGAAACAAAAAGGTAAAATTGTATAAAGCTTTGAATAAGTTATAGCGCAAGTTTGCCAGAAAATTCGTATCCAATGATAACAAGCTCACTATTTATAGCTACATTTAGGGAACAAGGTCCTAGGATCATGCTCTTCTTTAATGTCATTTACGAGGGTCATTGAAGAATGTGTAATGGCGGGGATGAATCACAAATTCTTTGTAACGGCTAGTGTACTAAATGCTGTAGAATATTCTCCATTAAATGCTACCGGATGACAAACATTTACTGCATCTTTTTGAGCATCATTCTTTCCGGTAACAAATGGAACAATTGTCTTCGGTTTTAGCTATCCTCTACCTTCGGCTCCACGTGTCACCCTCTTATGCAATAACTTAGCATAACATATTTTATCCTATAGAGATAGTCCCCCTGCTTTTCGGTGACATAACTTTGTGTCACCGGAAAGTTGGTAAAAACATTCTTTTTGGTGGGAATTTCTTTGACCCTATCTCAAAAGTTTCTCACTGTTGATTAGATGCACGCCACTCTGCATTTAATGCCCCAAACACACGTCATCCCACGATTTAACATAACTTTTGTTTATTATCGAGGTAATTATGGCCACGAATTTAGCCGCATAAACCTTTACTTATACACATCAATCTCCTTTATTCATACCCCGTAATTCTTTAAACTCTCTTCATGCAATTTGTACTCTATTTTTCAACCTTTATTTAACTCTCCTCATACGAGAAAAGCTTTTTCTTATTCTATAACATATAATGGCTTCTTCTTAAAAAACAATCAGTTCCTCAAAGAACAAAAACAAAGCCGATGAAGCCGCTCCTCCTACAGTGAGTACCATCATCCCTAGAAGTCTTGTCACAACTAAAGACTTCGAAGAGAATTTTCCTTCTGTTAGCCCTCGTACATGGGCCGTTAGCAGATATCCTTCTTCCGTCCATCCTTCCAGCATTCCTGCTGTAAAGGAGGATTGTCGTTGCCAGGGTTTGGACATTATTGCTCATGATTTGGCAGAGCGGGTAACCTTACCCAAGAAAGGTTTCACGTACTTCTATATGTATCATTTTGGGGACATTTTCTCTTAGTGAATAGCTTGACTCTGTTATTGCGGAGTTTTGCCTCCGCTACCAGGTATGTTTAGCGCAGGTGAGTCCCTCTGTGTGGAGCTAACCCTAACTTAGGTGATGAGCCTTTATTCCCCCAAGATCTTCCGTGGAGGGATGACTAACTTCAGCAAGCGAGACCACCATGCACTGCTATCCAACATGGATGATGATAATGACTGTGGGTGGATGGAACAATTTGCTTCAATTGCCACCAGTGACATCATCCCGACCTCAGCTTCTTTCTTCCCGGAATTGTGGAACCGCACTCGTAAGTATACAATTTGCTTATGATTTTGTTAAAGATAATTCCTCGTCATTATTAACTTTTCTTTCTTTACATGCCTCAGCGACTTGGTGGGTTCCCCCTAGGATTGAGGGTTTGAACCAATAGGTTCAGAAAATTTTGAACGTTACTACGCCCGAAACCTGCTCGTGGAAAGAGCTGTCCCTGAAATATGAGTGGAAAGCCAAAATTCACTGTAAGTTGAACTCATCATGTTCTTACCTTTTCTTATGAAAAGGTAGTATGATTCTTCTCTCATGTTGAATATAGGTCTACCCTAGGGCTCATTTGTCATCCTGGAGAGGACGTTTTGGCTGATCCTGCTGATGCGGTGAGGCTGCTGCAGAAGGCTTTTTCACAAATAGGCATCTACGGGCTTGCTTCTGGTGCAAGTGCTTCTTCTCGGAGTCCCCGACAAGAGAACAAGCAACAAAAAAAGAAGGCGTTCCTCCGCGGCCAAGGGAAAGAATAAGAGGGCGAAGAATGCTGCCCCCGAGTCATCTACATAGAAGACGACGACCTCCCTCAACTCAACAGACTGCTCAATCAGTTGAGTTAGTTACACCAATCGAGGATGATGCCTCGGTGCTCTGGGGAGAGTTTGAAATGGTGGAAAATACCAATTCCTGTTTCCAGTCACTGCGCTCGGTACTATGGGGCTGAGTACCGGGTCCTTGCCATCTTTGGTTTACGAGCAACCAACAACCGCGTTGCATTTGTCGCAGTTGCTTCTCACCCTTCAACACCATCAACTTCATTTCCTTCTTCACCAACTCTTCCACCAATAACTGCTACATCATCACCACCGGCCACATCTGTCAGAGAAGAATATGTTCCTGTCCCCCAGTCCCTAGTTCATAGGAATTTGGGGAAAAATTATGTTACCCTCCTAGAAGATCCATAAAGGAGGAGGAGCGTTATTCTCTCGGTCTTCACCGGATGCAACTTGCTATCCCGGCCGGTGGAACTTGCTAACTGTCTGAAGCCTTTGGCTTCAGAATAAGATTGGGAAAAGATACATGCTCTCTCAGAAGAATGCATGTTGAACAATGCCATGCACAACGCCGCATCAGTACACTCTTCATTTCCTTTGTTATTTCTCATGTCTTTAATTGAATAAATATCTTGAGTTCGCCTTTCTTATTTTGAAGGCCAATTTCCTTATTTCTGAGGGCCTCCAAGGGTTGATTCCGGAAAAAGAAGAACTTACCTCTGAACGGGATCAACTTTTGGCCGAGCGGGACCAAACTGCTGCTCGCCTTTCAGAATTGGAAGCAAAAGCTGCTAAGGCCGTTGTGTTGGAGACTCGTTTGCAGCAAAGCGAGAAATAAGTGGAAACCCTTATCCAAGAGATTGTCCAGCTGAGGGTTCAATTTGAAGAGGCTAAGGCCAAATGGGCTGAAGTCCATAGTGTCGTTCTTGCTGCATCCGATCGCGAGGCTGCCTTTGTTGGGAGGTTGACCAACTTAGAGGCAACTTTGAACTCCAAAATTGAAGAGCTTGCTGTTGCGGGGGTGAAATATTCCCAATTGGAAGAGAAGTATAAGACGACCATTGAGCATAATAGAATTTTCAGCTCTACTGTTCGCAAACTCGACGTGTCACGACCCCAAATTCCCATGTGATGGCACCTAGTCTCTAAGACTAGGTAAGCCTATCAATGCGGAATAATCATAAATATCTGAAATATATAAACTACAATTCAAATAATTACAACTCCCAAAACCCGGTAGAAATAAGTCACAAGCTTCTAAAAATTTATTCTCAATGTCTTTATGTATCAAGGTCTAAAGAAAAATAAGGAAGCAACATAAAAATGATAGAAAGGGACTCCGGAGTCTGCAGACGCTGGCAGATATACCTCGAAGTCTCCGTGCGGAGGTAACTCACTGACGTCTAGACTGGTAAGATGTACCTGGATATGTACAAAAAGATGTGCAAAAATATAGTATGAGTACACCACAGCGGTACCCAGTAAGTGTCAAGCCTAACCTCGATAGAGTATTGACGAGGTCAGGTCATGCCCTACTAGAGAATAGATAATGACATGGAAAAATGTTTAAATAATTTAATAAGATAAAATGATAATGGAAATGAATCAAGTAGTATGTCACATTTAATTACACAAAATAATAGCAAATAAATACCTCGTGGAAACAAAACAAAAGTTCTTTTCAACTTTAAGAAAAATCACAATACAAATCAAAGGCAACTACGGCCAGAAATCAATATCAACAAGGGTACTACCGAGGTACCGTCTCGTAGTCCCAAATCATAATTAAATTCACAATATCTCATTTCCTTATCTCACAGCGGGAGCCTTCACAATTTATTTGAAAGAAAATATTTTTCCCGAAATAGCATCCCACGTTTTAGCCATCCTTATCACACCGCAGGACTTCTAGTAGTTCCCCCTACTAGCCACGCGTATCAAGCCACCCTTATCTCACCACATGCGTTTCAATACATAGACCTTATACCACCGCATGCGTATCAATATCACAATTTGCACCTCAAGTGCTCAAATAATATAACTTGCCAAAATAATTCAACAATAATATTTTTCCACAATAACGAGCTCACGGCTCCATCATAATGAGTACAAAAATCTTACAAAATATTCAAGAATAAATAATTCAGGAAAATAATATTTCAAAATCTTTAATACGTTGCTTCAATATCAAATTTAAAATGTCAAATACTTCATATTAATAATGTTTGATTTAAAGAAAATCACCCTTCAAATAATGCACAGAATAAAAGAAACCAAGTTTCAACTAAACAAGTATAACAATTAGCAGGAAAAGATCAAATAAATTTAAGGTATATATCTCAGATCAATGATGAAGAATATAACAAGATAAAATAATTTAATAAATGCGCAACAATGATCTACACAATTTAAAAATATAATCTTTCCCATTTAGCCCGTGTAAACACTCGTCTTCTCGTATACACGACTTTCAACATATTTCAATAATCACATTAATATCAATTCTAGGGAAAATTTCCCACAAACAAGGTTAGACAGTCACTTACCTCGACTTGCTCCAATTTAACCAAGTAGTATGCTTTTTCCTCAATTTTTCGATTCCGGTCGACTCATATCTAGTCATAATTAATTCGATACATTCAACAAAAATTATATAATTAATTCTCTAAGAAAATACTACATTTTTCAATAAAAATCCGAAATTAACTCAAAAATGGCATGTGGGGCCCACGTCTCGGAATCCGGCGAAAGTTACGAAAATGAACGCCCATTCAACCACGAGTCTAACCATACCAAAATGACTAAATTCCAATAATAGTTCGACCCTCAAATCCTCAAATCTATCTAAGAGGGTTTTCAAAATTTTCCATCTTAAATCATCAATTAAATGTTAAAAACAGCGATAGATTCGGGTAATCTAATAAAGATTGAGTTAAGAACACTTACCCCAACGTTTTCTCTGAAAATCTCTCAAAAATCGCCTCAATCCGAGCTCCAATTCGTTAAAAATGGTCCCATTTTCAGAACATAAACATTCTGCCCAGGCCTTTACTCATCGCGATCGCGAACATCCACATGCGATCGCGAAGCAAAAATTACCACTGCCCAAATTAACTCTACGCGATCGCGTATATCCTCACTCGGTCGCAGAGCACAAATTCCCAGCTCTACGCGATCGCAGTCCTCTTCACGCGTTCGCGAGTCACAAGGTCTCAAAGCTATGCGATCGCCTATCACGTGAAGCACAAAACTTAGCAGCCGTCAATTAACCTTACGCGATTGCAAGCAATGCCACACGATCGCGATGCACAACTTGCCAAACCTATGAGATCGTGGTTGGCCTCATGCGATCGCGAAGAACAAAATTAACACTGCCTCAACTAAGCCTACGCGATCGCATCCCAATCTTTGCGATCGCGAAGAAGGTTTAAAATACCAGAAATCAGCAGCTACCAGCAGTGCCAAAATGAAGTAAAATTCTACGAATACCATCCGAAACACGTCCGAGCCCCTTGGGACCTCAACCAAATATTCCAATAAGTCCTAAAACACCATACAGATTTAGTCAAGTCTTCAAATCACATCCAACAACACTAAAAACACGAATCACTCATAGATTCAAGCCTAGTGAACTTTGAAACTTTCAATTTCTGCAAACAACATCAGAACCTATCAAATCAAGTCCGATTGACCTCAAATTTTGTACGCAAGTCATAAATGACATAACGGAGCTATGAAAATTTTCAGAAATGGATTCCGACCCTGATATCAAAAAATCAACTCCCCAGTCAAACTTCCAAACTTAAATTCCTATTTTAGCCATTTCAAGCTCAATTTCACTACGGACTTCCAATTAAAATTCCGATCACGCTCCTAAGTACAAAATCACCATACAGAGATGTTGGAATCATCGAAATTCTATTCCGGGGTCGTTTGCACATAATTCGACATCAGGTCACTATTTGAACTTAAACTTTTTATTTTGTTTTATCAAAATTCCATATCTCGGGCTAAGGACCTCGGAATTTGATTCCAGGCATACGCCCAAGTCCCAAATCATGATATGGACCTACCGAAACTGTCAAAACACCGATCCGAGTCCGTTTACTCAAAATATTGACCAAAGTCAACTCAGTTGAGTGTTAAAGCTCAAATTCACATTTTCCATTTTTTTCACATAAAAACTTTTCAAAATATTTTACGGACTGCGCACGCAAGTCGAAGAATGATAAATAGTACTTTACGAGGTCTTATAACTCATAATTAATTATTAAATTTAAAGATGACATTTTGCGTCATCACATTCTCCACCTCTAAAACAAACATTCATCCTCTAACGGAGTTAGAAGAAATACCTGAGTTGGTGAATAAGTGTGGATAACCGCTGCGCATATCATGCTCGGTCTCCCAAGTCGCCTCTTTGACCGGATGGCCCCTCCACTAAACCTTCACGGAAGCAATGTTCTTTGACATCAGCTTTCGAACCCGCCTATCCAAAATAGCCACTGGTTCCTCAACATAAGATAGATCCATGTCCAACTGAACCGAACTGAAGTCTAACACATGAGACATATCGCCATGATATTTCCGAAGCACGGAAACATGGAATACCGGATGAACCGCAGAGAGACTAGGTGGTAGTGCAAGTTTGTAAACCACATCTCCAACTCTCTCAAGAATCTCAAAAGGCCCAATATACCTAGGGCTCAACTTGCCCTTCTTCTCGAGCCTCATCACACCCTTCATAGGAGAAATCCAGAGCAATACCCGCTCACCAACCATGAATGCAACATCACGAACCTTCCGATCCGCATAACTCTTCTGTCTAGATTGGGCTGCATGAAGTCGATCCTGAATTAACTTAGCCTTTTCCAAGGCATCTTGAACCAAGTTTGTACCTAATAGTCTAGCCTCGCTCGATTCGAACCAACCCACTGGAGACCGGCTCCACCTACCATACAAGGCCTCATACAGAGCCATCTGAATGCTTGACTGGTAACTGTTGTTGTAAGCAAACTCCGCAAGTGGTAGGAACTAATCCCAAGCACCCCCAAAATCTATCACACACGCACAAAGCATATCCTCAAGTATTTGAATAGTGCGTTCAGACTGCCCGTCCGTCTAAGGGTGAAATGTTGTACTCAACTCTACCCGAGTACCCAACTCACACTGTACTGCCCTCCAAAACCGTGAGGTAAACTGTGTACCCCGGTCAGAGATGATAGATACCGGTACACCGTGAAGTCTTACAATCTCGCGAATATATACCTGAGCCAGCTGCTCTGAAGAGTAAGTAGTAATCACAGGAATGAAATGAGGTCAGCCTATCCACAATCACCCAAATTGCATCAAACTTTTTCTGAGTCTGTGGGAGCCCAACAACGAAATCCATAGTGATCCGCTCCCATTTCCATTCTGGAATCTCTAACTTCTGAAGTAATCCACCATGTTGCTGATGCTCATATTTCACCTGTTGACAATTTAGACACCGAGATACATACCCCACTATGTCTTTCTTCATCCGCCTCCACCAATAGTGTTGTCTCATGTCCTGATATATCTTTGCCGCACCCAGATGAATGGAATACCGCAAACTGTGAGCCTCCTGGAGAATCAACTCACGCAAGCCATCTACAATGGGTACACATAGCCTGCCCTACATCCGTAGTACACCATCATCTCCAATAGTGTCTTCCTTGGCATCACCGTGTTGAACTGTATCCCTAAGGAAAAGCAAATGAGGGTCATCATACTGACGCTCCCTGATACAATCATAAAGAGAAGACTGAGAAACCACACAAGCCAAAACTCGGCTCGGCTCAGAAACATCCAACCTGACAAACGGGTTGGCTAAGGCCTGAACATCCAAGGTTAAAGGCCTCTCTGCTACCGGTAAATATCCTAAGCTGCCCAAACTCTCCGCCTTACGACTCAAGGCATCGGCCACTACATTGGCCTTCCCAGGATGATAGAGAATGGTGATATCATAATCCTTAATCAACTCCAACCATCTCCGCTGCCGCAAATTAAGATCCTTCTGTTTAAACAGATGCTGTAGACTCCGGTGATCGGTGTAGACCTCACAATGGACACCGTACAAATAATGCTGCCAAAATTTTAAGGCATGAACAATAGCTGCTAACTACAGGTCATATACATGATAATTCTTCTCATGCACCTTTAACTGTCTGGACGTGTAGGCAATCACCCTACCATCTTGCATCAACACTGCGCCGAGACCAATACGTGACGAGTCACAATACACAGTATAAGATCCTGTACTTGTAGGTAATAACAATACTGGGGTTGTAGTCAAAGTTGTCTTGAGATTTTGGAAGCTCTCCTCACATTTCTCAGTCCACCTGAACGGAGCACCCTTCTGGGTCAATTTGGTCATAGATGCAACAATATAAGAGAAACCTTTTACAAATCGGCAATAATAACCAGTCAAACCAAGGAAACTCCGGATTTCCGTAACTGAGGACGGTCTGGACCAACTCTGCACTGCTTCAATCTTCTTTGGATCTACCTTGATCCCCTCGCATGAAACTATATGACCCAAAAATCCCACTGAATCAAGCCAGAATTCACACTTTGAAAATTTTGCATATAACTTCCTTTCTCTCAAAATGTGAAGCACAGTCCTCAGGTGTTGTTCATGACCTTCCCAACTCCGGGAATACACCAGAATGTCGTTAATAAACACAATGACAAAGGAATCAATATAGGGATGAAATACACTATTCATTAAGTGCATAGATGCTGCTGGGGCATTGGTCAGCCCAAAAGACATCACAAGTAACCCGTAATGACCGTACCAAATCTTGAAAGCCGTCTTCAGGATATCTGGCTCCCGAATCTTCAATTGATGATAGCCTGAACGTAAGTCGATCTTAGAGAATACTCTGGCACCCTGAAGCTAATCAAATAGCTCATCAATACGTGGCAATGGATACATGTTCTTCACGGTATCCTTGTTCAGCTGGCGGTAATCAATACACATCCGCATAGAACCATCCTTCTTCTTTACAAATAAGACATGAGTACCCCAAGGCGATACACTGGGCCGAATGAAACCCTTATCAAGCAACTCCTATAACTGTTCTTTTAATTTTTTCAACTCTGCTGGTCCATACGATATGGTGGAATAGAAATGAGCTGAGTGCCCGGTAACAAATCAATGCCAAAATTAATATCCCTGTCGGGTGGCATACCCGGAAGATCCGCTGGAAATACATCGGGAAAATCCCTTACTATAGGAACTGACTCCACGATAGGAGTATCAATACTAACATCTCTTACATAGGCCAGATATGCATCATACCCCTTCTCAACCATTCGTTGAGCTTTAAGAAATGAACCAACCCTCCTAGGAACATGCTCCGAGGTACCTCTCCACTCTAGCCGCGGTAGACCTGGCATAGCTAACGTCACCGTCTTGACGTAACAATTAAGAATAACGTGATACGGCAACAACCAGTCCATGCCCAAAATAATATTGAAATCCACCATCCTGAGCAATAATAAATCAGCTCTGGTCTCAAAACCACTGATAACAATTAAACACGACCGATACACACGGTCCACAATAATAGATTCACCCACGGGTGTAGATACATTAACAGAAGAACTCAAGGAATTACGTGATATGCCCAAATACGAGGCAAAATAAGATGACACATAAGAATAAGTGGATCCTGGATCAAATAAGACTGACGCATCTCTATGACAGACCAGAATAATACTTGTGATAATAGAATCAGATGCAACAACATCTGTCCTAGCAGGAAGGGCATAATATCTGGCCTAGCCTCCCTCTCTAGGGCGACCCCTACCTGCCCGACCTCCACCTCTAGCTGGATGTGCAAGTGGAATAGCAACTGGTGCAGTAATTTTGGCTTGAGAAGCCTGAGGACCCTGTGGAATTGGTAGGGCTTGAGAAATCCGTGGAGGTGCACCCCTCATAAATCTGGGACAATCTCTCATAATATGACGAGTGTCACCACACTCAAAACAAGCCATCGGAGGACGTGGTGGTTGGGACTGGCTCGGGCCTGATCGACTAGACTGCCCGCTGAAAGCACCCTGTACAAGAGGTACAGAAGACACTGGTGGTGCATAATATGGAACCTGAGGTCTAGGAGTAGTCGGAATACCACTGGAAGCTGGAAGTGCTGAATGAATAGGACGACTCACATAACCTCTACCATGACGGGCTACAACTGGGGCACGAGAATTATTATATATGCCAGAATCTTAGGGTCTCTTAGCTTCCCTCTCTTCCCTCTCCCGAGTTTGCATACCTTCCAATTTCCTAGCAATTGACACCACCAGTTGGTATGTGATGTCCATCTCTAGCTCTCGGGCCATACTGTATCTGATACTAAGGTGAAGACCCTCAATAAATCTGTGAACCCGCTCTCGAACAGTAGAAACTAAGGCTAGTGCATGCCTAGCCAAATCACTGAATCAGACCGCATATTCTGACACGGTCATAGAACCCTGGCGCAGCTGCTCAAAATCTGCGCGCCATACATCTCTAAGACTCTGAGGAACATACTTCCTTAAGAATATATCTGAAAATTGAGTCCAAGTAAGTGAAGCTGCCTCAACCGGACTATCCAACTCATATACCCGCCACCACTGGTAGGCTGCTCCTCTAAATTGGAATGTCGTGAAAGAAACTCCACTGGAATCCACAATACCCATAGAACGAAGGATACAGTGACATTCCTCCAGAAAACCCTGAGTATTCTCTAAAGCTAAACCGCTGAAAGTGGGAGGGTAGTACTTCTTATACCTCTCGAGCCTGAGCTGCTCCGCCTCTGAAAATGCTGTCCTAATCTCAGGCCGAACTGGGACAACATGCTGCACTGGTATAACCTCTGGGGCATGGTCAACTTGGTCCCGTGGCTCTAGAGTACGGGCGGCGAGAGTCTGCGCTCCTCCCCCAGCCTGAGATGTGGCAGGAGCAAGTGGAATTAATCCTGCCTGAGCTAAAGTGCCAAACATGCTCAAAAACTGGGCAAGAGTCTCCTGAAGTGTAGGAGTAGTAACAGGCGTCTCAGGTGCCTACTCTCCAACTGGAGCTACAGGTGGCTCTGGTGCAGCAGCTCGTGCAGGTGCTCTAGCTGCACCACATGGTCTTCCTCGGCCTTTGGCTCGGCCTCTGCCCCGTCCCCGGCCTCATGCGACTCCAACATGGGGTGCGGGTGTCTGATCATCATATCCTGGTGTGCGTGTCCTCACCATCTGTGAGAGAATAGAAAGACAATTGTTTAGAACTTTGAAATTAACAAAGGCGCACGATAAGGAATCAAAGAAGTGAATATTTCCTAACAGTTCCATAGCCTCTCGAAGATAAGTACAAACGTCTCCGTACCGATCCGCAAGACTCTACTAAACCTGCTTGTGACTCATAACACCTATGAACCTAGTGCTCTGATACCAACTTGTCACGATCCCAAATTCCCTTCGTAGGAGGTCGTGATGACACCTAGTCTCTAAGACTAGGTAAGCCTATCAATGCGGAATAATCATAAATATCTGAAATATATAAACTACAATTCAAATAATTACAACTCCCAAAACCCAGTAGAAATAAGTCATAAGCTTCTAAAAATTTATTCTCAATGTCTCTATGTATCAAGGTCTAAAGAAAAATAAGGAAGCAACATAAAAATGATAGAAAGGGACTCCGGCGTCTGCGGACGCTGGCAGATATACCTCAAAGTCTCCGTGCACAGGTAATTCACTGACGTCTAGACTGGGAAGATGTACCTGGATCTGCACAAAAAGATATGCAGAAGCGTTGTATGAGTACACCACAGCGGTACCCAGTAAGTGTCAAGCCTAACCTTGGTAGAGTAGTGACGAGGTCAGGTCAGGCCCTACTAGAGAATAGATAATGACATGGAAAAATGTTTAAATAATTTAATAAGATAAAATAATAATAGAAATGAATCAAGTAGTATGTCATATTTAATTACACCAAATAATGGCAAATAAATACCTCGTGAAAACAAAACAAAATTTCTTTTCAACTTTAAGAAAAATCATAATAAAAATCAAATGCAACTACGACAATAAATCAATATCAACAAGGGCACTATCGAGGTACTGCCTCGTAGTTCCAACTCATAATTAAATTCACTATATCTCATTTTCTTATCTCACCGCGGGAGCCTTCACAATTTATTTGAAAGAAAATATTTTTCCCGAAATAGCATCCCGCGTTTTAGCTATCCTTATCACACCGCATGACTTCTAGTAGTTCCCCCTACTAGCCATGCGTATCAAGCCACCCTTATCTCACCGCATGCGTTTCAATACCCAGACCTTATACCACCACATGCGTATTAATATCACAATATATCACAATTTGCACCTCAAGTGCTCAAATAATGTAACTGGCCAAAATAAATTAACAACAATATTTTCCACAATAAAGAGCTCATGACTCTATCATAATGAGTACAAAAATCTTATAAAATAATCAAGAATAAATAATTCAGGAAAATAATATTTTAAAATATTTAATACGTTGCTTCAATATCAAATTTTAAATGTCAAATACTTCATATTAATAATATTTGATTTAAAGAAAATCACCATTCAAATAATGCACAGAATAAAAGAAACCAAGTTTTAACTAAACAAGTATAACAATTAGCAGGAAAAGGTCAAACAAATTTGAGGTATATATCTCAGATCAATGATGAATAATATAACAAGATAAAATAATTTAATAAATGCGCAACAATGATGTACACAATTTAAAAATATAATCTTTCACATTTAGCCCGTGTACACACTCTTCACCTCATGTACATGACTTTCAACACATTTCAATAATCACATTAATATCAATTCTAGGAAAAATTTCCCACACATAAGGTTAGACAAGTCACTTACCTCGACTTGCTCCAATTTAACCAAGTAGTATGCTTTTTCCTCGATTTTCCGATTCTGGTCGACTCGTATCTAGTCATAATTAATTCGATACAGTCAACAAAAATTATAGAATTAATTCTGTAAGAAAATACTATATTTTTCAATAAAAATCCAAAATTAACTCAAAAATGGCTCGTGGGGCCTACGTCTCAGAATCCGGCGAAAGTTACGAAATATGAACGCCCATTCAACCACAAGTCTAACCATACCAAAATGACTAAATTCCAATAACAGTCCGACCCTCAAATCCTCAAATCTATCCAAGAGGGTTTTCAAAAGTTTCCAACTTAAATCATCAATTAAATGTTAAAAACAGTGATAGATTCGGGTAATCTTACAAAGATCGAGTTAAAAACACTTACCCCAATGTTTTCTCTGAAAATCTCTCAAAAATCGCATCAATCCGAGCTCCAATTGGTTAAAAATGGAAAATGGGAAGTCCCATTTTCAGAACTTAAACAATCTGCCCAGGCCTTTACTCATTGTGATCGCGAACATCCACACGCGGCCGCAGAGCAAAACATTCCCAGATCAATGCGATTTCAATCCTCTTCACGCGTTTGTGAGTCACAAGGTCTCAAAGCTACGCGATCGCCTCCCGCTTCACGCGATCGCGAAGCATAAAACTTAGCAGCCCTCAAATAACCTTATGCGATCGCAAACAATGCCACGCGATCGCGATGCACAACTTGCCAAACCTATGCGATCACGGTTGGTCTCACGTGATCGCGAAGAACAAAATTAACACTGCCTCAACTAAGCCTACACGATCGCATCCCAATCTTCGCGATCGCGAGGAAGGTTTAAAATACCATAAATCAGCAGCTACCAGCAGTGCCAAAATGAAGGAAAATACTCCGAATACCATCTGAAA
The DNA here is from genome assembly GCF_000390325.3 of Nicotiana tomentosiformis. Classification (NCBI taxonomy): domain Eukaryota; kingdom Viridiplantae; phylum Streptophyta; class Magnoliopsida; order Solanales; family Solanaceae; genus Nicotiana; species Nicotiana tomentosiformis. The sequence continues at coordinate 21,053,948 of NC_090823.1, read as the reverse complement.
CATGCCCGAGCCACTCGGGACCTCAACCAAATATACCAACAAGTCCTAAAACACCATACACACTTAGTTAAGTCTTCAAATCACACCCAACAACACTAAAAACACGAATCACTCTTAGATTCAAGCCTAATGAACTTTGAAACTTTCAATCTCTACAAATAACACCAGAGCCTATCAAATCAAGTTCGATTGACCTCAAGTTTTGTACGCAAGTCATAAATGACATAACAGAGCTATGAAAATTTCCAGAAATGAATTTCGACCCCGATATCAAAAAATCAACTCCCCCGTCAAACTTCCAAACTTAAATTCCTATTTTAGCCATTTCAAGCCTAATTTCACTACGGACTTCCAATTAAAATTTCGATCACGCTCCTAAGTCCAAAATCACCATACGGAGCTGTTGGAATCATCAAAATTCTATTCCGGGGTCGTTTGCACATAATTCGCATTCGGCCACTTTTTGAACTTAAACTTTTTATTTTTCATCAAAATTCTATATCTCGGGCTAGGGACCTCAGAATTTAATTTCGGGTATACGCCCAAGTCCCAAATCACGATACCGGAACTGTCAAAATACCGATCTGAGTCCATTTGATCAAAATGTTGACTAAAGTCAACTCAGTTGAGTTTTAAAGCTCAAATTCACATTTGTTTCCATTTTTTTCACATAACAATTTTTCGGAAAATTTTACGGATTGCGCACGCAAGTCAAAGAATGATAAATATTGATTTTCGAGGTCTTAGAATATAGAATTAATTATTAAATTTAAAGATGACATTTTGGGTCATCACACGATGTTAGCCTCAAGTCCATTAGATCCGCTATGGGAAAACGTTTCTACCGAGGTTAACCAACTTAAAGAAGAACTCAAGCGTCATACGACTTCCCTCGTTGTTGAAAAAACTTATGTTATGTACAACATGAGGAGAAAAACCTTGGAAGAGGCTAAAACGGGTATTATTGACTTTGATGCCGAAATCGCTAAAGCCCGTGAGCTAGAGTCATCTGCTAAAAGGGTGTCTCCCGAAAAGGCATGATGCATGTGGCTCTTATAAATCTAGTTTCGAAACTTCGGGAACTGAAGAGGAACTGGAGGATAAAGATGTTGAAGGCCAAACTGATAAGGGCCAAGATGTTGAGCCATCAGCGGATTTACCTATATCCTTGGGGGCGCAGACGTTTCTCTTCCTCCGGGTTCCAGAGATGCATCAGTTTAACTTTTTCTTTTTTCCCTAATTTTTGTACTTGTGCCATTTTTGCACGTTTATTGTGAATAAGAACATCCTTTACTCAAGTATTGCATGAGTCTTTCTACGTTCTTTTGTTTGAACATTTATGCAAGTTTTAATCTTTGCATTCTTTCTTGCTTAAGTGTTTTGCGCAAGTTTTACTGTGCGTCTGATTATGTAAGGCCTTGGGTGTATTTCTCCCCCAAAAGCATTTTGATTTCGGATACAAGTTCTTCCGAAATCAACCCTTTATCGTGAGGGTTTTTATAAGAGAGGGTCATCTTATGTTTATGGTGTTATTGAAAAGGACGTCTCATGTTCATTACGACACTTGAAACTGAAGTACTTGCTTAACTTTCAAATGATAAATCAATTCATCGTTCCGACAAGAAACAAGATAGAAATAAAAGGACCTTATTTTATTCCTTCCATTTTCAAAAGTACATAAGCATTCGTTATCCTAAAAAGAAACTACCATTTCTTGTGGCTAACTTGTACAACTTGTTTCTACGGGTCTGGTTGCACAATCCTCGGTCTCGATGATACAACTATGTTTCCAATTTTCGTAGCAATCATTGTTGCCATATCCTCATATCAGTCCCCCGGTGTTCGAATGCGAATTGGAACACTGGAAGTTCGAGGACTCCACTAATGAATTGCTAGATTATCTTTAGTTTGGCATCAAACTTCGAGCCAATGACTATCTAACAATCCCCTAGTGGTTTGCACTTGCGAACAGTCGGGTAACCTTTGCTTGATAGAAAACTTAATTTCCCGATGGGAATTTTGCTATCGAGCCAAAGATTATCTAATCGCTCCGGAGTGGTTCTTTGCTTGTGTGCCTTGCTATTAAAGGTCTTATTGCTGCTGTTGAAACCTTCTTCGTAGTATGCTTTCTGTTGCTACCTCGATAAAAACCTTGCCAGAAAAATCCAATTGGGACAAAAACTAGACGAAGGGAAAAAGAGTGCATCACATACAGTACATGTGATGTTCGTCATCAATAATATCTCTTGAGGTGTGCCACATTCCAGTTGCTTGGCAACATTTCTCTATCCCGATTCTCTAACTCGTATGAACCTTTTCCGGTGACAGCTGAAACCCGGTAGGGACTTTCCCAGGTTGGACCTATCTTCCATGCATTGAGTTCCCGGGTGTTTTGGGTTACTTTCCTTATTACCAAGTCTCCCACTTTGAAATAACGGAGGTTGGCTTTTCGATTATAATATATTTCTATCCTCCGCTTTTGGGATGCCATTCTTATATGTGACAAGTCCCTGCGCTCATCGAGTAGCTCCAAGTTGATTAACATTTATTTGTTGTTTGTCTTTTCACTTGCCTAGAAATATCTCAAGGTGGGCTCCTCTACTTCCATTGGGATTAAGGATTCTTGTAACACTCTGTAAATTCAGACTAGGCGTGAACATGTTAAATGAGCATTAATGTTATATTTTAGACATATGAAGTCATATCGGTATGAGTATGGGTGGAAATAGTCGTTTGGAATCAAGACAGAGAGTGAGGTGCATAAGATTCGATAAAATCGACTAAGTTTATGCAAGGCCTGTCTTTCAACCTGATTTCATGGAATTGTGTTAGGAATTGGAGAAAATGCAAAACATTAAAGTTGTATTCCTTTTAAATAGCTTTCCAACGACATATTGTGGAGCCTGAACGGATCTCTGTGTAAAATGTTATGTGCGTTTTACTGGACAATGCGTAGTATGTGCGCCTAGGTGCGTGCCCAGATGGTCCCGTGCGCGGCTGCGCACTTATGGCAGTGCTACTGCCCCTGCTGCTCGTCCAGGTGCGCGGGAGCGCACCCGGAGGATCATTTTTATAGACCTACTTCGTCCCCACACCCCAAAAAATAAAAACTTTCTCTAGAAATGGAAGCTCTCAAGAACCTAACTCCTCAAAGGTCCCTCCATCATCCAAGGTAAGTTCTAATGATGATTCTAAGTTGATTTCAATTCTCCAATACCTTATTCATATGGGTAAACCCTTCAAATCATTAGATATTCGATTGGGGCATCATTGTTGAGAGAAGAAACCCTAGAACTCGAATTCAAGAGGATTGAACTTCAAAAAGGTAATGTCTTCACCCTCTAATTGATTATACCATTGGATTAATGATTATAGACTCTATGTTCATAAGATATGAGTTGATGGATTTGATAGAAAAACATGAACAATTATATATTTGGGTTATTGATTGTTGATTATTGGTTAAGGGTGTTGTTTATCTTATGGGTGAAAAATAATGATAATGATTATAAGAAATTTGAGATTTTAAAATTTATCTAGGAGCAAGAGAATGACTTGTTGGATGTAGAAACATCATTTATGAGGGCTATAAAGCTTTATGCCCACCAAGTGTTTGATAAAATACCTAAGTAACCAAACCATGAGTATTATTACTAATGTGGAATCCCTTTGACTTGAATTGATATACACTAAAGTTGAAAGGGTTGGCGAATGTTGTATTACGCTCAAGAGCAGGAAGTTAAGGTATGTGAGGCTAACTCTCTATGTTTGAAAATTTTAATGATTCTCCCTACACTACGCTTCTTTACAAGGTTATTAATTGCCTAAAAAATATAGTTAACTTTAGTTCCTTGAATAGTTGCAGAACTTCTATTCTCTAGCTTCATAATTCGTTCATTACTTTCATTCCGAACGTTGTGAGCTTAGTGCGTAATAAATATAGACTCGTGTTTAATTCCCATGAGTTTCAATCTCGATTACCAGCATGTCATAAATAGTTGGAGCATAAGTTCTCATAATCAGTTCATGAATACATGTCTCAGTCCAGTTCTATTCAGCATTCAAGTATCATGTAACTCAATATGGTTCAGTATTTCAGTATCATGTATTACAGAACGATTCTCAGCTCTTGTTTTTAAATCCCTGAATGTTGAACACCTGTATTTGGGCCCGAGGCTGCAGTTTATGCTTTATGCATGTTTGGGCCTGAGGCCACAATTTATGCTTTATCCATGTTTGGGCTTGAGGTCGCAGTTTATGCTTTATGCATCTTTGGGCCTGAGGCTGCAGTTATGTATACGTATACTTGGTCCCCGAGGTTGCAGTTTGTGCACATATATATTGGGCCTGAGGTTGCATTTTATTTATTCAGACAAACATGTTGTTCATCATTTAGAAGAGGGAGTATTCATATCCTTACTTCCTTTATTAGTTATCAATTATCATTTAAGTTTCAGTTTAAATGGTTATCATTTCAGTTATCAATTATCAATTCTCAGTCATCAACTCAGTATCAGTTTCACCATTTATATTTCTTTCAGTTGTTTTACATACCAGTGCAATTCAAATGTACTTACGTCCCTTTTGCCCGGGGCCTGCATCTCACGATGTATGTAATGATTTACAGGTTGACAATTCAGAGCGCTAGGATCTTCGTACCACCTATTTGGTGAGCCCTAGTTCTTTCTGGGCATTGCCATTACTTTACAATCTTTATGTATTTACAGACAATCGGTGTTTTCAATACTTCATTAGAGGCTTCATAGACTAGAGTAACAGTTAGATAGAGTCGCATGCTTTTTGTCACGCCCCAAAATCGGAGAGCGCTACCGATGCTCAACCGAGTAAACCCGATCGAGAAGCCTATTATATTTCTTTCTACCCAAACTCATTCATGAATGGAGATAATACATATTTTCATTTCGTTAGACAATACGATGATCATGTCTACAATACCGATTCATTACCAATAGTTTCATCATTTTAAAGTCTCAAATAAAACAAGTAATACAACCACAACACAATATAGTTTGACTTTCCCAGCACCAATATACAATCCACACTATGTCTACGGAGCCTCTATAGATAAAGAAGAGTACTATGATAATGCCGACAACAAGGCCCCGGTTATACCTCAAACACAATACACGAGGAACAAAAGATACAGACCCCGAAATGAAGTGGGGTTCACCAAGTCTGCTGGGAAGAGGATATACCACAATCACTGATCAATGACTCCTGCTGTGGAACCACCTGCATCCATTGAAGATGTAACGCCCCTGGCAAAAAGGGACGTTAGTACATATGGAATAATACTAGTATGAATGACAAAACACCCTTTCAATAGAATAATAAATAATACAAACAAGGATATCATAATATCAACGGAAACCTTAAACAACATCAAACCTCAATTTAGGATCAAGACAATGTTCAAATTAATTTTCATATTTTTAGGTTGGAGATTCTTAGTACCGATATACCATCGTTCACAATACCATTATTCACAATACCAATGTTCACAATACCAATACCACCGTATCTTTAGCACGGAGTCCGATCACGACCCGATCGGCTAGGCTATCTCATTAGAGACATCAACCACAATCACTCTCAATACCAATACCACCGTACTTTTAACACGGAGTCCGATCACTACCCGATCGGCTAGGCCATCTCACTAGAGACGTCAACCACAATCACAATTTCAATTATAATTTCCAGCACAATCTCCACCATGTGTGCAACATGGTGTCCGATCACGACCCGATCGACTAGGCTGTCGTATTAAGGACATCAACCATTTTATGTCAATCATCGCATTTCATACTTCTTTCACATCTTTTCATTTTATTGGCACTAGTGGCCAAAATTATAAAATCATTCGTGTACCGCATTTAGTGTTTCATGATCACCTTTTCAATTTCAAACATCATCATCATCCTAAACAACAATTACAATTCCATTCAAGGTTTGTAGTACACATGTGAGCAATTAAGAGTCTTAGTCACGTAAAGATATTTCATAAAATTTGGCATAATAGCCTTCGTTTGAACTTGACTTGAAGTCGAACATTTTTAATGCATAACCCATATTTTGAACACATCCTCACTTGATAACATAACATGAATAAAGCATATGGGATACTTATTGAACATATATATTTCAACACAAACTTACTCGGAATAGTCAATTTTATGATGAGCCACTCGGGACTTACATAAATTACATGAATATCGTGGGATCCAATTCTAAGAGAAGCGTTTAACCAACATACCTCAATGGAGCTTCCTTAAAATCTAGTTCCGGAATTCTTAGCAACTTCAATCTATTTTAGATATATGACAAATTGAACCAAAATTAGGAAAATGATCATGGTTCTAGTTCATTTGAGCATTTTATCAAACACTAGGTGTGAATTAAGGTTGCAAGGTCCTTTTATGGAGGATCCCATCATCCCACAACCCATTCTTTACCATGCTTAGTTCAACAATCTTCCTACACTCCTTGATATCACATGCATGAAAAATGAACAACTCTCATGCCCAAATTATCTTGTTAAGTATCTATGTTTTAGACAAAATTCGAAATTGAGGGTTAGGATGTAGAATCTTACCTTTAGGATGAAGACCTAGTGAGATTTCCTTGTTAATCATCAAAGATTCGAGCAAGAATTGAAGGACAATTTGTTGAAGATCACTCTCTCACTCTCAAAATGTCAGTTTTTTGGTAAAAAAAATAGGACAAATAGTCTATTTAACAAAGTAGGGTCAAGTTATAAAAACCCAAAAAATGTTGCCCCGGACAGGATCTGCGATCGCATAATTGATACGTGGTACGCCAAATGGCCCTCCGGAACTAAGTTGGCCTGCCCCACCGTGCGACCGTTATGCAGTCCGCAGATCAGTTCTGCGGTCGCACAGTGCGTCGCAGACCTGTTCTGTGGTCGCATAACGCACCGCAAAACCTCCCTCCGCAGAATTTCCAAACTGGTTCTACGATCAATGTGCGGCCCGCGAAATCGTTTTGTGATCGCATAATGGATCGCAAAATGACAAAAAAAAATCCAGTTGCCTATCTCACTCTGCGACCATTATGCAGTCCGTAGAGTGATTCTGCGGCCGCATAGCGGGCCGCAGAAGTGCGCCCAAAATTTTTCTTTAATTTTCAGTGCATTGTTCAACCCAAAAAGTCAGAGCCGCGCACCTAAGCCTACTCCGCACCACGAAACCTTGAATTCATTTGCGAAATTTTTCGGGGATTTACACTTAAGTACTTCGATTTTTTTTCCCTAGGGGTTACACTTTTCATGTTAAGCAATGTTTGCTACATATATGTTTCAGAATTATATTAGTGTTTCCGCACTTGATTTATATCATCCAGACTTTCAGTATATCGCATGTGTTAGCTTATCTTCCGCATTCAATATGTTATGATACCACATGTTGATTCAGTCAGCAGTTGGTTCCCTCGGTCGCATGTAGTCAGGCACCGAGTGCCTTGTTACGTACAAGACCAGGTTCGGGGCGTGACACTTCTGCTCCGTACACAAGGGGAAAAAAAGTTTCTCCTGTGCTCGATTTGGCCATTGTTCGGTACACCTATAGCACTCCAGGTAGTTCCTCAGGTCATCTACCTTTAGCTGTTTTCAATATCTTTTTGAGATTTTGTATAATCACATTGTTCGTTGATTCCGATTGACCATTTTCGCTCGGATGATAGGGCGAAGATGTGATTCTTTTTATTTTCAAGTCTTCAAGGAACTTTGTGATCTTTGCGCCTATAAACTGTGGACCATTATCGCAGGCTATCTCTTTTGGTATTCCAAATCTGCAAATTAGGTTCTCCCACAAGAAATCCACCACCTCACGTTCGCCGATATTCTAATAAGGACCTGCTTCAACCCACTTAGAAAAATAGTCAATTAAAATTACAAGAAATCTTACCTCACCAGGGGCCAGCGATAGTGATCCGACGATATCCATTCCCCACTTCATGAACGACCATAGAGATAGAACTGAGTGTAATGGTTCTGCTGGTTGATGTACCAGTGGTGCGTAGCATTGACACTTATCACATTTTTGCACGAAAGCTTTGGCGTCTTGTTCCATTCGGGGCCAATAATATCCTGCCCTTACTAGTTTTAGTACTAAGGAGTCTACGCCTGAATGATTTTCACATATCCATTCGTGGACTTCTCGCATAACATTATTAGCTTCGGAGGCTCCCAAGCACCGGGCCAGCGGGCCTTGGAAATATTTCTTGTACAGTTGGCCTCCTTTGAAGCTATATCGCGCTGCTTTGGCGCGCAGCGCCCGGGATGCCTTGGAGTCTTCCGGTAACTTCTCGCGTTTGAGATAATCAATGATCTTATTCCTTCGGTACCAGAACAAATTAGTCGTATTCACCTCATAGTAGCTATCTGCGTCCAGAATCGAGTGCATGAGCTGTACTACCGTCCCGAAATCTAATCCCTTCATTTTCGTCGATGAATTGAGGTTAGCTAGTGCATCCGATTATGTGTTTTCTTCCTTCGGGATGTGCGTAATTTACCACTCCCGAAATCGAGCAAGCAAAGCCTGAACCTTCACCATGTATTGTTGCATGTGCTCCCATAGACCTGATTTACCACCAGCTAGGAGTCGCATTTGACTTCTATGACCTCAGAATCTAGTCCCTGGGCCAATTCGAGTCTTGCAATCAAAGCTTCATACTCTGCTTCGTTGTTAGTCAAAGAGACCATTCTTATGGCCTGCCTTAGGGTTTCTCCAGAAGGCGTTGTTAATACTATGCTAATCCCGGACCCCTTTACGTTAGAAGCTCCGTTCGTAAATAAGGTCCAAACTCCCGATGTCGATTCTGACACCATCACTACTTCTTTGGTTGCCAAAGGCAGTAATCTCGGACTGAAATCGGCCACAAAGTCAGCCAAAACTTGTCCTATATTTATACTCTATATCGTATTCACTCATTTCGACGACCCATTTAGCCAATATACCTGAGAGTTCGGGTTTGTGAAGGATATTCCGCAGGGGAAATGTGGTTACTACAGCTATCCGGTGACATTGGAAGTAAGACCTCAGCTTCCGAGTGGCGTCTACGAGAATTAAGGCTAGCTTCTCCAAATGTGGGTAGCGAGTTTCTGCTCCCGTTAAAATTCTACTAACATAATAAATGGTAGATTGTGTACCTTCGTCCTCACGGACAAAAATGACGTTTACCGCTACCTCTGAGACTGCTAGGTAGATTAACAATGTTTCACCTTCCTCCGGCTTTGATAGTAACAGAGGGCTTGACAAGTACCTTTTCAAATCTCTCAAAGACTGCTGACATTCCGAGGTCCATTCGAAGTTGTTTTTCTTTTTGAGCAGAGCGAAGAAACGGTGGCATTTCTCTGATGATCGGAAAATGAACCCGCTCAAAGCGACCAATCTCCCTGTGAGTCTTTGAACTTCTTTCACGCTTGATAGCTTGTCCGGGATGTCTTCGATGGCTTTGATCTTATCAGGGTTTACCTCAATCCCCCTTTGTGATACCAAAAACCCCACGAACTTGCCGGAGCTGACCCCGAACGCGCACTTCTCGGGGTTAAGCTTCATGTTATGCTTTCTTAGGATGTCAAAAGTTTCTTTCAAATGTTTAAGATGATCACCTGCATTCAAAGACTTTACAAGCATATAGTGTATATAAACTTCCATGGTTTTCTCTATATGTTTTTCAAACATCTTGTTTACGATCCATTGATAAGTGGCTCCGACGTTCTTTAGCCCGAAGGGCATCACATTATAGCAATATGTGCCGAAATTCATTATGAACGAAGTTTTTTCTTGATCCTCCGGGTTCATCTTAATTTGGTTGTATATGAATAGGCATCGAGGAAGCTCATTAACTTGTGACCGGCCGTTGCATCAATCATATGATCGATGTTTGGCAGTGGGAACGAGTCCTTTGGGCATGCCTTATTCAAGTCCTTATAGTCTACACACATGAGAAATTTATTATTTTTCTTAGGAACTACTACTACGTTAGCTAGCTAGTCTGGATACTTTACCTCTCAGATCGAACCGATATCAAGTAGGCGAGCTACATCTTCTTTGATGAATTTATTTCTGGCCTCTGTAATAGGGCATTTTTTTTGTCTTACAAGGGGGATGCCGGGATCCAAGCTCAACTTATGTACGACCACTTCCGTCGGGATACCTGTCATATCCGCATGCGACCATGCAAAATAATCCGCATTAAATTTAAGAAATTCAATAAATCCAGACCCGATCTCGGGGTGTAGTCCTGTCCCCAAGTGGAATTTCCTATCCTAGAACTTTTCAAATAACGCGACTTGCTCAAGCTCTTCCGTTGTGGACTTCGTTGCGTCCGTCTCTTCTGGTACCTGGAAATACCTCGGCATCTGATAAGATTCTGATGCCTCTTCTCCCTGGTTGACTTTATTTGATTCGGGATTAGGTGTCGGTTCCTGTAATTGCTAGGCATGCTCCTTCCCTTTACTACTGGAGACCAAAATCGCACTCACCTCCTTTGCTGCCGGTTGATCGCCTTTAATCTGCTTATTCCCCTCGAGAGTCAGGAATTTCAGCAACTAATGGTACGTTGAAGGCACAACTTTCATCTCGTGCAACCACAGTCTTCCCAGAATAATGTTGTAACCCATATCACTGTCCACAACCTCGAAAAGAGTCATTTTTATCACCCCTTCGGCATTTGTGGGCAACGGGATTTCTCCTCGGGTTGTCACGCTTACGAGGTTGAATTCGGCAATGAGTTTTGTAGCCGGAATGATATTTCCGGTAAGTTTGGCTTGTTCCAATACCCTCAACTGTATAATATTAGTCGAACTCCCTGGATCCACCAAAACACGTTTGATTTTAAAATCTAATACATTTAGAGAAATTACCAATACGTCGTTGTGCGGTAGCAATAATCCGTTTGCATCCTCCTCCGTGAAAGTGATGTTGTGTCCAGTGACTTCTCGGAGTCTCTTGCTGTGGGTTATTGATACCTACATCTTTTTTGCTGGCGAGAAGGTAACTTCGTTAATCTCGTTTCCCCTAAAAATCATGTTGATCGTCTGGCGCGGGGGTCTTCTCCTGTTTTCGAGGGTTCCGCGTTATCACGGTTGCGACCGTAATTTTTCTTGGCCTGGTCACTTAAGAATTCTCTAAGATGACCATTTTTCAGTAATGCCGCCACCTCTTCATGCAGATGTCGGCACTGCCCAGTCAGGTGGCCATTCGTCCCGTGGTATTCGCACCACAAAACAAAGTGATGTTCATTTTGCAACTCTTTCATTTCAATCCCTTGAAAAATGAAAGTGATGTTCATTTTGTATTTATTTTTATGCTGAATGTAATGCCTTTATCCTCTATTTTGTATTTTCACCATCTTCATATATTATTTATTAGTTAAATATTACAATTTATTTGTTTATTCTCTAATTTCCTTGAGATTATACAAAACAAAAATACAAAAATCTAAAATATTTGCTTAGAACTATTCACTTACTTTAAAATTTGTATCAAATATTAAGTTGTTGAAACATTAGATATTAGAAATTGTCTATTAAGCATCTGACTCCACTACATTTATTATTATCAAAAGCAATACCCTTTTTTTTGTAATATTCTGTAAATTAATTTACTGACCTCTCCAAACTCTGTTATTCATTTAAATCACAAAGAATATAACTAATGTATCATATTATAATATTAAAATGTAATGTAAGAGTTCTTGGAGGGAGGGAGCTGATGGTCTATCGGAAACAGCCTTTCTACCCTAGGGTAGAGGTAAGGTCTGCGTACACACTAACCTTACCAGACCTCACTAGTGAGATTATACTGGGCAGTGCTTTAATATGAGAGAGAAACACATGTGTATCATAACTTCAATAGGTTGCAAATCGATAGCAACGTGTGCAATAAACAGCCAGATGGGACCCAAAATTAGGGTCCCTCTGGCTGGGATCATACCTCATCGACTTTAGGAACCGTGCTTCTTTAATATTCCTCATAGCCGAAACCAACTTTACTACACTGACGTTGAAGTTTTATTCTGATAGCCTGGGATAGGAAAGATCCCAAGAACCTGACATTTTTTTGTCATGCAATGATCTATTGTTCCGATCGCGATAAGCTTTTCTATCAGTAACAAACCTATCTGCCGATCGGAAACCTCTGTCGCGTCCTTCGGCCCGTTAGTAGGGCAAAAACTGCCCTCTCGAAGACCGTCTATCTGAGTCAAAATCGTCTTTTGATTTTTCCTTATTTTTCTCCTAACCTTTTGCCGACGCCAAATAGCCAATATGATCATCTTCAATCCTTATCATGGACTCGTACCTGTTGTGAACATCCGCCCAAGTCGTCGCTTGGAACTCGAGCAAGCTTTCCTTCAATTTTCGGAAAGCATAAGAACTTCTCGGATTCAAACCCTTGGTGAATGCTTCAACCGTCTATTCATCTGGAACCGCCGGGAGCAACATTCTTTCCTTTTGGAACCGGGTGACGAATTCCTGTAGCAACTCAGACTCTCCTTGTGCAATTCTGAATATGTCAGCCTTTCGAGCATGCACCTTTCTAGTCCCGGCATGGTCCTTAATAAAAGAATTTGTGAGGATCTCAAAGGAATTTATGGAATGCTTGGGCAACAACGAATACCACGTCAAGGCTCCCCTCGTGAGGGTCTCTACGAATTTCTTTAGCAAAATAGATTCAATCTCGTGGGGAGCTAAATCGTTCCCCTTCACCGCCATTGTATAGGTGGTAATATGCTCATGAGGGTCCGAAGTCTAATCATATTTCGGCACATTGGGCATTTTAAACCGCTTTGGGATTAATTCTGGTGCCGCGCTTAGTTTGTACGACAATTGAATATACTTCTTTGAGTCTTGCCCTTTTAGCATCAGTGGTGCACCCGGGATTTGGTCCATACGGGCCTTCACTTCCCTTATAAACCTTAAGAGTTCGCTTTTGAATGGATCGTTTTCGTTGTTGTGACCAGACCCGCTCCCCCGGCCCCATCGGATCCAACCTCGCCCCTCGGGATGTTGTTGTCGACCCTCTACCTTGTTTAATTCATGGGAGCACCGGGAGGAACTGGGCCTCATCCATTTGAGTTATTGGAAGCACCCGACAACGCATGTTTTAGTTCCGTCATAACCTTATCTTGCCGTGTGAGATGGCCTAGAATGACCTCTTTGTTGCTCCTGCAGGACCCTTACCGCTTCAACAACATGCTCCTCTTCAACATCATCGGGAATCGCCTCCCGAACACGTCGCAGGTACCGCTTGCCGTGGACCAGCGTGGCATCGTTTCCCTCATTGCAGGTATCACTGATTGAATCCGTGGGGTAAGGCTGGTCTCCTTGGGTCTCAAGATTGTGTGTTGTTAACACCATTATTTGCTATTTTTGTGATTTTTTTCTATGAACAAATAATCAAAACACGTTAGTAAAAGAGGCAAGGACTGTCTAAGCCCCACAGTGGGTGCCAAACTGTTTACCCGTAAACGGTACAGTTGAATTTATACGTGTTTTCTAGACAAGCGAATTAATTCGATCCTGAAATAATAAAAAAATTGACGAAATATGCAATAATTAGCCTTGAGATGAAGATAAAATAGTAGAAACAGTAGTTCCGGGAGCAAGGCTTTCGGGCACAACAATAATGAAATCAAGAATGTAAAATTGCATAAAGTTTTGAATATATTATAGCGTAAGTTTGCCAGAAAATTCTTACCCTTTCCAATGATAACAAAGCTCACAATTTATAGTTACATCTAGGGAACAAGGTCCTAGGATCATGCCTTTCTTTAATATCAATTATGAGGGTCATTGAGGAATGTGTAACGGCAGGATGAATGAAAAATTCTTTGTAACAGGCAGTGTACTAAATGCTGTAGACTATTCTCCATTAAATGCTACCGAGTGGCAGGTATTTACTGTATCTTTATGAGCATCATTCTTTCCGGTAACAAATGGAACAATTGTCTTCGGTTTTAGGTATCCTCTACCTTCGACTCCACGTGTCACTCTCTTGTGCAATTACTTAGCATAACGTATTTTACCCTATACAATACCCTAATTCACACTAGTTAAAAAAGAAAGAACTCAATGCACATGCACTATCATAGGTCAACTCAATCACCAAGGAATGTGGCAGGATAAATGAGATCTTTCATCCGTAATAAAATATTTCAAGTTTGAATCTTATGAGCGGAGGCTGATCCAAAATAGAAACTCTTTGAGTTCATCTTTTAAGATTTTTAGCATTGAATCTATTATATTTAAATTTATGATTATATCTACTATTTTTGCAATTTCAATGAAATTTTACATAGAAATTTTATTTCACGTCGAAAGTTATGAGTTCAATTGAATCTGTCATTAACACACGACATACGCCCTGCCTAAGAATATTAGAAATCGGGGTGTTTTAAGAACGGGATACAACAAAAGACAGACAAAATCTCTTCGACATTTAATAGTACAAACAATACTGAAGATAAGTCGAGCGAGTCCTGCTTGCTATTTGCTACAAAATAAATAGGAATTGGCGTCTGATAGATTTTGTCGCTAAACATATTTTTGTCGGTAAGTTAATTTTACGACGGATTAATGATTGATTATAAAAAAAAATCCTATTGGCTAGAATTGTTAGCAATAGACTAGACGAATTTCATAGGTAATTCCGATTTTATTTTTTTGGTTGGTAGTGTTTATTTCGGTTTACACTTCTCTAATCATCATTTGGCATCGTTATAATTGATGTATTGAAATATCACTCTTGTTGTCCTAAAAATTAAAAATGTCTGGTTAGAGGTACGAGCTGGTTAATGCATTAAATTCGTAATATATATTGGGAGTTTGATTCTTTAATCTTTCTTACAACCCTGCACATTCATTTTGTAATTAATTAGATATTCACAATATTATAGAAAATAAGAATAATAATAATAAAGAATATAAACCGCTGACACAAGAAATATCACTGTCAGGTAAGAAGTGTAAATATTTATCCTTTCTCATTGTATCCAACAACGGAGGACCCATTAGTGACACATTGATTAGAGTATTAGACAAAGATCCACTATAGTTATGATAATATATGATGCGATTAAGGAAATTTCTGCGATATGCATGAGCCATTTTAAAAATCATCTTAAGTTTAAAATTGCTAAGAGAAAGAAAAGTTCTACAAGTATTTAAACAATTGTCTTTTTCCATCCGGGGAAGTCAAAATTTGAACTTTGTGAGTTTCAAATTTTAGGATAACAACATAAGTTTGTTAGTAACTAAGTTCTGAATTTAACTTTTCTATATATTTAGTGGATTTTTTAACATGATTTGGACTAAAGTTATACAAAAACATGTGTGTAAACTTCTAGCTCCGCCGACCTTTTTTTTTTTAACAACACTATAAATTACTACAAATAAGTGATCCAAACCAAAAGGCTTAGAATTTCCTAAATAAGAGGAAAAACTAAATGCAAAAAGGTCGTAATTAAATTATAGATGATCGGTCATCCAAAATTCAAAAAATTGTCACCAAAATGTACTCTACGACATGCATCTACTGTCTATATGACTCGAGCAATCACCAAATCGCTTAAATTGTACATGATCAATGATCTTAATTAATCAAGTTTTGTTTATATGCATTGATATGTGTAAAAATTATTTATATTAGATCACTTATAAAATAAATACACCTTTTCCCTATGATAATCATTAATTAACTAGTAACGAACAAAAATTATAATTAACATGCTATAATATTGTTTGTGTAAAAACTTTTTATACCATAATATCACCCTTATAACTTAAACCCTAGTGCTATTAATTAGCACGTCCAAAAGTCATTCATAATTTGCTACTACCTACTAGTTGTGACATGAAATTTCTATAGTATACAATTCAAAGCTACTTAAGTATGAAGTCTTGGTAGATATAATTACTCAATATAATCTATGCTGTCAAACGATAGCAAGGTATATCTGGCGGAGTTAGTTGAAGTACAGATAAGCTGACCTAATCAACACCGAGAAAAGAAAACAAAAGGTACATAAGCACGAGAAGAATTTAAAATTCGTCTTAGTACCTACACTGATTCAAGATAACCCCAAGAGCCCCTAAAGTTTGTTGGTAAACTTATTATTAAAATGTCATAATGAATAGTAGTTAAATCTCTCTATAAAACTATAATAACTGTCCAACTAATCAGACTCAAAGACATCTTTAGTCAAGATGAGAAAGAAAACAAGCAAACTCTTTTTCTCAGTCTCTTCTTCTACTTCCTCTTTCTCTTTCTTCTTCCTATGTTTAGGTATATTTTTCTGCATGGAAATGGTCATGGCACAAAACAGAAAAACAACAGCTCCCATAAATGTTGGAGTTGTGATGGACATGGATGAATGGGTTGGGAAAATGGGTTTAAGCTGTATTTCCATGGCTTTATCTGACTTTTATAGTTCTGATCATGGCTCTGATTATAAGACCAGACTGGTTCTCCATACTCGGGACTCGAAGAGAGACGTTGTTGCTGCTGCTGCAGCAGGTAAATTATATATATATATATATTAACATTAAACTTTTTATTTGCACCAAGAAATTCATACTTAAGAAAACTACACAACAGTGTACGTACTAAGTCGATACTAATCTACTCCATATGTCTATTTTCATT